>NC_090652.1:304361903-304715236 GCF_040937935.1 Hyperolius riggenbachi
GTAGACCCTGGACCACATGAGTGACTGTTCCAAAGCAAATTAGAACGGCTGCATCAAATATGAAAATGACATGTATGTCCAATCCGTAGTGTATCTCCCTTTTAAGACCTGATGACCTTACCCCATTAACAACGCGCACTCACTATACTGGACATTGCTGAGAGATGACACCCCGGGTCCCATTCACATCGCGGGATAATGCTGCTGCCTGCTTTTCCTGTCACTTGTCACATCGCAGGAGAATGTGCAGCAGCTGCTGGGAATAGACGTCACGGCTGTGTCACCCTCATGTGCAGTTGTCCCCTCTCGGGATACTCTTGAGTGCCTCTGGCAGGGCTGCCAGTACTGACCCCACCTCCCCAGGTACATGGAGCCCACTGCCAGTACTGACCACACCTCCCCCAGGCACATGGAGCCCACTGCCAGTACTGACCACACCTCCCAGGCACATGGAGCCCAGCTCTGTGAGGAGAAAAGATGGCTTTCAGTTGTGTAGGAAAGGTAAAGATTACCATACATGGGATGATTACAGCTTGATGTGCCGATCGATTTCTCACTGACTTCGTTCGCATGGTGCTCTATTCCTACGGCACGTGGCCCTCCATTAGGGCCTATTCACACTGACAATTGCAAAATGCTAGTGATTAGCGTTAAAAAAATCACTGGACATTTTTTGTGTCTTTTTTTTTTTTTATTTTATTTTTTTTATTTTTAAATGCATTGCGAGCACTCAAACGCTAAAAATGCTGCATGTAGCGTGTTTTGTGTTTATTGCTAAACGCCGGCAATCGCGGCAGTGTGACGCCATATATGTACATTGTGCTAGCGCTTGTAAAAGCGTTAGAGATCATCAGCGATTAACGGTTAATGCCTGCTAATCGCCCAACTGTGAATGGGCCCTAAAAGTGTTGGCTGAAGCATGGATCCTGCAGAGGCTTCCTGCGTTCTCCTGCCTCACTGTTACTGAGCATGGACCCCTTGCTTGTCGGATACGTTGTGGCCACGCCCCTCTTCATGCAGAGTTGTGTTACAGTAGTGAGGTGCAGGAGGGTTGGTGTGGTGGTAGTAAGGTGCAGGAGGGTTGGTGTTATGGTAGTGAGATGCAGGTGGCTTGGTGTAATGGCAGTGAGGTGCAGGTGGCTTGGTGTAACGGTAGTGAGGTGCAGGAGGGTTGGTGTGACGGTAGTGAGGTGCAGGAGGGTTGGTGTGACGGTAGTGAGGTGCAGGAGGGTTGGTGTGACGGTAGTGAGGTGCAGGAGGGTTGGTGTGACGTTAGTGAGGTGCAGGAGAGTAGGAGTTGCGGTAGTGAGGTGCAGGAGGGTTGGTGTGATGGTAGTCAGGTGCAGGAGGGTTGGTGTTATGGTAGTGAGATGCAGGAGGGTTGGTGTGATGGTAGTAAGGTGCAGGTGGCTTGGTGTAACGGTAGTGAGGTGCAGGAGGCTTGGTGTGACGGTAGTGGGGTGCAGGAGGCTTGGTGTGACGGTAGTGATGTGCAGGAAGGTTGGTGTGGTGGTAGTGAGGTGCAGGAGGGTTGGTGTGATGGTAGTGAGGTGCAGGAGGGTTGGTGTGATGGTAGTGAGGTGCAGGAGGATTGGTGTGACGGCAATGAGGTGCAGGAGGGTTGGTGTGATGGTAGTGAGGTGCAGGAAGGTTGGTGTGACGGTAGTGAGGTGCAGGAGGGTTGGTGTGACGGTAGTGAGGTGCAGGAGGGTTGATGTGATGGCAATGAGGTGCAGGAGGGTTGGTGTGATGGTAGTGAGGTGCAGGTGGGTTGGTGTGACGGTAGTGAGGTGCAGGAGGGTTGGTGTGATGGTAGTGAGGTGCAGGAGGGTTGGTGTGATGGCAATGAGGTGCAGGAGGGTTGGTGTGACGGTAGTGATGTGCAGGAGGGTTGGTGTGACGGTAGTGATGTGCAGGAGGGTTGGTGTGACGGTAGTGATGTGCAGGAGGGTTGGTGTGACGGTAGTGATGTGCAGGAGGGTTGGTGTGACGGTAGTGATGTGCAGGAGGGTTGGTGTGACGGTAGTGATGTGCAGGAGGGTTGGTGTGGTGATAGTGAGGTGCAGGAGGGTTGGTGTGACGGTAGTGAGGTGCAGGAGGGTTGGTGTGACGATAGTGAGGTGCAGGAGGGTTGGTGTGACGATAGTGAGGTGCAGGTGGGTTGGTGTGACGGTAGTGAGGTGCAGGTGGGTTGGTGTGACGGTAGTGAGGTGCAGGTGGGTTGGTGTGACGGTACTGAGGTGCAGGAGGGTTGGTGTGACGGTAGTGAGGTGCAGGAGGGTTGGTGTGATGGTAGTGAGGTGCAGGAGGGTTGGTGTGACGGTAGTGAGGTGCAGGAGAGTAGGAGTTGCGGTAGTGAGGTGCAGGAGGGTTGGAGTTGCGGTAGTGAGGTGCAGGAGGGTTGGAGTTGTGGTAGTGAGGTGCAGGAGGGTTGGAGTTGTGGTAGTGAGATGCAGGAGGGTTGGAGTTGTGGTAGTGAGGTGCAGGAGGGTTGGAGTTGTGGTAGTGAGGTGCAGGAGGGTTGGAGTTGTGGTAGTGAGGTGCAGGAGGGGTGGTGTGACGGTAGTGAGGTGCAGGAGGGTTGGTGTGGCGGTAGTGAGGTGCAGGAGGGTTGGTGTGACGGCAGTGAGGTGCAGGAGGGTTGGTGTGGTGGTGGTAGTGAGGTGCAGGAGGGTTGGTGTGACGGCAGTGTGGTGCAGGAGGGTTGGTGTGATGGTAGTGAGGTGCAGGAGGATAGGTGTGACGGTAGTGAGGTGCAGGAGGGGTTGGTGTAATAGTAGTGAGGTGCAGGAGGATTGGTGTGACGGCAGTGAGGTGCAGAAGGGTTGGTGTGATGGTAGTGAGGTGCAGGAGGATAGGTGTAATGGTAGTGAGTTGGCTGTTGGCTTTTCTCGCCGGTGTAACTGATGACTGAGCTGTGAGCGGCTGAGAATAGCCACACATGTGGTCAGGGAGGACAGCTGGTAATGCGGGCTCATACTGAGCTATATCTCGGGCCCTGACATTTCCCTGGCAGAGGCCGTCGCCCGCCTACGCCCCGTCCCCCTGCCTCCATTTTGGGGATTCAGAACCGTTGACATTTTGAGAATGGCAGACCATGTGCTAAATATAGATTCTGAAAGTTCTCAATGGAAATCTGTTCCACTATTGTCTGCTGCTGGAAACGTACTCTGAGGATATTTATACACCTGTATTATATCAGTATAGATTTGCCAGTCAGGACATTATCTAGACTGAAAGGTTGAAAGTGAACCTTAACTGTATTTAAAAAATAAATAAATTACTTACCTTCTGTGTCATTATAGAATGCTCACCCGGTCCCCTGCAGCCCCCTATTTTCGTTCTGATGTGCGGCCCTGGTCTGCGCGCCTCCTAATCACGCTCTTGTGGACGGAAGTGTTCTGCGCATGCGCAGTGCAGAAAAAAAATCTCTACTGCATGATCAAAGATGTGCACGGCCGGGCATGCGCAGTGGCCCTTTGACTCGCCAGTCTATCGGCTGGAAGAGGGTCGCTACGGGGGGACTGGATGATCACTTAGTGATGGGGCGGGGCACAGGGTGGCTGCAGGGGTCTAATAAAAAAAACGGCCCCAGGTACGTTTTTACGATTGCACATGCGCAATCCTAGCTGCGCGCGTTCCTGTCACCGGGAGCATTCTGCACATGTACAATTCACTAAGATTATAACTGCGCTTTTGCAGAATGCTGCTGCCAACAGAAGCGTAATACATTTTTGTTTTGTTTTTTTTATATTTTTAGTTGCAGTATATACAGGAATGGGTATATAGATTTGTTGGCGATGCTTTCTGACATATTTTTAGATCAGGCTCTACCTATGGTCTCCTGTACTCATTGTAGCTGCAGTATCTTGATTTTTATCAGATGGACCGGCTATAAATGTGACACTTTGGCCTGTACTGCAGGTGGTACTTTGACAAACATATATGGTTGGCCTGCCATCTGCAGATTCTCCCATAGACTGCGGAGAGCATTGTTTGCTTATTGTCTCCTGAAACGGGGCCTGTTGTCAACTGGCACACAAGCTAGATTGCTGCTCAAAACAATCACTAATGATCATTTTAGGGGGCAGTTTAGGAACAAACAGTATACAGGCACAGTGCTGGACTCTGTCAAGTGGCCTATTCTGTTCTAGAGTTGCAAATGAGTTTGAGGTGCTTTGCTACAATGGCGCTAGCTGAGTGTGCGCCAACATGGTGTAAAGATAAGGGGGCCAGTGACGTGTGTGTGTGTGTGTCTGTGTGTATATTTATGCAATTACTCAATGACCAGGTTTGTGGTCTTTGGCATAGCCATACGAACCAAATTTCTTTAAAGGATAACTGAAGGGATAGGGAGGCTGACCTATTTATTTCCTTGTAAACCATGCCAGTTGCCTGGCAAGCCTGTTGATCTTTTGGCATAAGTAGTATCTGAGTCAAAACCCTGGAACAAGCAAATGGCTAATCAAGTAAGACCTGAGTCTGAGTACCTGATGTGCTGTATGCTTGGTCCTGGGTCTATGGCTAAAAGTATTAGAGGCAGAAGACCAACAGGACAGCCAGGCAACTGGTATTGCTTAAAAAGAAAAATGACAGCCTCCATATAATTCTCACTTAAGGTGTCCTTTAAGAAGGTAAGCTTTTCTTTTGATATTGTGCCTGTAATACGTATAGCACTTGTTATATCTTCGGAATGTTTTGGCACGGGAGGAGATTTGGTGAGATCTGTGGATGTGTCGCTCTTGGAGTATTTCCAGGGTTGCGTTGTATTTATAAGCCTTTAGGAAGCGTGGAGGAGAGTGGCGGCGAGGTACAAAGTGCAGTGAGCGGCCCACATCAGAGTCCATCAGTCGCGGGCAGATGTCACTGCGCCTCTGAGTCTGTAGACTTTACTCTGCACTTTGCTCTGAGGAAGACATTTAGTATTTGTAGCTATGTGAAATGATGTCATAATACAACAAATCGGTAACCTCGTACCTCTTGTCTTCCTTATAATGGTAGTTAGTATGCAAATCGACCACTTGACTTTCTCTCATGTCTAGTTTGTCTGGCCTGAGCACTGTACGGACAGGATAAATTCCAGGTACCAAGTAGCCAAAATATAAATTTAACCACTTCATCAATGAGGCATTTTTTTCCCCCTTCTGGACCAGAGCAATTTTCACACTTCCTCCCTTTTATTCGTCAATAACTTTATCACCACTAGTTAGGCTTTCTCAGGTGGTACAGTTTTATAATGTATTCTAAATGGATTTTAATGAGAATAATAAGAAAAAAATGCATAAAATTCATTATTTCTCAGTTTTCCGCCATTATAGTGTAAAATTAAACTTGCTATATGGATAAAACCCACACATTTTATTTGCCCATTTGTCCTAGTTATTAGGATGTTTAAAATATGTCCAATTTCTTGTTAAAAAAAAAAAAAAAAAAAATTAATGGCGACAAATATTTTATTTTGAAATAAAGGTGTATTATTTCAGTTTTGTTTCCGTCACTAATTACAAGCCCTTGTCTGTAAAAATAACAAGTCCCTAAGGTAACTATGTATTTTTTTTATATATATATATATATATATATATATATATATATATATATATATATATATATATATATATATATATATATATATATATATATATATATATATATATATATATATATATATATATATATATATATATATATATATATATATATATATATATATATATATATATATATATTTATATATATTTATATATATATATGTTTATATATATATATGTTTATATATATATGTTTATATATATATGTTTATATATATGTTTTATTTTGGTAACTGGGGGAGGTAAGAGGTCAACTTTTTTTTTAATGAGGTGTAATAGGGTGTAATTTACTGTTGTGATATGCTCTCCTCCTCCCCCCCCCCTTATTCCTCCTGTGTATAGGGAACAGTACACAGGAGGTAAACCATGTATGCTTTCACTTTGTCAATGACCACTGGCATATCATTGATGCTGGTGGTCATTTATTACAGGCACTTAAATCTGTGAATGGGAACTAACGGATGACGACAACGCCTGCGTTTATCTACGCCTTTATTTATACTGATTATTTATCTATATCTATATCTATCAGTATAATATATACTGCCTCCTCTGCAGTGAGCAATTAAAATGCACTTTGGACTAGAGAGGTAGGTGGGAACAGCTCGCATGTGTGAACAGCTATGGGCCTGTGCTACCGAGTCACGTTCTCTGAATAGTATGCATGCCCTCGCCTGGACGCGTTCAGTAGTACGCATGCCCTGGCACTGCAGTGCACATCCTTGATTGCACGCTGTGGCAGGGCACCCTTCGGACGCGCACCGCCGGGCCAGGACATGCATACTTCTCAGAGAGCGTGACCCGGATGTAGTACAGGCCCATAGCTGTTTGCTGGCGAGCAGTTCTCCTACATCTCTACTTAGGGCTGTACTCGCTCTTCTTCTTGCTGGCCGTTTAGACATTAATTCCTGTGTGTGGTTATTTAGATAGGACTGCAATTTACACTGTTAAACAAGCTGTACTCTGACTGCTTTACATTGTATCAGTGTCATATCCTCAGTGATGTCCCATGGAAAGATGTAATAAAATATTTACGAAAATGTCAGAGGTGTACTCACTTTTGTGAGGGCAGTGCTATGCATATGACCCGGGTGGCACTCTCTGCCTCTCTTGCCTCGGGAGTGGGAGGTCTCTGAATCCTAATGATGTTTCCCCCGACCTGCTCGGCCAGTCCTGTGCTGGGACCAGGGCCGGGCCGAGGCAGAGGCAAGAGAGGCTCCAGCCTCAGGGCGCAGTGTAGGAGGGGGCGCACAACTCACTCAGCTATCATTTCCTTATTGTGTTTGAAGCAGAGAGAAATAAGAAAAGGAGATACATGGCAGTGACTGCAAGCCAGATAACTAGAGATGAAGGTGTTGGGGACCCTGTGGGGCCTCTTAGTCTAATAGCAATCAGTGTGTGATGGCTGGGGTGGGAGGGATGGAGGGGCGCACTTTGGTGTCTCAGCCTTGGGTGCTGGAGGACCTTGTCCCAGCTCTGGCTGGGACCCCCATACAAAAGTACACAAAAACTAGCCTTGTTGCCGCTGTACGCAGGCGCAGTGGCAGCTTCCCACTCGGGCTCCGGTGGAAATGGCTGAGCCTGATTGCGTCCGCTGTACTGAGCAGGTGCGAGGCGTCGTCACCTGCGCAGTAAAGCAGGCCTGATTTGGGCTAGACTATTCCCCCTTTATTTCCAGCCCCCAGCTGCACCCCTGATTGAGGCGTCTCACATTCCGTTCCGCAGATAATCTGTCCTGTTGGAGATTCTCGTCCGGGAATTGTTAAATGAACGGAAAATTCTTAAAGGAATTATGGAGCTTTGCAGTTTATTATCTCATCTCATCTCATCGGGAACAACAAGCCTTATCCAATCAAGGTGGCGTGCGCAGGACAGGCCGTGGCGATGGGCACCAGGGGAAGGGGAGCAAGCCTGGGGTGCCGGGGGGGGGGGCATGCTTGGGGCACAGGTGGGAAGGGGAGCATGTCTGGGGCACTGGGGGGAAGGCGAGCATCCCTGGGGAACCTTGGGGGAGGGTGAGCATGCTGATGGGTAGGGGGAGCAGGCCTGGGATACTGGGGGGAGGGGGAACATGCCTGAGGTACCGGGGGGAGGGGGTGCGTGCCTGGGGATATCGGTGGGAGGGGGGGGGGGGGGGGTTGGAGCAGGTCTGGAATTCGCTCCTTTTGCAGTGGAAGAAACGCGGTTACTATTTTAGGGTTTTTAATTAGTGAAGTCTGAAGAGCTGGTGAACTGGAACTCTGTGTCCTTCTTCTTCTTTTCTAAAATTAATAAAAACTTCCATTAGATGAATTGTTTGCAGCATCTACGGATTGGTCAATGAGATGCAAATAATCCTGAGTTGATGCAAATATTATGCCAGTTTTTGCAGTTTATGGGCCAGTGCACACCAAAAACCTCTAGCAGATCCGACAAAACGCTGGAGGTTTTTGAAGCAGATTTCAGAGCGATTCTAGGCACGTTTAGAGACGTTTTCTACACATGCCTACCGTTTTCTGGAGCATTTTTGTGTAGCAGATTACAAATATTGTTACAGTAAAGCTGTTACTGAACAACTTCTGTAACAAAAACACCTGGAAAACCGCTCTGATCTAGCGTTTTTACAGAGCGGTTTTCCACTTTCCTATACTTTAACATTGAGGCAGAAACGCCTCAGAAATCTAAAAAATGCTGCAGCCCCCAAGTTTGCGCTTGTGGAAAAAACGAACCACTCTGGTGTGCACCAGCCCATTGAAATACATTAGCCAAGCGGTTTTCTATCCCCAAGCGTCTTTAAAAACGCTCCAGAACCGCTCTGGTGTGCGCCAGCCCTATCAGAGGCTGCATTTCTAGGCTGCATTCGTTTGCTTGAAATTAAAATGATAGTTGCATCAACTGCAAGAGTTTTTTTAGCATCTCATTGATTATTCCTAACAGCCTCTTATCTGCCTGATAGTGTATGGCCTGCATTTTTTTTTTTGATAAACGTAAAATCCATATTTTTGATTGTAATACAGTATTTGATTGTGAGTGTTCTTCAGAATTATAAGTTTATACAAAGTGATCACATTCTACAAGAAGAAATGGTCAGTTGCTACTAAAGCCGTGTACAGATGCTGAGTCTTAGCAGCAACATTGAAGCATTTGTAAAGTGCTTTCCTCCCGTAGGACCCAAAGCACATAAGCTTGTCTCAAATCCAGTACATAGTGTTGTGTACTGGGGGAAAAAGTCATGTGGTTATAAAGGCCAGACTAAACAGGTGGCTTTTCAGGTTTTTTTTTTTTTTTTTTAATTGTCCAGGGTTGGAGCTGTTTTTATTAAGTTTGGCAAGGCGTTCCACAGGGTAGGTGCAGCATGACACAAGGCTCTGAATCCAAAGGGTTTTAGTTGGACTCTGGGGGTGGTCAAGTTATTGGGTGATTTTGTTTTGAGGTTGTGAGTGGCGTGACTCACTTGCAACAAATCCTTTAGTTATTCTGGCCTAGATTGTGCAGGGATTTGAATGTTAGCATGTCAATTTTGAAAAGTATTTTTGTGGGTTTTATGGGAAGCCAGTGTAGTGAGCGAAGGATTGGTTGTTATGTGGCAATGGCGGGGTTGGCTTGTTAACAGTATTGCGGCAGCATTCTGTATTCGCTGCAGGCAGTGTAGGTCTTTATTTGGAAGCAGTTACTGTACAGATTTTATCCTCTGTGGAGTAATCTACTCTGTTCTATGAAGGGAATAAGCAGGAGGAGCAACAAAATTCTGCATCACTTTACAGAGTACCTAGCCAAGTCACTGACTGTCCTCAGAGGAGCTCACAATCTAATCCTACCATAGTTATAGTCTAATGTCCTACCATATTATTATGCATTTATATAGCACTGATATCTTCTGCAGCACATTACAGAGTACATAGTCATGTCACTGACTGTCCTCAGAGGAGCTCACACTCTAATCCTACCATAGTCTTAGTATAATGTCCTACCATATTATTACTATTATGTATTTATATAGCACTGACATCTTCTGCAGCACAGTACAGAGTACATAGTCATGTCACTGACTGTCCTCAGAGGAGCCCACACTCTAATCCTACCATAGTAATAGTCTAATGTCCTACCATATTATTATTATGTATTTATATAGCACTGACATCTTCTGCAGCACATTACAGAGTACATAGTCATGTCACTGACTGTCCTCAGAGGAGCTCACAATCTAATCCTACCATAGTCGTAGTCTAATGTCCTACCATATTATTTTTATGTATTTATATAGCACTGACATCTCCTGCAGCACATTACAGAGTACATAGTCATGTCACTGACTGTCCTCAGAGGAGCTCACACTCTTATCCCACCATAGTCATAGTCTAATGTCCTACCATATTATTATTATGTATTTATATAGCACTGGTATCTTCTGCAGCACAGTACAGAGTACATAGTCATGTCACTGACTGTCCTCAGAGGAGCTCACACTCTAATCCTACCATAGTCTTAGTATAATGTCCTACCATATTATTACTATTATGTATTTATATAGCACTGACATCTTCTGCAGCACAGTACAGAGTACATAGTCATGTCACTGACTGTCCTCAGAGGAGCTCACAATCTAATCCTACCATAGTCCTAGTCTAATGTCCTACCATATTATTATTATGTGTTTATATAGCACTGACATCTTCTGCAGCACAGTACAGAGTACATAGTCATGTCACTGACTGTCCTCAGAGGAGCTCACAATCTAATCCTACCATAGTCCTAGTCTAATGTCCTACCATATTATTATTATGTATTTATATAGCACTGACATCTCCTGCAGCACATTACAGAGTACATAGTCATGTCACTGACTGTCCTCAGACAATCTAGTCATAGTTGAATGTCCCTATTACAGTTTAAGGACAATTTTTTTTTTTCAGGGGATCCAGTTACTCTATTTGTTTAATTTTGGAATGTGGGCAGAACCCCCCCCCCCCCCCCCCCCCCCAAATTACAATCCGCTTGATTTTTTTTTTTCACCTGAGACAAGGGTGCGAGACCATCTCGGATGACAGAAATCTAGTGTGTGTAGGCAGAGGGTCTCCTGTCTGCAATGCACTTAGATAATCGTTATTCTCTTGTCTTGTGTTCTGGTGGGCCCCTCCCCCACTTGTTTAGTGAGTCCACAAACAGCTGTTGGTTATAAAATCCATAGTCGGTCTCAGGGGGAGGGGGGTGGGGCACATCTGTGCGTTTGGCCTTTACATATGTAAGCTTTCATGTATATCGCATGACTAAGGATTGTTCTGAAGACTGGATTACTTCATTGTGACTGAACAGTTTAAACGCGACTTAGAAATGTGTAAACATAAAAAAAAATGACCCCTACGCTAGAATATATTCGACACATCAGATGACCGGCTTGATAAAGAAATCGCAATTGATTGGAGTGCAGGTGTCACACCGGGCCTGGGGGCCAAATGCGGCCCTTTTGCCATTTTATGTGGCCTTCGAGAGCTTCCAATGTCCATCATTGTAAGCAGCGAAAGCAAGACGGCACACGGGCCTTCCAGTCCTAAGGAGCACACCAGTGACAGGGTGTCTGACTGCCAAGTGCAGAGACTTCCCAAAAGCCTGCAAAAGCTAGCATCTAAACACTGGCATCTAAAATCCGTTCATTTTATTGTATGGTGTGTGGCCACCTTAAGTGAGATCAGTTGCTTCCTGATCTACCAGTGTATGGCAAGCTGCTAATGGCTTGTTGGAAAATGTATACATTTATAGGGAACCTGCAGTGAGAGGTATATGGAGGCTGATATATATATATATATATATATATATATATATATATATATATATATATATATATATATATATATATATATATATATATATATATATATATATATATATATATATATATATATATATATATATATATATATATATATATATATATATATATATATATATAATATATAAATTACCAAGGGGTGAGCAGCACAAACCAACTTTTTTATGCAATTCTATGCAAAGCATGCACGCAGCGCTGGAGGTCCCCAGACTCCATAAGAAATATATAAGTACAGAGGGGCTGCGGCCCCTCTGTATATGTATATATATATATATATATATATATATATATATATATATATATATATATATATATATATATATATATATATATATATATATATATATATATATATATATATATATATATATATATATATATATATATATATATATATATATTTTTTTTTTTTTGTCTTTTAAATAACACTAGTTGCCTGGCTGACCTGCCTGTGTTTGTTTTTGTTTGTTTTTTTGTTTGTTTTTTTTCCCCTCTAATACTTTTAGCTACGACATGTAGATCAGTTGTTTCTGACATTGTCAGATGTGACAAGATTAGCCACGTGCTTGTTTTTGGTGTTATTCAGACACTACTGCAGCCAAATAGACAAGCAGTGCTGCCAGGCAACTGGTATTGTTAAAGTGGACCTGAACTCAGAAGTCCTCTCTGCTCTAAAGCCTCATCTACACGCGTAGATGAGGAGGCAATGTGGCTTATCAATCGAGCCGCTGATGCGGTTCGATTGAAAAGATCCGACAGGTCAGATCTTGCTACCGCCGATTCCCTGCTCGTTCCCCGCGAGGGGACAATGGCAGGGAATCGAGCGGAAGATGCACGGGGACGAGCGGGTATCGAATCCGGCACGGGCGAGCGGGGACGTGGAAGAGGCGATCCGGCCGGATCGGAGCCTCATCTACTCGTGTAGATGAGGCTTAAAAGATATACAACAGCACAATAACCTTCAAACAAAAAACATTTCTTTGTTACAGCTGATGTACCGTATATCCTAAAATAAATCTGCACAGTTTCTACTTCCCGATTCACAGAAGCAGACATATTGTTTACAGCCTGTGCTTTCAAATGGGCTTATCTGTTTATCTGCCATAGGCAGTCATGTGACACAGGGGAGATCAAATTACAACTCGAGATTGGACACAAATGAGGGGGAATTTAGACAGGCTAAACTCCCTAAATACGTACAGGGGGCATTTCTCTACGATTCCCTTCTGTCCTGTGCAAGAGTTCGGGTCCACTTTAAGAGGAAATAAATATGGCAGCCTTCATATCCCTCTCATTTAGGTTCCCTTTAAGTCCAGTTGGATAGCTGCTACCGGCTGGTGTGAACAGTGTAGATGGAGACATTTTGCAGCTTTCGCAACAGCTTTCTGGTGATTAGACTGAGGGATAGACAGTTGGAAGTTCATCCCTGGATAACAGGACTGCTCTGTGGGCAAAGACGTCATGTGGGATTATCTGGCACTCTGTACTCTGATGACCTGATGAGCTCTGGTGCCTGAGAGATGAACTCTCCTCTTACGTTTTTTAGATCTGAATTTGAGAGATCGGTTTAAAACCTTAAAGAGGAACGGTAGTGTAAATAAGAACATAATTAAATTGCTAATTTTTTACAATATCCATTTATAGATTAGTCAGTGTTTGCTCATTGTAAAATCTTTCCTCTCCCTGATTTATATTCTGAAATTTATCACAGGTGGTGACCTCTTTAGTTCTGTACGGAATGTTCGTTACTGAGAGTTCTATGCACAGAGGGAGGTACTGGTTGCTTGGCAGTTGGAAAAAGCTGTTATTTCCCACAATGCAACAAGGTTCACAGACAGGAAACTGTCAGGACCATTGTGATGACCTCACACTATGGGAGGGGGTTCACTACAATATCAGCCTTACAGACCCCCCTGATCTATTTGATTTAGTTGATTTTTTATTGGAAGAATGTGGTTTTGTAGCGGTGAGGATTTAGTGTTTTATAAGATTCTGAGCTCTATAGCAGTACATGTAGAGCCAGGCTTGGCAGTCAGCTAGCTCTATAGAAGGAATTCACCATGTTTGGCCGCCCTCCCCTCATTCCTCGTGAAGAGTTGCACAACTTTTTTTTCTCTATGAAGTAACTATTTTTTTGGCTGGAAGGGATGCAGTTTTTGTGGAGAAGCTGTTTGGAAACGTTCACAAAATCCTCATAAATACATCGCTGTTACTGCCAAAACTCCTTCCCTCTCCCCCGCCGCGTTCTGTACAGAGAATCTGTGTCAGATAGAATGAGGCCAACCTAAAGGGCAGCTTCTGCAAAAAAGTCCTCATCACAGTATGGATGGGGAGAACAGTTGGAGCCTCAACAGGTTTTTATGTCTGTCTGAGGCAGGATGTGGAGTGAAATTTTACTCTGACGCGCAAAAAATCCTCCGGGTATCACCATAGCCATCCCTCTCTCCCTCCTCTGTACTCTCTATGGCTTGCATTCAACGCTGTAGGAAGCCGTCAGTTCTGTAGCCTTGTAACTAAACCCGAGTGTTAAAAATAAAAGTGCTGAGCCTGATCTGTGCCTGAGCTGGTTATCTGAGACCTGGGACCTATAAGGGGCGAGACTGAGCAGCCATGCAGCCAGTCAGGGGAAAGTGGAACTTAAAGCACATGTTCCTATGAGGTAGACTGTCTGCGTTCTCAGGGGGAATCCTTAGCAGAGCACACACACTATGGAATTTTGCGTTTGTTGGCTAGTACTGTAACTACTGTTCCCACTGACGCGAATTCTCATGCGTTCCCCGCATGCAAATTCGCAAAACCAGTACAAGTGAATGAGGCTGTGTCCACTCGTCAGGAAAACTGAGCGTTTTCTTGTGCAGGAAAAATCTGCACAGCAGAGCCATCCGAATTCGGACACCGCACACACCGCATGCGATTCGCATACATTTTATTTAATAGGAAATTCACATGCGGTTTTGGTATGCAAATTTTCATGCAAATTTGCATATGATTTTGCATAGAAACAATGGAGAAGCACACAGGCACTGCCATGGTTAAATTCGCATTCATAGTCATCCAGGCGAAATTGTATGCGAATTCGCATGAAAATTATAATTCGCATGCACATTTTTCCCGTGGTGATCCCCACCGCACAAGTGGAAACGTGCCCTTAGTCTAGAGATTAAGGCCCTGTTCAGACTGTCAGCGTTTGTAGAATGCGTATAAATTCAAAGAAACACACGTTGAAATATACATACGTTTTTCTTGCGTTAAAATGCGTTTTCTATTGCGTTTTGCACACACGAGACAAGAATTATGGGAAACGCAGAGGGAATCTTGCACTAAAAACGCAATGGTACGCATTTTTGCTACGCGTCCATAGACTTTCATTTTGACCGTTTCTGTGCGTGACTCACAGAACTGCATGCAGCAATGCGGATGAGAAACGTATGCATCTCATACGCATACATGTGACCGAGGCCATTAGAAAACATTCATAGCCGTTTCTATGGGTAAAATCTTTCTGTATGTGTTCTGTAAAAACTGCTAGGAACGCACATAGTCTGAACGGGTCCTTGGTTCTGATTCACTTCATAAAAGTATAGGGGTCGACTTATACACGAGTCACAGGTAACACTGAACACTCTGAGTTATATGTGTACTAATAGTGACATTCCCATTTGCAGCAATATACCCTGTGGTAAGTGATACTTTGAGGAAAGGCAATGCCAAGAAAACACAGGTGTGAAAGTCCTGGCCACAACAATTAACAAGGAAAGGTTCAGCGGGGAAATACTGGGCTGCAGGAAGGGGAGTGAATAATTGCTGCACTTGGGGGCCTGGAGGAGGTATTGGCTGCACTTAAAGGCCCGGAGGGGTTAATGGCTGCAATACTGCATGCAGTGCAGTCATTAACCCCTCCTTGTCCCCAGACTCCCCAATCCCGTTCCCCAAGTGCAGCCATTAACTTTACTGGGTAGACTTATACTTGAGTCAATAAAAAAATCCAGCTTAAAGACAACCTGAAGTGGGTTTGTGAAATCCTATTAGGGCACAGAGGCACTTGATAATGGTAAAGCCTACCTCCCCTTATCTCACCAACCACCCAAACTGTTTTCCCATACTTAACCTACTAAAATAGATGCACACTGACTACTCGGCATTGGATTGATTTAAGGCCATAGCAGCCCCTCTTTATTTAGCCAAATTGACAACATTCCAAAAACACCATAATGGATAACCATAAATAACCAACAACCTCCACAAAGAGCTGGGGTACAGGGGTCCGGAAGCACCGAATGCAGTATTGCCATGGAGCCTTGTGCCGGCCCCCAGCCGTGCCCCCAGCTCGGGGACAGCTGCATGCCCCAAAGTCGTCTCTCTTGCTGTTCACCTTAAATCACCGGATTTGTCCCGCGACAGATCTCCCTCCACAAGAAACCGACCTCCGGAGCCCCTTTTTTACCCCTCCGGCTGCAATGACAGACAAAGGCACAACCAACATAAAATAAGGGAGAGAGGGAGCTTCTTCCACCGCGCTGCTAAAACTGGATGTGCCCGCCCCCTTACTTCCGCCGCCTAGCCCGGGAACTTTTTGCCTCCTCTCCACGCCTACCGGCCCACTCCCAAATTAACCCCACATCTCCCAAATGAGGACGGGGCCAGCCCATCCTCACCAGTTAACCCCACCGCTGCCAGGGGAGACGGCTACCCCATCATGCCCGGGCCCTCCGCTTGTTACAGCTCTGGGCCCTATCTTTCTGTACACAATCACCAGCCTCTGTGTCCCTTCATTGTTCCTCCAGGCTCCCCCCGGGCTCTGCTGTCCCCCATTATAAAAAGCGACAGGCTAGCGACACGCAGATTGTGGCAAGCCTGTTGTTCACATTTAGGCTGCCACTCGCCGCCGCTCCCCCACCTCCTGTATAGCGTGGCTCCCCGCCTGCGTCCCTTCCCTCCCCGCCTCCGTAAGTTGATTGGAGGAAGCTTGTAGCGGCGGGGAGGGAAGAGACGCGGGTGGGGAGCCGCGCTTTACAGGAGGCGATGAGTGGCAGCCTCAGAAGGTGAATAACAGGTTAGCCACAATCTGCGTGTCGCTAGCCTGGCGGTTTTTATAAGGGGGGGGGGGGGGACAGCAGAGCCTGGGGGGAGCCTGGAGGAACAATGACCGAACACAGAGGCAGGTGATTGTATACAGAATGTGCCTCTGTGTCCTAATACTGATGTCACAAACCCACCTCGGGTTCTATTTAAGAGGGTTGAAGATTGAAGTTGACTTGTACATGAGGTCGACTTGTATCCGAGTGTATATACGGTGATGGCAGTGGGTGGTGGTACTTGTAGTTCATCAGAGCTGG
Organism: Hyperolius riggenbachi; assembly: GCF_040937935.1. Lineage (NCBI taxonomy): Eukaryota > Metazoa > Chordata > Amphibia > Anura > Hyperoliidae > Hyperolius > Hyperolius riggenbachi. The sequence goes on from NC_090652.1 coordinate 304,378,634, forward strand.
GGGGGGAGGGGTGATGGAGTCAGGGGCGTAACTACCAATCATGTGGGTGGCGCCCCACTCACAGTTCTGCCCCCCCCCCCTTTGGTCGCAGGGATTGCTCCCCTGTAGTTATACCCCTGGATGGAGCCTTCTAGATGTTCCCAATACCTGAATGTCTCATTTACAGTACGTGTTCTGTGGAGATAGCGCCACACTTCTCGCTGCACTACACAAGATTTCTGTAAAATTTACGATTGGATGTAAACCAAAATGGAACGCAATAAAAGAACTGGTGCAGAAACGGTTCTTGGCACGCTTGGAATGCCTAGAAACTGCATAAGTTAGCTGGACCGAGCAGGAGTCCTTGTTGCCCTCTTTCTAAACCTGGACTAATTCATTGGCTGGCAACAAACCTGGGCACTACGATGTCAGTCTTTGTTAAACTCGGTACACACTTTCAATTATGATTGCTAATCATTGACCAATCTTACCATCTCCATGTAGTAGGAGGGGCAACAGGTATTGAATACTATGAACAGATTGTGTAGATAAACCCTCATACTATATGGAGGGGTAAAATAGGTCAGTGATTTGCCAATCCTAATTTAGGCCTGGTGCACACCAAAAACCGCTAGCAGATCCGCAAAATGCTAGCAGATTTTGAAACGCTTTTTCTTATTATTCTGTAGCGTTTCAGCTAGCATTTTGCGGTTTTGTGAAGCGTTTTTGGTGTAGTAGATTTCATGTATTGTTACAGTAAAGCTGTTACTGAACAGCTACTGTAACAAAAAACGCCTGCAAAACCCCTCTGAACTGCCGTTTTTCAGAGCGGTTTGCGTTTTTCCTATACTTTACATTAAGGCAGAAACGCATCCGCAATCCAAAATCTGCAGCAGCCCGGGAGTATGCGTTTCTGCAAAACGCCTCCTGCTCTGGTGTGCACCAGCCCATTGAAATACATTACCCTAGCGGATCCGCACCCGCAAGCAGATCGCAAACCGCAGCAGAGCCGCTCTGGTGTGCCCTAGGCCTTACTTTGTGTACCAGGCTCTTGGAACCCTGAGGAATAACGGTTTGACTTGCATGCTTTTTTTTTTTTTCTTTTGGCTACTACATTTACATGCTCTCCCACTTATAAAGGTATCCATTAACCGTACAATCCCCCAAATGATCGACCCCATGATTGATTGCGTACAGTTAATGGTGCTTATGAACGATCATTTTAGCAATCATTCAGTAGATGTTAATTTTTGAACGATTCTCTCATCGTTTTTCCCTGTGTTGGTGGGTCTGAACAATTGTTTCCACTCGGACAGTGGATCGTCCAGGAAATTGGTCGCCTGGCTGTGCTGAGCGATAACCCTTCTTCTGACCTCCAGCACTGAAGCGAATGGCCCTGGACAGGTTTTCCCTTTTTTTACTGCTTGGGTTTATTTTTAAGCCGCTGTTTTACACATCCGCCTGCAGAAGTCGTCTCCTTCTGTGAGAATTCTTACCCAGAGGCTGCTGAAGTGATTTCACAGATTCAATTCAAGATGCGTACAATTAGCCGGCACTACAAGGATTACAGTTCCTCCTGTAAGCAGATCAAACCTATGAATGTAGAGGCTGGGAGGTTCAAATCCTCAAACTACCACATCGATTATAATTGCTGTGTGCTCATGATTCTCACTTCGCAATAGATGCATAACCAATGATCAGCAAGGGAAGAAACAAGTTCCATCAGGCACTGCATGTGCACTTGCTGTGTTCAAAGGCAGATGCATAAGGGCTCGTTTCCACTAGTGCGGCGTGCGTCTCGTAGACGCACACCGGCACTGAACTGGTGGGCGGGATCGCAGGCGAATCCCATGAGCCGTGCCATGCACGGCTATGGGATTCGCAGCCTCTACTGCGAATTCTGCGGGGGGTTACAGGCGAATCGCTCCCGCAAGCGATTCCGACGCGGCCCCGTCATCCCCTATGGCAGAGTTTCCCCGTGCGAATCATGTGCGGGGAAACTCTGCAGAATCGCCGGCGAAATCGCCGAAGTGGAAACGGGCCCTAAGTCACAGGCAAACAGCTGGTACAATAGTGACAAGAGTTAGTATTTCTGGATAAGATAGATGTCCTACCATATCCGAGGTGGATGGCGGTGGGTGAGGGTCAAATACGGGTAGCCTAACGGCCGTTTCGCACGCCGGTGCTTCTTCCGAGTGGATCAGTCTCGGAAGAAGCACCTGTTCCTTGCTCATCATTTGATTTCACAAATTGTGTGCATGTTGGGAAAATGGATACATCCAGCGATATTGCGTGCAGCTCAACCTCCTGATTCAATAATTTTATCGAATCTGATGAAAATCAGTGCCGCAAGAAGCATGCCTGATCGATGATTCAACCGATTTCTGGACAGAAGATAGTTGAATCATTGAGCGGACATACTGGAAAGATCTCTGTTGCAAGTGCTCGATCGCGTGTGTGACGGTAACTGCATTCGATATTGGTTGCAATGGATGCCGCTTTCCTGATGCTGGTGTGGGGGGGGGGGGGGGGGGGTGATGACGAGGAGGTTGTGAGGGAGGGGTGAGATAGTGGGGTTGGGGAGAGGGGGGGGGGGGGGTGATTGTGAGGTAAGGTTGGGCATAATGGACATGATTCGCCAAAAGCTTCTGCCTCTGTTTTCACCTCATCTATGTTACATTTTTAAGAGCACAAATATAATATATATTTAAAGAGATACTGAGGCGGAATAATCATAATATTGGATCATTCTCTAATATTTGCAGTTTACACACTACTCAGCATTCTAAATGATTTTACAGAGCAGGCCAGTGAACTTTTGAACTGTTCTCTGCAGGAAAAAAAAAACAATACAGTGACTGACACTTGAGATAACAAGCTTCAGAAGACAGAGCTCTCCTTTTTGTGGAGTTTAATGGCTCTTTTGCATAGATAACTGGAGTTTCTTAACTCTTCCTGTACTGGAAACAATATTACTTATGTCTCTGCTCCTAATGTTTTATTTCTTAGCTGTACTACACATACAAATCAGTATATCGTGTTTTTTTTTGCTTCTCTGTCTCTTTAAAGGGAAGGTTCAGGGACTGTAAAAACAAAACAACAACAAAAAACCCCAAATCCACTTACCTGGGGCTTCCTCCAGCCCGTGGCAGGCAGGAGGTGCCCTCGGCGCCGCTCCGCAGGCTCCCAGTGGTCTCCGGTGGCGCGCCCGACCTGGCCAGGCCGCCTGCCAGGTCGGGCTTCTTCTGCGCTCCAAAATGCGTGTCACTCGTGCGCGCTGATGTCATCGGAAGTCCTCTGGGCTGTACTGCGCAGGCTCAGTAGACCACCGGGAGCCTGCGGAGCGGCGCCTAGGGCACCTCCTGCCTGCCACGGGCTGGAGGAAGCCCCAGGTAAATGGATTTTTTTTTTTTTTTTTTATACAGTCCCTGAACCTTCCCTTTAAGGTAAGAAAAATTTTGAAATGAACTTAATTAGTAACAACTTACTTTGAGTGACTATTTTGCTTGTAAATGTGCTGAAAGGTTATTTTTATCAAATAGATAAGTCCATTTATGAGAAGATTTGGAAATGAAGCCCATTAATGTTGGGGCGCTAGTGTGTGGTGGGGATGATGGTGTTGGTAACACTATAGCTGTGTGTCCTCATCTTGTGTAAGTGACAAACAGGTTGTTCGTCTGAAAAAGCTGTTATTTTATTTATGTTTTCCTGAAATAACATTCTCAGATATTCTGTATCCAGATCTGAGAGTAATTAAGTAATTCTGACTTCACTTGTGACTTCGTGTTTATTTAAAGGCCATGTGTGAAATAGCAAGATGTGTCGGGCGATAGGGAAGTGTCGCTCTAGTCATGTGACCGCACGGGTGCTGCATACAAGTTCGCTCTCTCTGAGGTGTATTACATAAAATATATAAAATACAGAGGTTGGTGCATAATACAGAATTGGTAAATACAGTAACAAATGTAACAGGATGAACAAAATGTATACAGTATATTTATCCCCCCCCAAAAAAAAAAAATTCAGAGTCTGCAGGGAAGATGTGAGGAACAGGATGTCCTCCATATACACAAATACTGGTACCTCACCAACAAGTGGCTGCTGATGTCACTTCCTGCTGGGGGAGGGACTCCATTCTGGTTAGCCATTGCCTTGGAGAGATGTTCCCAATACTCGGCATTTCTTTTCTGCAGGCTCTGCATATACAGTAGGTGGTAGTTAATGGTAAAGTGTTTTATTATTATTATTATTATTATTATTATTTATTTTATTTTTTTTCACAAGATGTGATCTTTTCGCAATTTTTACTATCGAATAACCGCTGTCATGGCTGCTTTGACCATTGTTACACCCTCGTCCTCTGGTGTTTCTGCAGAATTCTGCCTGTCTGCAGGAATGCAATGCCGGCGTTGTCTGATGTCACATCTGCTTATTGCATTGTAGACAAATTCTGGGCTCTGCTAAACTCTTCACGTGAATAGATTTCTGGAGGCAATGAGAGATTATTCAGCTTTACGGATGAGGTTTAAAAGCTGGCTTCCACTAAAACGCATTCCCAAGCTTTATTGCGCTGCGATTGTGTTTCTTGTATTTTACTATAATTGCCATTCCACCGCGATCCGTCAGGTGTACATTGAGGTTGTAATTTCCGGCATGAGGAAAAACGGAAATATATTGAAATGCGGAAAAATCAATTGATCCGCTTTTGCTCCTCTCTCATCCGGAGGTTGGCCAAGCCTATCCTACCTATCACACTCTTGATTGGGCAGTTTAAAATCGAAAGTGAATCTATCAAATATGTTATGCCGCACTGACATGGCTGCTGTCCCTCACAGAAATGATGACCTTTTGACCTCCATCACTCAGCACTGTTTGCACTGCTACCCAGGAGTTTTATGGTCTCTAATTAGTTTTGTGTATTTTCTTTGTGTGGCCTAATAATCTGCAGTCTACATGCTACCAACTGTAAAGATAAAGAACTGGTTTATTAACCCTCACAATGGCATGTTCTAAAGCAGGGGTCCCCAAACTTTTTCGGTCAAGGGCCGGGACAACATACGTCAGACTGCTGAGGGGCCAGAACATACATAAAATGATGTTGAAAAATATTACATTGTATTTAGGTATTGATTTCCCGCAATCATGCCCGGAGGAGAACTCCCAGCAGCAGCCAATCAGTCATGCGGCGCCCGAAGAACGTCTTTGTGCACCAGACAGTGAAGCATACTCGGGGACAGCCTGCCTTCCAATTGGACAGCAGTGTCACCTGATGCAGAATTGGATTGGAAGCCAGGGAATGACTGCTCACTGGCTTCTACAGTATGTGGATGGGTGGGGCCAGCACTGCTATTCTATATGCGGGCTGTCGATATTAAAAGGTGCAGTGGTCCACATCTATAAGTTATACATTTTGTGTTTGGGGGCCAGTGAAAAAGCCTTGGGGGGGCCGAATTCGGCCCGCGGGCCGTAGTTTGTGGACCACTGTTCTAAAGGCTTATACCCACAATGCAATTTTTTTTTTTTTTTTTATTTTTTTTTTGCGGCTATTTATTTCCCGTGTCAGAACTGGAAGGGATCACTGTAAGAAGAAAATGGTGAGCTTCTGAGAGGAACTGACAGTGAGGTAAGTATGTAATATTCATTTGCAGCTGCGTCATGTGTTTATTTTAAATAGATTTACTCGGTTCAGGTTCCCTTTAACGCCTGGTACACGTGATGAGATTTACTGACAAATTTATTATTTCCAACATGTCTGATCTGATTTCCTATCTATTTTCCTTTCACTTCTATGGAAAATTGATCGGAAATCAGATCGAAACATGATAAAAATAATTGATCTGGTAGTAAGGGCCCATTCACGGCAATTTTTTTTTTTTTTTTTTGCTGGCGTTTAGCAGGAGTGATTTTTCCGCAATTTCACACGGAAAAATCGCTGAACAATGCAGCAATTTTTCCGCGATCAAGTTTAGCGCTTCTATAGCACTAAAATGCGATCGCTGGCAAATTGCCTGAAAATGGTGCAGGCGATGCGTTTGCATTTCGCAATTTTGGGCGATTTGCAGCGATTAACTCAAATCGCCCAAGTAAGAACAGGCCCATAGGGTTTTATTACACTTGTGCTTTTAAAAAGCACTAGCGCTTGAGCGTTTTGCCGAAATCGCGGCAAAACGCTCTAGTATGAATGCCAAAAAACCTCCTCGTGTGTACCAGGCATAAGTAGCTCGATCCTGCTCCCCAGTTTTTGGCAGTGTCTGTTTCTTGTTGCCTCATTATGATGATACCAGTGGTTGCACAGATTTTAGTATTTTATAATTAACAGACTGTGGTTAACCACGTAATAACCTCGGTTACCTGTCTGTATCCTGCGTTTAGGACAATCATCTCAGTAACCACTTACTAAATGACTTCTAACAAGCGTTGGCACAGCGATTGTTTGTTCAGAGCCTCGCCCATTGGCCACAGCTCAGGGAATCGCCAGCTATCCATTTTGCCATGTTCCTAAAGGAACAACGGTCATCGGTAAAAGCTAAATTTTTGACTCCATTTGCTTGATGGTGACTTGAGTAGTCATTTTAGACCTTTTGCCAGGTATGTAGATTTCCCTGGTGTCTGTGGAGTTTATGCGAGGACTTGCTTAACGTTTGAGGGTACTGTTCTTTCTTGACGCAATATTGTGAGCACTTGCTTCTCCGCCAAACGCTACCGTCTGTCACACTTCGTTCATTCTGTTGGCACAAGATGATCCCCCTGAGACTCAGCCTGTACAGAGAGTATGACAACCTGCTTCCTTGACAAGATCAACATGAGAGATGCAGCAGGAAGATTGTGCTTGTGCACAGAAGCTGCAGTTCCTGTTTCTTCCAGACATCCACTGTGAACCGAATCCTTCATTGTGGTGATCCGGATGATTTGACTCTCAAAAAAGATCCAAAGATCCGAATTGTTCATGATCTGGACAACACTACAGTGCAGTGAATATGAATTAGCCATGTGGCTAGGAACAATAGAGGACTCTCCCCTTACTGAGCATGTGCAAACAGTCTAACGCAGCTAAAACCACCTATAACGCACAGCATGCTGCACTCTCCAATTACGTCCAGCACTGTACCGCAACGTGGGCACTGTGAACAGCCCATTGGTTTTTCATTACTGTGAGTTGGGCTGCTTTACAGGCTGCTCTAACCTGCGCCTGTAACGTCCCACTGTGAAAGCAGCCTAAGGATACCTGAAGTGACGTGACATAATGAGATAGACATGTGTATGTACAGTGCCTAGCACACAAATAACTATGCTGTGTTCCTTTTTTTCTTTCTCTGCCTGAAAGAGTTAAATATCAGGTATGTAAGTGGCTGACTCAGTCCTGACTCTGACAGGAAGTGACTACAGTGTGACTCTCACGGATAAGAAATTCCCCATTTTTATCTTTTTCTTGCTCTCAGATGCCATTTTCTGCTAGGAAAGTGTTGTATAGTTGAAATGTCTTATCAGTGAGGGTCACACTGTAGTCACTTCCTGTCTGAGTCGGGACTGAGTCAGCCACTTACATACCTGATATTTAACTTTCAGGCAGAGAAAGAAAAAAGGAACACAGCCTAGTTATGTGTGTGTGTGCTAGGCACTGTATATACACATGTCCATCTCATCATGTCACATGTCACTTCGGGTATCCTTTAAAGCCATAAGAGGTCCTGAAATAATAGCATTTTTAACATTGCCACATGTATAACATTTCTGATTGTTGGGATGATTTGTCTCTTTAATGCAGTTGGTTGATGCTTACTATCGGTATTAGGCCTCATTCACACAGTGGCGATTGGATTTGGATTTCCGCCGATCGCAAATGTGCTGTATGCAGCATTTTCCAGGCATTGCGATTCCCGTTCACTGGAAAGAGACTCGCAATCGCGGTAAAATCCCCAAATATCTTCATGCAAAATCGCAGTCGCTAGGCAATTGTAGTCGCGTTTTGTGATTCCGCATGTAGTCCTCCAGTGTTCAAGGGCCGTTTGCTAGGAATAAGCGCTGCTTCTGCCTTTAGTACGTCACATTTTATAAATGTGGTCATCAGGGTTGGAAAAGGGAGATGAGTTTACTGATGAACTTTTTATTTATGATTTAGAATGACTGACCCCGCATCTTACAACTCTCAAGCATCCGGCTGGACCCTTATAAATGTTGCCATGGTGTAATTGCATGCTATATAGAATGTCTGCTCATGATCGTCTGTTCGCCATGGAAACTATATCTATTTATAGCGGATGATTTGGTTGCGAAACCCGGACTGGTAACTAAAAAACAGCTGCGCTGCCCTCTCCACTTCCCTGCGGTGTGACTCGACCAAATACACTGATTAAAAATAACGACTTCATTTGAAATCCAAAGGCGATTGTACCAGCGGAGGGGACTCCATTATCCCCATTTCATGTGGTCATATTAACTGGGAACACTTGTCCTCGACGGGCGCACACGCAGACACACACCCGTCCTTGCTACACATACACAAACGCGCACATATCGTTGTCTGCTCCTTGGCTGCTCCTGAACAGCGTGTAAAGGTAAAACCAGAGGCGCAGTTTGTGTAACGTTTTTATATTAGCGCAGTTGTTCCCTTTTCCCTGCAGGGTCTGGTTTAGGGTATGTATGTATGTATGTATGTGTATTTAAAGGGGGTTGTAAAATCTAAAAATAAGAAATTGCCAAACCAAAAGTGTTTGTAACCCCCTTTATTGTGTCCTATATTGTTTTTATTTTTTTTCTCTTTCAGGCCTCTTTCACAGTGTGACGTTAAAGTCGCACGTTACAACAACATGTAACGCACAATAACTTACAGCAATGAAAAATCAATGGGCTGTTCACAGTGCCTACGTTGCGTTACAGTGTAACGCTGGACGTTGAATGAAAGTGCAGCATGCTGTGCGTTATATGCGGTTTTAGCCGCGTTAGACTGTTTGCACATGCTCAGTAATGTTGGTTTTTAGGTTTTTTTCCGTGCAAGAGAGGAGGAGGGGAGAGTCCGCTATTGTGTTAAGCCACATGGCTAATTAATATGCACTGCAGTGTTCACTTCCTGGAGCGGCCGCTTATTGGCTAGCGGGACCACGTGATGCAGAGTGTTCCGATCACGTGGTCTCCACAGTCTTTCGACGCATGCGCCGTTTTCATTCTATCGCTATCGAACAAAAAGGCGCACCAAGAGACTCATAACGTGTCTCTTGGTAACGTCCAAATTTAACCCCACCATGCGTTGCGTTAGGCGGACGTTATGGGATCATAACGTCGCCTCTAACGCAACGTCCCAGTGGGAAAAAGCCCTTAATGAAAGTGCAGCATGCTGTGCGTTATAGACGTTTTAGCTGCGTTAGACTGTTTGCACATGATCAGTAATGTGTTTTTTTTTTTTTTTTTACGCATGCGCCGTCTTTGTTCTATCACTGTGCGACGAAAACCGCGCACCAATAACGTACAAATTATAGTCTTTTAATGCGTTGCATTGTGGGCACGTTATGCGACCTTAACGTCGCATCAAACGCAACGTCTTACTGTGTAAGAGGCCCTTACCTGGTCTAGATGCCTTTGCCTAACTCCAGGAACTGTGCAGGCACAGCAGAATTGTGGGATTTTTTTCTCTCCTTGCTTCAGCATCAAGCTTATTTCTGCATGCAAATAATGGAAAATGTCCTTGGTCCTGTCAGGTGCATCTCTGCAGAATGTTTTGTTATTGAGAGTTCTGAAGCCAGTGGAAATTACAAAATATGCCTGGTTTCCCAGCATGCTATTGAGGGGGGGGGGTCTGCAAAATTTAAATAGGTTAAGCTGATCATCACTGGGAGGGTGGGACTACATAGCCATATACAGCAATCTATAGCTATAGGAAGTGTTTCTGATGTTGAGACCAGGATAATTACAATAGAAATGGGTATCCTGAATAATTTACTGTATGTCACTACAGGGCCTCTTTAAATCCAGTGTTCTGTGATCCTCCCGTCCAGTGATTGGTGCGCGGTGGTTTTGGAAATGTTGAGTCATCCTGGCTGTATTTGGGGGCGTCCCGCTGAGCGCTGTGCTGTCTCCTTGCTGTAGATTTGAGGTCACACATCTGGTTCTGCAGTCAGATGGATTCTCAGCTCGCAGTGACATCGGAGGCCGGATTATTGGCAGCCGCCGTCGCTGTGCGGTTTGTTCTCAGACCTCCTTTAATATTTGATGTCCTCGGCGCTGGCAGGTTTTATTGCACGGAACCGTTTGTTAAGGCTTCAGGGATGTCAGGGAGGAGGAAACGCGAGCGGCATTCCAGAGCTTATCATAAAACTGCAGCAATAAAAACTGGTAAAAATAATCTACAGTGCTTAAAGGACACCTAAAGCGAGAGGACCATGGAGGCTGCCATACTTATTTCCTTTTACACAATACCTTGCTTGGCAGTCGTGGTGATCTTCTGCCTCTCATACTTTTAGCCATAGAGCCTGAACAAGGGTGAACCTGAGCAAATCGGAGGTTTCTGACTGAAAAGATGCATGCTTGTTTCAGCTCAGGGCAGTTTGCCTTTTAAAACAGAAAGTTTTTGCGATATTTCATCTGTTAACCACTTCAGCCTTCAGTCGTTTTCACTTTATGCATCCGAGCAATGTTCACCTCCCATTCATTAGCCTATAACTTTATCACTACTTGTCACAATGAACTGATCTATATCTTGTTTTTTCCGACACCAATTAGGCTTTCTTTGGGGGGTACATTTTGCTAAGAGCCACTTCACTGTAAATGCATTTAACAGGAAGAATAAGAAAAAAGCGGAAAGAATTCATAATTTTTCAGTTTTCGGCCATTATAGCTTTAAAATAATACATGCCTCCATAATTAAAACTCACGTATTGTATTTGCCCATATGTCCCGGTTATTACACCATTTAAATTATGTCCCTATCACAATGTATGGCGACAATAATTTTTTTGGAAATAAAAGTGCATTTTATTCCATTTTGCATCCATCACTATTTACAAGCTTGTAATTAAAAAAAAAAAAATAGAAATATTTCATCTTTACATTGATGTTTAAAAAGTGTAGACCCTTGGGTAAATATTTACGTGCTTTTTTTATTTTTTTTTTAATTGTAATTTTTTTATTTAAACATTTTATGTGGGTATTTTTGGGAGGGTGGGGTGTAAATTAGTAATTTTTTTTAATGTAAATGTTTGTGGGTTTTTTTTTTTTTTTTTTTTTTTTTTTTTACATTTAGATGCAGTTTTAATTTTTGGTCACAAGATGGCAGCCATGAGTTTGTTTACATGACGTCACTCATGTGCATGCAGGCGGAACTTGCCATGATGTCACTTCCAGGAACAAGTGAAACATGTACGCTTAGGGGGACGCAAGAGGGAGAAAAAGCGAGGCTTCCAAGAGAAGCGGTCGCTTTTTCTGCAGGGGAGAGGAATCTCATTGGGCACCATGTCCCGATTGATTCTTGGGCTAACGATCCGCGTCCAGGAGCGTGCGTCCAGGAGGCTTAAATGGTTTAATGAGTGAATATGCAAGTTATCTCGTCCATGAAGCCAGGCTTACATCCAGAACGGCTGGTGTATAGCCAGCCTATATCTTATACATGTTACAGAGCCACATCAACCCAACATGCAGACAGCCCGCATGTTGGGGCCCCAAGCTTTTTGGTTACTCCACTGTAAGCAAACATTCCACAGAGATCACCTGCCAGTACTAAAAATTACACCACCAGTGATAAATTTGAGTGTAAATCAGGGAGAGGAAAGATTTTACAACAGGCAAACACTGAATAATCTATAAAGTAAGATTTTTAAAAACAGTTTTTTAAATTACATCATTTTGCCTACAGTTCCTCTTTAAGCAAACTCTAAACTGTTTGGATTGTGGCCAATCTGAGGCACTTTCTGCTGATATGTATTTTTTAATTGCTCTAATTAACTTTGCATACAATTTACATGAAATTTGCAAGCAAGCAAGCCGGCGTGCCTAGCATCTCCTTGACCGTCTCTGCTCTACATGTCCATAGTGCGGCTTTATGTAAAGAAATTATTAGATTGAGAGCTCTTGTGGCGGTCTGTGTCAACCCCCCTCCTCTCCCAGCACTCGGACTTCCTGTGTGAAAACTGTGACTCAGTAATGATGCGGTGTGTATTCAGCTCCTGGCAGGTGAATGGAGAGCTCTTGTGGCGGTCTCGGGGACTTTCTGTGTGAGCTCTTGTGGTGGTTGTGTCCCCTCCCCTCCCCCCCCCCCCCCAGCACTTGGGGACTTCCTGTGTGAGTGCTGTGACTCAGTAATGATGCGGTGTGTGTACAGCTCCTGGCAGGTGAATGCTGCGCTCTTGTGGTGGTCTTTGCCCCCCCCCCCCCCCCCCCAGCACTCGGGTACTTTCTGTGTGAGCTCTTGCGGCGGTCTGTGTCCGCCTCCCCCCAGCACTTGGGGACTTCCTGTGTGAGCGCTGTGAATCTGTAATGTGTGGTGTGTGTACAGCTCCTGGCAGGTGAATGCTGAGCTCTTGTGGCAGTCTGTGTCCCCCCTGCACTCTGTGACTCAGTAATGATACGGTGTGCACACACATCTCCTGGCAGGTGAATGCTGTGCTGCTCTCAGTGCCTGAAGGGTGTGTCTGATATTGCTCACTCTGTGATGACATAGTGGGCGTACCCATCCCTCTGCGGCGTGATATGTCACATTCTCAGGAGTTCAGGAGATTCTTGTCAGTCCCCGGTGGAAGGTTACGTAATATGGCTCTAGGCCGCTGGCTGGGGTGGAACTATTGGCGGGAGATATGAAGCATCTCCTGGGCACTTGAGGTCACACGGCCTGCAGTTCGTCTGCTGCCTCTGTAGGTCCGTACGCCAGATATACACCCTACAGTTAATGCTGCTTCAAATGGACAGCCCCTGGTGATGTGTGGTGTGTTGTGTTTTTTTTTATATTTTTTTTTTTTTTCTGTCAAGTTGGACAAGCGCCTAAAGGTGCCCACTAACGGTCAAAATTGTAGTGAAAAATCGTTCGTGCGATCAGAAAATTTTCATCGGAAGAAATATCGCTCACTACACCATCAATGAACCAATCTTTGCTTTCTATCACAACCAACCAAAAAATCCAAATTTTGATATGACGAAAATCCAATTGGACGACTATTCTATAATCATTTGTAATCAATTGTGCCATCAATGAAGATGATTTACAACCAATCCAATCAGAATTTCTGATCGCTCGAACGATTTTTCGCTCAAAATTGGATCGTTAGTGGCCACCTTAAGACCCTCATAGTACAGGTGTACAGACCGGCTGATACCATTGTCCAAGTCCTCTCTCCCCAATCAACCCAAGTGTACAGCATGCCTGGGACACACTGACACAACTGCCAGGACTGACGCGGCAGTATTCCCAGCAAAGAGGGTTTTGTTTCCAAAATGTGTCCGTCTTGTAAAAAGAATCAGTAATTTTATGTTTTAAAGGGGAACTGCAGAGAGGGGTATATGGAGGCTGCCATGTTTCCTTTTAAGCAATACCAGTTGCCTGGCAGCCCTGCTGATCCTCTGCCTCTAATACTATTAGCCGTAGCCCCTGAACAAGCATGCAGCAGATCAGGTGTTTCAGACTTTAAAGAGAATCTATATTGTTAAAATCGCACAAAAGTAAACATACCAGTGCGTTAGGGGACATCTCCTATTACCCTCTGTCACAATTTCGCCGCTCCCCGCCGCATTAAAAGTGGTTAAAAACAGTTTTAAAAAGTTTGTTTATAAACAAACAAAATGGCCACCAAAACAGGAAGTAGGTTGATGTACAGTATGTCCACACATAGAAAATACATCCATACACAAGCAGGCTGTATACAGCATTCCTTTTGAATCTCAAGAGATCATTTGTGTGTTTCTTTCCCCCTGCAGCTATCTTCCACTGAAGTGTCAGGCTGTTTCTTCCTGCAGAGTGCAGACAGCTCTGCCTGTATGTAATTCCTCAGTATGTGAAAGCCCAGCCAGCTCAGAGGAGGATTTATCCAGCTTGTAAAAGATAAGAGAGAAGCTTCTCTAATCTAAATAACACACAGGCAGTGTGCATAGAGGGGCCTGGAAGGGGGAGTTCATAGCAGAACCACAACACTGAAGAACTTGGCAGCCTTCCAGACACAGGCCGACAAGTCTGACAGGGGAAAGATACATTGATTTATTACAGAGACTGTGATAGTATAAAGTGCTGCAGTTAGCCAGAACACATTAGAATAGCTTTTGGAACTTGTAGGATGATAAAAAACAGGATGCAATTTTTGTTACGGAGTCTCTTTAAAGTCAGATCTGACAAGACTAGCTGCATCCTTGTTTCTGGTGTTATTCAGATACTACTGCAGAGAAATAGACCAGCAGGGCTGCCAGGCAACTAGTATTGCTTAAAAGGAAATAAATATGGCAGCCTCTGTATACCTCTTACTTCAGTTCCCCTTTAAAGCGGACCTGAACTCAGAACTCCTCTCCGCTCTATAACATACGCAACAGCACAATAACCTTTAGGGCCCAATCACACTAGAGCGTTTTGCCGCGATTTCAGCAAAACGCTCAAACGCTAGCGCTTTTTAAAAGTGCTAATGTAATAAAACCCTATGGGCCCGTTCTTGGGCGATTTGCGCTAATCGCCCAAAATCGCGAAACGCAAACGCATAGCCTGCACCAATTTCAGACGATTTCCCAGCGATCGCGTTTCAGTGCTATAGAAGCGCTAAACGTGATCGCAGAGAAATCGCCGTACTGTCCAGTGATTTTTTTTTTTTTTTTTTTTGGTCTACGTGAAATCGCGGAGAAATCACTCCCGCAAAAATTGCCGGCGTTTTGCGTTTCTGAGTGTGAATGAGCCCTTAAAGAAAAACATGTCTTTGTTAGGCCTCATTCCCATTGCGTTCCGATAGCATGTCCGGTTGCGTTTGAAGTTTTTTGAGGCATTCTTTTATCCTTTCCCAGGGCTTGGGTGGGCGTTGCGCTTTTCTAAGCCCTTTTCCCAAGCGGTTTTGTAATTGACTGCCTGAACCGGATAAGAATAAATACAATGTGAGCGTTTTGCTTATATCTTCCATTGAGGTGGAATTGCCTCAAAAATGGTCCAGGCAGCGCTTTGCTGAGCAGATCGGAAATGAACCACTCAGATGTGAACTCTCTCATAGGGAATCATTGCACAAGCGCTGTCAGGGCGATTTTGAAAATTGCCAGTGCTTAAAAAAATCGCAAAAGGCCTCTAGTGTGAATGAGCACTTTCATCTGATACAAATCCTGCAATACATCTGCAGTGTGTCTACTTCCTGCTTTCATGGAAGCAGACATTGTTAACATCCTGTGTTTACAAATTATCTTCTCTGCTGTGACAGTCAGGTGACACAGAGGAGAGATCAAATTACAGTGGTGATTAGTCAAAGTTGAGGGGAAATTAGACAGGCTAAGCTGTCTCTAAATACATACAGGGTGTATTTCTCTGTGTTTTTCTTCTGTACTGTGCAAGGTCCAATAAGAACTTCAATTTAACCTGCAGTGAGAGGAAAGCAGAGGATGCCATCTCCATTCCATTATAAACTATGCCAGTTGCCTGGCTTCTGTGCTGATGCTCCTCTCGTTCTCATATAGTCTCTGGCCCAGAAAGAATAGCAGATCAGATGCAGTGACTGGTCGGTCTCCTCTGGCTGCATGCTTGTTGCAGGTGTGCGACTTCAGCACAGCAGAATGCAGAAGCTCAGCATGACAGCCAGGCAACCGGCATTGTTTATAAGGGAATGAAGATGGCAGCTTAGGGATCCCTCACAATCTGGGCTCCCTATTAAGACAGTGTGGAGAGGAATGGAGACTGAGGCGTCTGACACAGCCTGACTCTGGCATTGCTCATGTTATAGGAACAGGTCCGGCCGGAGTTTGCACAATCCAGCACATCGAGACTTGCCTGCTGCCCGTTCTCGTACTTTCTGAGTTGTTGTTTTTTCTATTGATTGCGCTACCAGCTGAACTTTTCCACCCACTATGACACGCCTCCCGAGTGTCTGAGGTGGGAGGGGCAAGATATTCCCTGGCACGCCTCCAGCCACTGTTGCCACCACCCCTCTCATACACATTCACCATAAATAATTAGCCAAAGATAATATAAATATATGGTACAAGTAATCATTTTTTTTATATATATTTAGGCTTCTTGCACACAGGGACGTTACAGGTGCACGTTAGTGCAGCCTGTAACGCGCCCCCAACGCACAGCAATGTAACACAAGTGGGCTGTTCACACTGCCCACGTTGCGTTACATTGTAACGCAGCAAAGTGCAGCATGCCGTGCGTTCTACGCGGCTAAGCCGCGTTAGACTGTTGGCACATGCTCAGTCATGTTGGGGAGGAGAGGAGAGCGGCCGGGCACATGGCTAATTCATATTCACTGCACTCAGTGACGTGCAGTGTTTACTTCCTGGAGCGGCCGCTCTGTGCGGCGATTGGGCGGGACCACGTAATGCCGCATGCGTCCAAGAGTACACATCACGGGACGCCAGAGTGAGCTGCACAACGTGGCTCACTCAGACGTCCACACCAGAGAGCACCAGGCGTTGCGTTAGGGGCACGTTATGTGCCCTATAATGTCCCCTAAACGCAACGTCCTGGTGTGTCACTAGCCTAACAGTATATTTATCTTTTATAACTGCATTTTAATAAAAGGTAATTAACAGGTTAAACATTTAGCTCAATACACTGTAAATGCTCTGTTTAGCAAATGTATACATTTCTATTCTTGCAGATCTGTAAATTAGATTTAAAGGGGAACTGAAGTAAGAGGTATACGGAGGCTGACCTATTTATTTCCTTTTACTCAATACCAGTTGCCTGGCAGCTCTGCTGGCCTGTTTCTCTGCAGTAGTATCTGAATAACACCAGAAACAAGCATGCAGCTAGTCGTGTCAGATCTGACTTTAAAGTCTGAAACACCTGATCTGCTGCATGCTTGTTCAGGGGCTATGGCTAATAGTATTAGAGGCAGAGGATCAGCAGGACTGCCAGGCAACTGGTATTGCTTAAGAGGAAATAAACATGGCAGCCTCCATATACCTCCAGTTCTCCTTTAAAGGGAACCCAAGGTGAGAGGGATAAGGAGGCTGACATATTTGTTTCCTTTTAAACCATGCACGTTGCCTGGCTGTCCTGCTGATCCCTCGCTTCTAATGCTAGGCATACACGGGTCGATGCGCCCTTATCAATCGAGCCGCTGATGGCTCGATAATTTCCGACAGGTCCGATGACCAGCCGGATCAATTCCCCGCGGGCGGACAATCGCTGGGGATCGAACGGAAGATAAGGAAGTGCCCGCTGGGACGAGCGGGAGTCGATCCGGCGACTAATCGAGCCGCCGGATCGACTCGTGTATTCCCAGCATAATACCCAGAACAAGCATGCAGATAAGATGTCTATGACAAATCTAACAAGATTATCTGCATGCTTGTTTCAGGTGTGTGATTTAAGCTCATCTACACTGTACAATTTTCCAACCCATCGGCAGATCTATTAGATCGAATAAGAAATTGCATTGTGTGTAGACGTCCAAATAGTTTCAGATCAATTTTGCAATAGATTTTGCTTTGATAAGTACCCAAAATCTAACACACTCCAATTGGACTAGTTGGAAATTATGTAATCGATCCAATCTGATGAAAAATTGTACCGTGTAGATGAGGCTTTAGACCCTACTGATGAGAAAGATCAGCAGGACAGCTAGGCAACTGGTATTGTTTAAATGGAAATAAAAATGGCAGCTTCCATAGGTCTCACACCTCTGGTTCCTTTTTAAAGAGTACCTGTAAGCAAAATAACAATCCCTATGGGGGTACTTAACTCTGGAGGGGAAGCCTCAGGATCCCAATGAGGTTTCTCCCATCCTCTGTAGCCTCGGGGGTCCAGCGCTGGCTCCTCCGAAATTACCCCTGACAAGCACTGTGTAGGCACAGCAATACTTACCTTCCCCAGCTCCAGCGCAGGCACAATAGCTGCTTTCCGAAGGGCTCAGGCAGAAATAGCTGAGCCCGATCAGGTCTGCTCTACTGCACAGGTGCGAGGTTTTTTTTTCTTGCAGATTTGCTTTAAAACCTGGTACACACCTTCAATTTTGATTGACCAGTGTTACCACCTCCATGTAATAGTGCACCTCCTATCGCTCTTTCGATTGGCCCATGTCCCAGCTGTTTACAATTTGCAGGACATGTGCATGCAAGCCGGAGTCCTGCTCATCTCGCTGGCCCTTTCTCTTTTCGCCGCCGTCCTGCAGTTTATCAGGTTACTCAGTCATGTTCCTTCTCGGCGGTTTTATTTGGCGATTATTTCCTGGCTTGGATGCGCAGAACCTCCGCCTGTACGGAGATGCGAGCCGCTGGGAGACTTTAGCTCTGCAGGAAAGCGATGCTTGTCGGACTCGTAATGTTAAATAATTAATCCGCGTGAACAGTGTTGCCGCATTAAGGCGATCTGGGAGTTGAGCTGCGATGTCAGGTGAGGTCAGGCGATGCGCACGATCTCGCGTTCTCTCTGTGTGGGCGCTCTGCGGTGAAATGCCAGAGAGGAGGCTGTATTTCTGCCACCGATGCCAATAGTGGCGTTCATCTCATGCCCATCCTTCCACAGATCATGGCACCAGGGATGGATTAGGATGTAATGGGCCCTGGGCAAGGTAGTAGGTTTGGGTCTTCCTTATGTTCAAAGAAGGTGGCAGGTGGGCCCTTTGAAACTAATTAGGCCCCAAGAACCTGCCTAGGTTGCCTCATGGATGATCCGGCCCTGCGTAAAACGTACGTGGCTGCCGGTGAACTTTTTTTTTTTTTTTTTCCTGAGAGTCCTTGACAAAGGCACCTGTGATGAATTTGGCAGAGCGTCCCCTGGTCACAGCCCTGCCATCCGTAGATCTTGGCGAGATTGGTTGGACGATGCAGAATCAAGGGATGAGAAACCTTCTTGGCCCGATTTTTAAAGGGAACCCGAGCTGAGGGGGATATGGAGTCAAAACCCTGGAACAAGCATATGGCTAATCAAGTAAAACCTGAGTCAGCTGAATCAGAGTACCTGATTTGCTGCAAGCTTGTGCAGGGTCTATGGCAAAAAGTCTTAAAAACACAGGATCAGGAGGACTGCCAGGCAACTTGTTTAAAAGGAAATAAATATGGCAGCCTCCATGTCCCCCTCACCTCGTGTTCCCTTTAAATGCTTCGCTAGGAGAAAGTGAGTTACGTAATTAGTTTTCCTGAAAAGACATTCATTCATGAAATTCAACCAGAAAATGTGGTACTTCCCTGTCCTGCTTCCTCGGGTATCTGGGTTGAACCAGAGGAAGGTGAAAAACCCTTACAAGGCCTGGGGGGCCAATTACCCCTAAGGGCTCATTTACTGCCGCGCGGTTTTCTATTTTTTTTTTCTCCCATGTGCGCTTTTTTAAAACGCCCCCCGAACGCTTGTGCAATGAATGTCTGAGATGGTTCATATCGGCGCGGGTCGTGCGCTGTGCGAGCAGCAAAGCGGTGCATGGACAATTTTTGAGGCGATTCCGCCTCAATGGAAGGTATAGGAGAAACGCAAAACGCTCACAAAATCGCTTTGTGCAACAATTGCGTTCACGTTTTTAACAATAAATTGCATTTATTTTCCGGATCAAAGAGTTCTTCCTGACTTGCGTCAGGGAGTGAATTACAAAACTGCTCGGGACAAATGCTTAGAAAACTGCTTGGCACAAAAACGAATCGCCCACTCAAGCGCCGGGAATCGAAAAAAAAAAGACTCTTCAAAAATCGCCCAACGCTAACGGAACTCAATGTGAACAAGGCCTAAAAGGGGAAAAAAATTCATTCCCGACTCCAGACAGCAGTCCTATAAAATTCCTGCATCAATACCGCTGGGAATTCCCCGGTATATATAGCCACGTACGTCCTTAAAGAGAACCTGTAACAAATAATAAATAAGTGCTGATTTATTTACCTTCCCTGGCTCCAGCGGGGGCGCTGTTGCGGCTCTCCACACGGAGATGGGCAAAAATAGCCGATCTGTCTCTGTCGGGGCCGCTCTACTACGCAGGTGCAGGAAACTTGCGCCTGCGCAACAGAACGGCCCAACAGCGCCCCCCCAAACGTAGATGTAGAATTTGTCCTAACTACTTCCTGTGGAAAGAGATTTCACATTTTTAACCACTCTGTAAAGAACCCCTGTCTAAATGGCAAAACCTTTTTTCCTCCATGCGCTTTCTCTTTCCCCAGTCCTTTGCACAAGCATACACGATATCAACTACACGATATCAGAACAACATAGATCCGACAGTTGGTTCGGGCAAACCGCCTGTTATCAGTTGCTCGTCAAGTCGTTTGTACGCGTACACATGCCTGATTATCGTCCGACAGACTCAAGTCCGACAATACTTAGGCTGCAAGTTGGTCCGTATGTACTTAGCTTTAGGTGTTTCTTTCTCCAGACTAAATAAGTCCAGTTTATCTAACCATTCCTGGTAAGTGAGACCATTACTCTAATCAATTTTGTGGCTTTTCTCCTGGTGGGCAAAGCGCTTGAGCTGCAGCCACTAGGGGTGCACTCAGTCAGTAGGCAGTAGCAGTGTTAGGGAGTCTTGCCCAAGGTCTCCTTACTGAATAGATGCAGGCTTACTGAACAGGAAGAGATTTGAACCCTGGTCTCCTGTGTCAGAGGCAGAGCCTTTAACCACTACACTATCCAGCCACAAATGCCACGTTCTGCTATGAAGCACTGCACAGGAGTGGTAAAACGCTTGTGCCTGCAGTTTGGCATAAAGTTCTCAGCTTGTAGCGGACTTCCTGTGGGTACCATAGTTGTAAAATTTCACTCTTTGCGAATTCTCTTTTCCCAGTAATGAAATTGGAAACTTGTGGTTTTTTTGCGGGTTTGTTGACTTTTTAATGCCTTTTATAAAAGCGCTTGTACGTGTTTAGTGGTGTTTTTTTTTTTTCCTTTGTTTATTTTTTTTAACAAAAGTGGATTACCGTAGTTAAATTTTACTTTTTAAATGAAAAGCATCCCAGCGAGCCAAATATTGAAGATGGAGGAGTATTCCCCACAGCCAATCAGATAGCAGATATGTCTTAAAGGAGAACTGTAGTGAGAGGTATATGGAGGCTGCCATATTTATTTCCTTTTAAGCAATACCAGTTGCCTGGCAGCCCTAGCGGCCTATTTGGCTGAAGAAGTGTCTGAATCAAACCAGGAACAAGCATGTGGCTAATCTTGTCATATCTGTCAAAATTGTCAGAAACACCTGATCTGCTGCATGCTTGTTCAGGGGCTAAGGCTAAAAGTATTAGAGGCAGAGGATCAGCAGGATAGCTAGGCAACTGGTATTGCTTAAATGGAAACATATATGGCAGCCTCCATATACCTCTCACTACAGTTCTCCTTTAAATGACAGAATGCAGAATAATCATGGATACTCACTGTGCAGTTTTCACTGCAGATCCAATTATGAGTGAGTGATCAGAGAACTATATTCATATCTGACATCTATCATGTATAGGAGAAAGCTAGTGTACACACTCTCTTTTAGTTTTTTTGAGTTCCAATCTCATTTACGAAATATCAGTCGAAAGTGAATAAATGAAACGATAGCCATTATTTCAATGTATTTTTTTTTTTCAGCATGACTGATCTGCTTCCAATCAAGAAACAGATCGATTTTGAGCTGGGATCGGGTGCTGGCAGTCAGTAGGCGGTATATCCAATCATTTTCAGTCAGATCATAAAAAACAGCTTTCCGATCTACAAAGTTCTGTATTCTAATTGACCGTAGAATCATTTTGCATTGATTATTATTCTTATTTTTTTTTACATTTTGCATCGATCTACCCAACCCCAGTGACACCGATCCGATTGTACGTGACTCTTGCCCGCCCGCCCAGTGACGTCACCTCTTGGCGTCCCTCCGTCTCCCCGCTCCCCCTTGCATAGCAACACAGTGCATCATCCGCTACACAGCTGACACGCCTTTCTGAAGCCCGGCCCAGAAATGTCAGTCAAGGGGATCAGCTCACATAAGTAGGCGGTGTGTACGCGGCCAAAGGCCTGGGACACACTAGAATGATTGAGGCTCCGACAAATGCTGGCACTTTCAAAACTGCTTTGCTAGTGAAAGTCTATGGTGTTGAGCTCACTAGAGCGCTTGAGATTTTGGAAATCGCATACAAAGTGTATAAATTAGCTTAATCGCCTGAAAACGCTGACATAAAGTGATTGTGATTTTTAGCGTGTCCTAGGCCTAATGCTAGGTACACACCAAATAATTTTCTGTTAATTTACCTGCTTGATTTTTTTCTTTCCAACATGTTGGAAAAAAATCTATCTGGCGGGTAAATCTAACAGAAAATCTAACAGTAAATTGTATGGTGTGTACCTAGCATTAGAGAGGGGATGGGATTGAATGTGGAGAGAGGTTCTCTTTCCTGAGTTTTATTAATCTCTTCCCCAGTTAGAGGAGACAGGAACACTTGGGGGGAAAAAAAGCACTAACCAGTTGGGCACATTTCCACCAGGATGCTGCGTCTGTCTCCGAGTTGGATGCGGCGCCCGTGCTTTTGCCAGCCTGCAGCTCAATCTCTTGGCCTAAAGGAATTTGGCATGCATCATCCCCCCCCCCCCATGCGATTTGGATCCAGCCGATTTATTATCATTTAGTATTTTATATAGCTCTGACATCTCCCGCAGTGATGTACAGAGTATATTGTCTCCTCAGAGGAGCTCACAATCTAATCCCTGCCATAGTCATATGTGTATGTATGTATCATGCAGTGTATTGTATCATCGTCTAGGGCAGTGTTTCCCAACCAGTGTGCCGCGGCATGTTGCCCGGTGTGCCGTACAGGTCTGGCCTCTCGCCAGACCTGTACCTACTTTAGGGTGCAGGAGGGGGGAAGTAGCGCTAGAAGGAGGGGCAGTGGAGGCAGCGGTGGGGAGGGGGGAAATATCCCCCCCCCCTCCCTCACCTGGGACCCCTCCTTCTGCCTCTCTCCCCCTCCGTTTAGCGGTGGCAAGTGCGGCTCGGCGGCGGGGAGGCATACGGAGAATTACTCACCAATTCCGCGTTCCAAGCGCCGGCAGCGTCAAGTCGTCACACATCTCTGCCTTCAATGCCGCCCACTGTTCTTCCTGATTAGCGGAAGCACAGTGGGCGGTATTGAAGGCAGAGATGTGTGACGACATGACGTTGCCGGCGCTTGGAACGCAGAAGTGGTGAGTAATTCTCCGTATGGCCTCCCCGCCGCCGAGCCGCACTTGCCACCGCTAAACGGAGGGGGAGAGAGGCAGAAGGAGGGGTCCCAGGTGAGGGAGGGGGAGGGATATTTCCCCCCTCCCCACCGCTGCCTCCACTGCCCCTCCTTCTAGCGCTGCTTCCCCCCCTCCTGGGCATCTATACTGGGGGGAACTGTACTAGCTATACTGGGGGCAACTAAACTAGCTATACTGGGGGCAACGAAACTACCTACACTGGGGGCAACTAAACTAGCTATACTGGGGGCAACTATACTAGCTATACTGGGCACTATACTGGGGCACTACCTACCTATACTGGGCACTATGCTAGCTATACTGGGCACTATGCTAGCTATACTGGGCACTATGCTAGCTATCTGGGTACTATGCTAGCTATACTGGGCACTTTACTGGCTATACTGGGGCACTACCTATCCATACTGGGACTATACTAGCTATACTGGGGCACTATACCAGCTATACTGGGGCACTATACTGGGGTAACTATACTAACCATACTGGGGCAACTAAACTCCCTATACTGGGGCAACTATGCTAGCTATGGAGCCGCCCCCCCATAGCACGGCACTGTCCACCAGGTCGCGCTAACACCCGCGCCGCCGCCCCCCCCCCCCCCCCCCCCCCCGCCGCCGTTCCCCGGAGAAAAATATGGTCAGAAAGTGTTCCCCGGCCCGGAAAAGGTTGGGAACCACTGGTCTAGGGCAGGCACGGGCAAACACGGCCCTCCAGCTGTTAAGGAACTACAAGTCCCACAATGCATTTGCCTTTATGGGTGACTGTGGCTGTCAGACTCCTGCAATGCATTGTGGGAATTGTAGTTCCATAACAGCTGGAGGGCCGAGTTTGCCCATGCCTGGTCCTGGGGCCAATTTATGGGGAAGCCAATTAACTTGGCTTTATGTTTTTGGAAAGGAAACCCACGCAGACACGGGGAGATCATACAAACTTTGTGCAGATAGTGCTCTGGCTGGTAATTGAACCAGGGACCCAGCGCTGCAAGGTGAGAGCTCTAACAATACGCCACTGTGCTGCCCATGACAAGAAAAACACGAAACAGCTGATGAGTTAAGAGGCCACTTTGCTGCTGTCATCGCTGACTGATAAGGCTGCAGAGGACAGAAAAATTGTTAGGGCACATTTCCTCTGGGCTGCCATTCCTCATGAATCAGACGCAGCGCCCGTGCCTTCGTGAGCCTGCAGCCGAATCTGTCTGCTGTACTGCGCATGCCTATAGGGACTCAGAAACTTGTAACACACACCAGTGAGAGACACACACACACACACACACACACCAGTGAGAGACACACACACACACACACCAGTGAGACACACACACACACCAGTGAGAGACACACACACACACCAGTGAGAGACACACACACACACCAGTGAGAGACACACACACACACCCCAGAGACACACACACACACACACACCAGAGAGAGACACACACACACACACACACACACACACACACCAGAGACACACACCAGAGACACACACACACACTACAGACAGGCTACACACACACACACACACATATGCTACACACACACACACACACACACACACACACACACACACACACACACACACACACACACACACACACACCAGAGACACACACACAAACACACATATGATACACACACACACACGACACACACACACACACACACACACACACCAGAGAGACACACACACACCAGAGAGACACACACACACCAGAGAGACACACACACACCAGAGAGACACACACACACCAGAGAGACACACACACACCAGAGAGACACACACACACCAGAGAGACACACACACACCAGAGAGACACACACACACCAGAGAGACACACACACACCAGAGAGACACACACACACCAGAGAGACACACACACACCAGAGAGACACACACACACCAGAGAGACACACACACACCAGAGAGACACACACACACCAGAGAGACACACACACACCAGAGAGACACACACACACCAGAGAGACACACACACACCAGAGAGACACACACACACCAGAGAGACACACACACACCAGAGAGACACACACATATGATACACACACACACACACACACACGTACACCCACCAGAGAGACACACACCCACCAGAGAGACACACACCCACCAGAGAGACACACACACACCAGAGAGACACACACACACCAGAGAGACACACACACACCAGAGAGACACACACACACACCAGAGAGACACACACACACCAGAGAGACACACACACACCAGAGAGACACACACACACCAGAGAGACACACACACCAGAGAGACACACACACCAGAGAGACACACACACCAGAGAGACACACACACCAGAGAGACACACACACCAGAGAGACACACACACCAGAGAGACACACACACCAGAGAGACACACACACCAGAGAGACACACACACCAGAGAGACACACACACCAGAGAGACACACACACCAGAGAGACACACACACCAGAGAGACACACACACCAGAGAGACACACACACCAGAGAGACACACACACCAGAGAGACACACACACCAGAGAGACACACACACCAGAGAGACACACACACCAGAGAGACACACACACCAGAGAGACACACACACCAGAGAGACACACACACCAGAGACACACACACACCAGAGACACACACACACCAGAGACACACACACACCAGAGACACACACACACCAGAGACACACACACAAACACACATATGCTACACACACACAAACACACATATGCTACACACACACAAACACACATATGCTACACACACACACACACATATGCCACACACACACACACACATATGCTACACACACACACACACATATGCTACACACACACACGTACACCCACCAGAGAGACACACACACACCAGAGAGACACACACACACCAGAGAGACACACACACACCAGAGAGACACACACACACACCAGAGAGACACACACACACACCAGAGAGACACACACACACCAGAGAGACACACACACACCAGAGAGACACACACACACCAGAGAGACACACACACACAAACACACTACAGAAAGGCTACACACACACACAAACACACTACAGACAGGCTACACACACACACAAACACACTACAGACAGGCTACACACACACACAAACACACTACAGACAGGCTACACACACACACACACACACACACACACACACACACACACACACACACACACACACACACACACACACACACACACACACACACACACACACACACACACACACACACACACACACACACACACACACACACACACACACACACACACACACACACACACACCAGAGAGAGAGAGACACACACACACACCAGAGAGAGAGAGACACACACACACACCAGAGAGAGAGAGACACACACACACTCTAAAATCAGACCTGTTAGCACCTTCTCTTAGTGGTGTCTGTGCTCATGTAAAATTCTGCCTGTCCTGTTATTTAAGCGGTTATTATAACCAAGACAGAAATGATGCGATGAAAAGTTCTGACTGTGTGAAACTTTAGAAGCCTTAGCAGAGTTTGCGGTTCAGACAGGACGTGACTTTGCTTTTGAGACACTACGCTGCTTTTTGAAGGACAACTGCAACTAGGGAGATATGGAGGCTGCCATATTTATTTCCTTTTAAGCAATACCAGTTGCCTGGCTGCCCTGCTGATCCTCTGCCTCTAATACTTTCAGCCATAGCCCCTGAACAAGCATGCTGCAGATTAGGTGTTTCTGACATTGTCAGATCTGACCGGATTAGCTCCTTGCTTGTTTCTGGTGTGGTTCAGACACTACTGCAGCCTAATAGATCAGCAGGGCTGCCAGGCAACTGTTATTGTTTAACAGGAAATGCATATGACAGCCTCCATATACTTCTCACTACCCATTGTACTTGAAGATCAAAAATGTGTACAAAGCTCTGAATACTGTAAAGAGCAGAACAGGATATTCTGTAATGGCCTGAATACAATTCTATTCTTTTCCCCGGCCGCCCCCTCGCTGCAGGGACCGGAGCGTGGATCAGCGTTCTCCGCAGAAGATGGCGGCCTCCAGTTAATATGCTGAGTGCTGCGTCCAGGCGGTTTGGCAGGGAGGTAGGCTTGTCCTGTCCCCGGCGTTCTGCATTAGAATTATTACTACTGGAGGGTCAGCCTGTTCCGTATCACAAAGGACAGTCCGTCGCTATAAGCCTTTCATGTGACACAGACTACAGAAATAGAGCCTCTGGTCTGCTGCTGCTCTGAAGTAATGCTGCTATCCTGGCCTGGGTTTACTCCCTCTCCTCTCAGGTGTGCAATGTCATCTGGGTCATATCCTACCCTAGTGGTGGTTGCAGAAAGGTAGTGATTGAATGAGTGCAGCAGTGCCTATAATCTCTGTAATTGTATTTTCCCCATTTCATTCTGATCTGCCTCTCATTTCCTTTAAAGTTTCCACCCAATATTGGTTAAAGGGAACCTGAAGTGAGATGAATTTGGTTGCTGCTTTTAAACCATACCATTTGCTGGGCTGTCCTGCTGATCTTTCATGCATTTAGTAGTGTCTGAATCACAGCCCTGAAACAAGCATGCAGCTAATCTAGTCAGACTTCAGTCAGAGCATCTGATTGCAGAGCATGCTTGTTCTGGGGCTGTGGCTAAAAGTATTAGAGGGCCAGCAGGACAGCCAGGCAATGTGTATTGTTTAAAAGGAAATAAATATGGCAGCCTCCATATCCCTCACTTTAGGTGTCCTTTAACCAGGTTCTCTGAGCCCCTCCCCCCCCGTATAGATTACAGAATTGTCTAATTGTGTGTTCTTCTTTTCTGTTTAGGTGCTGCAGAAACTGGGAAAGGCAGACGAGACGAAAGACGAACAGTTTGAACAATGTGTGCAGAACTTCAACAAACAGCTGGTGAGTGGCGGATTTCACACCTCCCACTTGAAACGCGGCAGGCTGTGTGTGTACGCGGGGGCGCCGCTGGCGGGAATGTTTGGTTTGGAGCGGAGGTCGTTTTTTTTTTTATTATTTTTTAATTTATTTTTTTTGATGCATGAGAGTTACAGCAGTGCTGAAAACAGATGGAGATTACAGGTTATTGCTTAGACTCCGAGCACCTCTCATGGGCATGCCTTTAAGACTCCGACCAGTACTGCAAAGTACTTAAAGAGGAACTCCAGCCTAAACAAACATACTGTCATTAAGTTACATTGGTTATGTTAATTCAAATAGGTAATATAATCTCTTACCCACACTGTTTTAAAAGAACAGGCAAATGTTTGATTTCATGAGGGCAGCCATCTTTTTGGTTGAAAGGAGGTGACAGGGAGCATGAGACACAGTTCCAACTGTCCTGTGTCCTGAGCACCTCTCTCAGTTGCTAGGCAACGTGAATAACAGCATAGGAAATCCCATCATGCTTTGCACAGCATCAGGGAAAAACCGCAGGGCAGTTTTCTTTGATGGGTGGAGCTTAGCTAAAAATGATGCTTTGGTAAGAAAAACAAAGTTCTGATGCTGTGAAACTGTTAAAGAAACACCAGGCCTTTTCAGTTCTGCTGAGTAGATTTTTAGTCCAGAGGTTCACTTTAAAGATGCATACCTTTCTGTAGCTTGTGCTCTCCTCTTTCATTTGATGCCTGTGTAGCCCTGCTACAAATAGTGCAGCTTCTTTAATTTAAAAAAAAACAAAAAAAAAAAACCATGTATTTTTATTTCTGGCCAGCATCAGCTATGAGAATTAGTGCTGGCACAGGCTGTATTTACACAGAGCAAGCAGCCAGCACTCAAGATGACTGTTCTGCTCTCAGTCAGGGGGCGGGTGTCAGTTACACAGGTTGGGAACGCCCCTCCAGCTGAAGAGGCAAGCCCTCTCTGATTTTTACCTCAGAAGGTGACACAGGCAGCGTGAGGAGAGATGACAGAGACCAGAGGGGGAGAAACTGAGCTGACAGAGAGAGAAATGGCATTCAGTAGCAGAGGAATTTAGCTCACTGATGACACACAGAAAGGGGACCATGAGAGACAGCTCCCTGAGTCAAAACAGGGAGACACCTCATCCACAGAGGAGTGAGAGATAGCTCAGCAAGGCCAAGGAGACCGCTTCAGGAAAAATTGACAGATAAGTGAAATTTCACCACACAGAAACACAGAAAGAAAGTGACAGGAGTTTATCTAAAAAGACATTTTCCTAATAGTAATGACACAAAAATCAGACTGTCAAATCAAATCAGTTAAATCGTCTTCGTCTGATTCTCTACAGTTAGATAATATATATACAGTGTGTGTGAGGAGAAGAAATGTTGTCATAGCAACACCAGAGTACTGTATGATGTGAATCAATGACTGTGCTTCCCTACCTGTCACCACAGAGCTGATCAGTGAGAGAATCTGTGTGTGCACTCACTGGTACTGATTATTCATCTGTCTCTCCACAGTAAAGCCAGTCAGCTTGTGTTTGAATGCATTTGCTCTGTACATTGACTGTGCATATGCCTCAAGAATAATCCCCAGTGTGGCTCTGCCTGATATGAGTGGAAAAGACACTTACCTGACGATATTTTTGGAGTGTTAATCTCTCTGTGTGGAGAAAAGAGAATAACACATTAGTAAAGAAATTTATCAATTCATGGGAGAAAAATAGGAACTTACCCGTGAACAGATCTGTTGCTGTGTTCTGTGTGTTCTGCAAGTGAAGTGATTGCATTTAGAGCTTAAACCAACCTGCAGTGAGAAGTAATAAAAGGAGAGAATTGATACTTACATATGTGACATACAGGAAAAAGAAAAACTTTGATAACAATAAAGGGAAGAAACTTACTTCAGAATTATTGAACTGGCATCTTGGAGTGTGCTGCATGTAAAGTAAAGTAAGGTTATTATAAGCTATCATCTGCTTCAGGAAAAGATCTTTCATCAGCAACTTATCATCAGTTCTTTTAAAGGGGTACCCCTACTCCATGATCATATACAGGTTTAAGTGTGAATATGAATTCATAGCCACTGTATGGTTAGATAAGACTTTTGCAAGGAACTGAAGACTGTTATGGTCATTACCATACAGTAAGGACTACTTCGAGTCAGTCACTACTTATCTACCCAACCAGAAGCATTAGTCCATTTCCTATTTGGTTTCTCTCAGGTGTATTTGTTCACATACATGTATGCATACATATTTTTAGATAGGAAAGAGAAAACTGTATCGCTATAGACGTATTGAGAGTGAGATGAAGAAAAAGGTCTGATGAAGTATTGTGAAATGTGTATTTGCTGTGTTTTGTTCTTTGTTTTTCCTACAGGTGCAGGAACTTCAAGCAAGGTCCAAGTGCAGTAGCCTCTAATGATATTTCAGGAAGTAACCTTTTTCTTTTCAGGTGCTAGATCTTCAAGCAAGAAGTGTTAACTCTGAATTTGTTGCTTATTTTACCTCATTAATTTAGTGTATTTCAAGGGTGGTCTTGATATTGAGGATTTCAATTGGGGGTTTGTATTCTTGTTCTGCATGTTAGTGGACATTATTTCTTTGTTTGCCAAATAAAATCAATTGTTATTTTTCACCAATTTATCCTCCTGGTCAGTCGCTGTCCTTCCGCTTTAAGAGTAATAAGGGAACTCTCTCCTTGTGATAGTAATCGATTGGTCGGTTACATTTCTCCATTCTACACCAAAATGTTTTTTCGTTCGATTTCAATTTAAAAATAGAGGCTGCCATCTTGGCTATTTTATAACTTCCACGTCACCCCTGTCTTCTCTGTTAGAGAAGTGCATCACTGAATGAAGCAGGAAGAGGAAGTGACACGCATGGCCATTGCAAGAGGCTCCACCAGAGGGCTCATAGCACGACTTTGTTGGAAGTCGCCTGTCTTAAAGGCATGCCCATG
Source organism: Hyperolius riggenbachi (assembly GCF_040937935.1). Classification (NCBI taxonomy): domain Eukaryota; kingdom Metazoa; phylum Chordata; class Amphibia; order Anura; family Hyperoliidae; genus Hyperolius; species Hyperolius riggenbachi. Next base: position 304,409,769 of record NC_090652.1, read on the forward strand.
AGAGGTTCTCGGAGTCCCTTTAAGATTAGATCTAAAACATGAGCGCAAGGTGTCACTTCAGGGCGTTGGGTGGAGTCTTGCCAATCTCTTCTTATGCCCCTTTAATGATGCCCATATATGGTATCATTTTTTTCATCTGTTTCCGATTAGATAATTTTGTTCTCTTTATTCTGTTAGATTAATTATAAAGATTTTTCGAACATGTCCAATCTAATTTTTATTGAAAAACGGGATAATTGTTAGTTTTTCGTGATTTGAATGTTTTGTAACGTGTATGGGCACCATAAAGCTGAGTTTCCACCTATAAAATTTCACATGCGTTTCTCCATAGGTGTATTTTTTTGTTTTATGCAAGTTTTTATGTGAATTTCTGCATATGTATGGCATAATTGTCAATCATTGCATGGGAAGTGGAGGCGGGGTCTGTAAAAATGTCCATAAAAAGCGGTCTCTTCCCCCCCCCCCCCCCCCTCCCCCTTCTCACTTAATCGCATTGAACACTACATGGCCTATGGACACTAGCCCATACACTTGCATCGCTGTGTGCTTATCCGGTTCAGAAATGCGCAAGGATTTGCATGGCGTGGAAATGCAGTGTTAGTGAGTCCGCGCTTAGTTTATAGCGCACTGATGGTCTTAGTGAGTCCATGCGCAAAGATGCGTGCATATGACGAATCGGCATGTAGAGGGCGGGGTCAGTAGTAGAGCAATAGGGTCGGCCTGTGCTAGGAAGATAGTCAGCCAGTCAGATCTCCACAGATGGGGGGTAGACCTGGGTGGCGAGGCCGGTGGCATCAGCTCCACCGATGTCACTGAGCCGCACGCTAGAGCGCAGGAAGATGGGGGAGGCACCGGAGCTGTGGCAAGGTCACAGGTTGCCTGCCAGGGGCTGGAGGAAGCCCCAGGTAAGTGGCTTTTTTTTTTTTTTTTTTATTCAATCGATTTAATGCTGAAATTGATTGAAAATCTGTGTACAGTGTGTGGGCAGCCAATAGATGGCTGATCTGGTGACCAGCTATAATTGTATGGCCACATTGATACTTTTAGCTCCTCTGTGACTAATCACAACTGTAATTTGATCACTCAGCTGTCATCTGGCTGCCTCCGCTGAGCAGCTAATTTGTAAACACAGGATGTTAACCCTATGGGCTCGATTCACAAAGCGGTGCTAACCCAGTTAGAGACTTTAGGCGTGATAACCATTTTTATCATGCCTAAACTTAGTTTAGGCATGCTAAGTTTAGATAAGTTTAGATCACATGCAAAGTCCCGCACGCAAAGCAGCGCCATTAAACTCTATGCAAAGTGCACCAGACTTTGCTAGCGCAAAACTTTTGATCAGCTGTGCACTGCGGTGCTAACCCAGTTGGTGCTTAAACTTATCACGCCTAAAAACTTATCACGCCTAAACTTATCACGCCTAAACTTATCACGCCTAAACTTATCACACCTAAACTTATCACACCTAAACTTATCACACCTAAACTTATCACACCTAAACTTATCACACCTAAACTTATCACACCTAAACTTATCACACCTAAACTTATCACACCTAAACTTATCACACCTAAACTTATCACACCTAAACTTATCATGCCTAAACAGAGTTTAGGCGTGAAAAAGGGCTTTTCACCAGGGTGCTAACTGTTAGCACCGCTTTGTGAATCAGGCCCTATGTCTGCTTCCATGCAAGCAGGAAGTAGACGCTATTGCAGCAGTAGTATGAGCTGTAACAAAAATGTTTTTCGTTAAAGGTTATTATGCTGTTGCTTATCTTTTAGAGCAGAGAGAAAGTTCTGAGTTCAGGTCTGCTGGATCTGAGATAAACTTTTACTCATTGCATAATTGTGTTCCTTTCATATAGTTTATAGTGCATTCCTCAAGCCAAATACTTTTTTTGTTTTGTTTTAATACTCTAATTCCCTATAAACTAAACAAGCCTCGCCCACAGCTTTTCACAGTGCCTTGGCACTCAGTCCCAGGTAGCAAGGGCTTATGGGAGCTCAGTCTGGGCAGGAGGAGGAGGAGGTTACTAGCCAGAGATTTCAGAGGCAGAGGGGAGGAGGGAGGAGGAGAGGGGACTGAATTTACACACAGGCAAGCTGATAGCATCTCCAGCCCTCAGCCTGTGACAATGTGACAAACAGAACATGGCTGCCCTCATTGTATCACAGAAATAAATAATCATGAACTATTGAAGCTGTTTGCAGCTAGATTTGCTGTGTAAACTATCTAATCTTTAGATAAGATATATAGACCAGTTACTTGTTATAGTTAGTTTTTCATCTCGAATCTGCTTTAATGCCTACCACAGCAAAGTAGGTTGTTTCGGCGCATGGCACTCAGCGCCTAGTGCCAAAACTAAGCGCCCCATAGCCGTAATGTAATACTGCGCGGGGTGCGTGAGGCCAGCTTCACACTGCAGATTGGCGGTACGACCCTGGGGGCCGCACCACAAACATGGCTTTAGGGGATTACCGCGTTGGTGTGCGGTAATCTCCAACTGGCAGCTGGCCAAGCAGGAAGTGGCGCTCACATCCTGTTGGCGAAGTGAACATGTGCACTGATGCGTATTGCTTAAATACGCTTGTGCGTGATTGTTTTTAAAACATGCGGATCGCCATAGACTTAAATGACTTCTGGACCACGAATTATAACTACCTCCGAATTGCGACGACTCGGAGGGGGAACTGTATTTAAAGTGAACCAGAGACGAAGCACCTTCATGTATTTTACCGTATAGATCAGTGGGAACATTAGAGAAAACACCTACCATGCTCTGTTTCATTCTTCACTGCTCAGCCTGCTTGTTATCTGCCCTGATAAAATCCCCGACTGAGCATTCTGTCTGGCTTTGATCAGGAATCATTATAGCTAAGTCATTTATAGCAGAGCCAGAAGGGGACAGACTTGGGCTTGAAAAGACACCAGAGAAGACAGACTCAGCTATAATGATTCCTGAGCAAAGCCAGACTGAATGCTCAGTGGGGGATTTTATCAGAGCTGATATCAAGCAGGCTGAGCAGTGAAGAATGAAACAGAGAGCAGGGTAGGTGTTCTCTCTAATGTTCCCACTGATCTATATGGTAAAATACATGAGGGTGCTTTGTCTCTGGTTCACTTTAACGCCGTCTGGGAGTTTTGCGGCAGCGGGGAGAGCAGTCGTTGGGTTCGCCCTGCGCTTAACACACCAGTGACGCGTTCATACATACGCTACCGCAGATGTGCAGAGCTTTGAACTGGAGACTGCAGAGAGATGTAGGGCCAGTCGCTCGGGTTGAACGCTTCTGCGGAATCTACAAGTCAATTATCTGAGTTTGGCGGCCGGCCCCTAATCCTGTAGCTGGAGGTTTTTGGTTGCAGCTCTGTATGTAGGGCACACATCGGCCCCCGGCACTGCATTGCCTTCTGCTCTCTCCTCAGCAGCGTTAAGTCATTACCATCCTATTCATGTCCAGCGTAGGAGAAATAATGGCCGTGTGGGCCGCTGGTCGGAGTGGAGGAGGCTGCGCTGTTCTGCGGGTTACTGCTGTTTAGTGCTGTGTGTCACCCCGATTACTCCTCGTCTCCCCCCTTCCCTCATGTATCTCGTGTATAATCCATGGATCCATGGAGTACCGTCCACCTGCTGCTACTGTAGGTTGGATTACTGCCTGTTCATGATTCAGACTCTGATTTTCAGGCTTTGGCATTGAATGGATGAGATCACCCAGAGCAGGCGATGAAACATTCATATACTAATTTTAGATAAGTGATGGAATTCAGCTGTTCTGGGCAAACATAGCAGCCACATTGCTGAGAGCTGAGGGACTTGTATCTAGGACTAGAGGGGGGATGAGGGCCCCCTGTGCTGGACTAGGAGGGGGAGGGGGGGTGAGTGCCTCATATGCCAGACTAGAGGGGGGATGAGGGCCTCCTATGCCAGACTAAAGGGGGGATGAGGGCCTCCTGTGCTGGACTAGGAGGGGGAGGGAGGTGAGTGCCTCATATGCCAACCTAGAGGGGGGAGGAGTGCCTCCTATGCCAACCTAGAGGGGGGAGGAGGGCCTCCTATGCCGGGCTAGAGGGGGGAGGAGGGCCTCCTATGCCGGGCTAGAGGGGGGAGGAGGGCCTCCTATGCCGGGCTAGAGGGGGGAGGAGGGCCTCCTATGCCGGGCTAGAGGGGGGAGGAGGGCCTCCTATGCCGGGCTAGAGGGGGGAGGAGGGCCTCCTATGCCGGGCTAGAGGGGGGAGGAGGGCCTCCTATGCCGGGCTAGAGGGGGGGGGGGGGGAGGAGGGCCTCCTATGCCGGGCTAGAGGGGGGAGGAGGGCCTCCTATGCCGGGCTAGAGGGGGGAGGAGGGCCTCCTATGCCGGGCTAGAGGGGGGGAAGGAGGGCCTCCTATGCCGGGCTAGAGGGGGGAGGAGGGCCTCCTATGCCGGGCTAGAGGGGGGAGGAGGGCCTCCTATGCCGGGCTAGAGGGGGGAGGAGGGCCTCCTATGCCGGGCTAGAGGGGGAGGAGGGCCTCCTATGCCGGGCTAGAGGGGGGAGGAGGGCCTCCTATGCCGGGCTAGAGGGGGGAGGAGGGCCTCCTATGCCGGGCTAGAGGGGGGAGGAGGGCCTCCTATGCCGGGCTAGAGGGGGGAGGAGGGCCTCCTATGCCGGGCTAGAGGGGGGGGGGGGAGGGCCTCCTATGCCGGGCTAGAGGGGGGGGGGAGGAGGGCCTCCTATGCCGGGCTAGAGGGGGGGGGGGGGGGGGGAGGAGGGCCTCCTATGCCGGGCTAGAGGGGGGGGGGGGAGGAGGGCCTCCTATGCCGGGCTAGAGGGGGGGAGGAGGGCCTCCTATGCCGGGCTAGAGGGGGGAGGAGGGCCTCCTATGCCGGGCTAGAGGGGGGAGGAGGGCCTCCCATGCCGGGCTAGAGGGGGGAGGAGGGCCTCCTATGCCGGGCTAGAGGGGGGGGGGGGAGGAGGGCCTCCTATGCCGGGCTAGAGGGGGGGGGGGGGGAGGAGGGCCTCCTATGCCGGGCTAGAGGGGGGGGGGGGAGGAGGGCCTCCTATGCCGGGCTAGAGGGGGGAGGAGGGCCTCCTATGCCGGGCTAGAGGGGGGAGGAGGGCCTCCCATGCCGGGCTAGAGGGGGGAGGAGGGCCTCCCATGCCGGGCTAGAGGGGGGAGGAGGGCCTCCCATGCCGGGCTAGAGGGGGGAGGAGGGCCTCCCATGCCGGGCTAGAGGGGGGAGGAGGGCCTCCCATGCCGGGCTAGAGGGGGGAGGAGGGCCTCCCATGCCGGGCTAGAGGGGGGAGGAGGGCTTCCCATGCCGGGCTAGATGGGAGAGGGGGGCCTATGTTGGATTCGGGGGGTGAGGGAGGGAGGTGAGGGCGTCCTATGCTTGGAGGGCTAGATGTAGGCTTAGGTCCTTCTACGTTGAACTAAAGGGGATGGGGGCCTCCTATGCTGGACTAGGAGGGGAATGAGGGTCTTCTATGCTGGACTGGGGGGTTCACAAAGAGTTCCAAATTCCTCTGTCCTCGATCCTCTGTGTATCTGTGGATGTGCCCACCAGCTTTTGTTTCCATGCTTCCCATGGTCTGGGGTTGCCAAATTGGCATCTCCTGCTCCTCCTCATCTTACCCTGGAACACCCAGATGTGTGGAGGAAAAAAGAGCCACCATATGGCTAAAGGACGCTCCTACTGAGCTGACCAAAAAGTGTTTTGGAAGCATGTACACAGGCCACATGACTAGCAGTTTAGGGTCTGCAGAGGTACTTTGGTCATCATCTCTGTCAGTTGTGGATTTACACCTTGGGAACTGTCATGCACTTTTTAATGAAAGTGACAGTTTCCTTTCACTGTAAGGCAAACCTTGTTGACCTGAGCTTTCCTCTTTGATGTGGAAGGTTTAGCTGTTTTGTATCCCCAGGTAAGGAGCTCCTGGGGTCTGGAATGTGCTTTGTCTGAGAGGTTTGCACTGTTGGCCTCCTGCAGACAGGAAGCTGGGCTGAGGTCGGTACAGTGAAAACATCCTGCAGAGCGTACACAGACGTGACTAAGCCTCGGAGAACAGAGGAGTTGCTGAGTGAGCAATACAGAGGAGAAACTTGGGACATCTGGATGGGGAAATCTGATGAACCTCGTGAAATAGAATCTCGCCTGCCAAACAGGAATAGTTTCTGACAAAACAAAGATTCGTGCGGCGTCCCCCTCTGCTCACAACAGCTGGATGGGAGCGATTAGCGCTGAAGATGCAGCACATGTTCTCGTGCGGAGTCTGGCTCTCATTAACCGCTGCTGAGACCAGAAATACTGACCTGAGTTATGGGGTCACAGTGAAATATGGTTCTGAAAACTCGCAGATAAAATGCCGGACTTGTCTCCCTTATCCTGGAAAACGTTTCATATCCGCCTTCTCATCATGGATGTCTGACTGGTACCTAAGACTCGAGCTGAATCAGTCATTTCTCCAAAATCTGTCCTGTCTATCCCCAGACATGTCTCCAAAAAATGGTCCTTCTGACCGCAGACGTGCCTTCAGAACACAGTCCTTCTGATCCCAGACATGCCTCTACAATATATGGCCCTTCTGACACCAGACATGCCTCCAGAATAGGGCCCTTCTGACCCATGACATGCCTCCAGGATATGGCCCTTCTGACACCAGACAGGCCTCCAGAATATGGCCCTTCTGACACCAGACAGGCCTCCAGAATATGGCCCTTCTGACACCAGACAGGCCTCCAGAATATGGCCCTTCTGACACCAGACAGGCCTCCAGAATATGGCCCTTCTGACACCAGACAGGCCTCCAGAATATGGCCCTTCTGACACCAGACAGGCCTCCAGAATATGGCCCTTCTGACACCAGACAGGCCTCCCATTCCATGTTTGCCTAGGGGAATTAATTGTGTAAGGCTGGGAGCACACTTGCCAATACGATTTCTCTGGCATTTTAAGGGTTTGTGGTGGTCTGGGATCGCTGTTTCTGCATGACCATTTATTTTTTTTATTTTTTTATTTTTTTTTGATGCTGCAAATTCATTTGAATTGGGAATGCGTGCGCTGTGTGGGATAAAGCAGAGAGCTGGCAGATATTTAATTCACGGCAAAAACGTGAATGCCGTGTGAATCCCAAGCGGGCCATTCAAATCAATGGCGAGTGCAGCGCTGCGCTACTTGCCACCTGCGGGGAAAATGCACAAAATCCGGCCTTACTGACAGCATAAAAAACCCAACCGATTCTGACCGCTCTCCACTCCATCCACAACTTGGCAGACGCTCTGCTAATGGTGAGGAAATCTAAAAAGCTTTAAATAAATTTTGCTCTCTCTGTAAGTTTGTAGTAAAGGAAAGAACTTCCTGATTCTATTTTAGAAACCGGAAGGAATTTCTGTATCTGGTCATTTCTGCCCCATCTGTCTGTTTCCACAATCGCACTGCTGTGTCGTTACTTTCTGCCTTCCTTTCCAGGCTTATAAACTGCAGCACGATACCCATGGCCGGATTTCTGGCAAGGCCACATAGGCCATGGCCTAGGGCACCAGATAAACAAGGGGTGGCCTGCACACAGTGGGCATTATTTGCAGGGCATTATTTGCAAGTGTCCAAACAAATGAAAATGGTCAGGATAACTGCACTATTAGTACCAGCTGGCATCTGCCTGTGCTGTGCTACAGGCAGCTGCAGTCCGTTAACCAAACGTTTGTGAACAGTGTGTGACTAGCAAAAAGCCAGGCCTTGTCCAATGACATAGCAGCAGCTACAGGCAGTTACAGAAGGCCGGGTCTCACGCACTTGGCGTGGGGGATGAAAGAACCAGGGGCAGCACCAGCAAATAGTACAGAATACAGAAGGCAGCCTCTCACAGTACCCATTTCTTAATTGATTGGCCACGCCGTTATCCTGGAGACAGCAGTGGGTACAGGACTCACTTTTACGTGTTGCTGACCCCACCCAATGTCCAATTGTGAGCCACTTTTGACAATGTGTGTGTGGTGGATGGCTCCCACCACGCCCATCACCTGTAGATCGCTTGATTGACCAGTTCCCCCGTGTGACGTGATTGATTCACTTCATGTTGCCATGGAGACCTTGGCACTAGCCCCAATAGTGGACACCATCGGCCCAAATTTTTTTGGATGGGTGTGTGTGGAGAGAGGTGGTAGGATACGGTTTCGGTTGGGGCGGCTGGTAATAGTCGGCCTTGGGCGGTAAAAAGTACAAATCCGGCCCTGACGATACCGTTCTAACCTCTGTGGCTCTCTCCAGTCCTAGTGATATGGAAATGTCTAGAAAATGAAAAGCAAAAACCCAAAAGAACCAATATTTTAAAGGACTGAAGCAAGAGTGATATGGAGGATGCTATATTTATTTCCTGTTAAGCAATACCAGTTACCTGGCAGTCCTGCTGATCTTCTGCCTCGAATACTTCTAGCCATAGCCCCTGAACAAGCATGCAGCAGATCAGGTGTTTCTGACATTATTGTCAGATCTGGCAAGATTAGCTGCATGCTTGCTTCTGGTGTGATTCAGACACTACTGCAGCTTAATAGATTAGCAGGGCTGCCAGGCAACTAGTAGTGTTTAACAGGAAATACACATGGCAGCCTCCATTGCCCTCTCACTTCAGGTGTGCTTTAAAGTTGAAAGGTTTTGACGTTGTCTTGTCCGTGACAGTTGGCACCTGATAGAAGGCCTGGCACACGCAAACCGAAAAGCGCAACCAGTCTTTCTAGCGATCGATTTTGTTGCAATTGATTCCTGAATCCATCAGACGGATTGCCAATTTTATATACACACTCGAATGACCAGTTACCTGTGGTTTCCTGTTCCTGTCACATGACACAGCGGGTTGTGCGCAAACATGAGTGATCAATATTCACTAGCATCTCCCAGGTGACTAAGGCACACCTGAACAGTTAGGGATATGTAGGCAGGCATATTTTGTTTCCTTTTTACCAATACCAGTTGCCTGGCAGCCCTGCTGATTTTTGGCTGCAGTAGTGTCTGAATCACACACCTGAAGCAAGCATGCAGCTAATCTAGTCAGACTTTTAAAGGACACATCCGAGAACATTAAAAATAAAAACATCCACTTAGCCGGGGCTTCCTCCAGCCCCTCTGCTAGCCGTCCTGTGCCCTTGCCGCAGCTCTGCTTCCTGCTGGTGGCCCAGGGTCCCCTCCGGCGCAAGATGCCCACTGCGCCTGCGCGAGCAGCTCTCAGTTGTGCTGACGTCATCTGGACTGTTCTGCATGGGTGCAGTAGTTCTGCACCTGCGCAGTACAGCCTGGATGACTCGGTGAGCCGTATGATGGAGCGCAGGAAGGGGCCCGGGAGCCACCGGAGCTGCGGCAAGGACACAGGAAGGCTGCCAGGGGCTGGAAGAAGCCCCAGCTAAGTAGATTTTTGTTTATTATTATTATTTTTTTTTTTTTTACCCTGGACCTTCCCTTTAAGTCAGAGACACCAGATCTGCTGCATGCTTGTTCAGGGGCTATGGCTAAAGGCATTAGAGAGACGCCTCCATATATCTCTCAGTTAAAAGGTTAGTTTTCTAATGGTCTGCAGGATTTTTTTTTGGGGGGGGGGGGGGGTTATCTGCCAATGCAATAATTTGATTGAATTGCCTGTCGTACAAAGGATTAGGATTATTTTAGGCAGATGGACAGATGTCATTTTAAGAGTTGCACCGTGACAGCTCAGTGACAACCAATAGGATAGGCTTAAAGGGACACTTAAGTCAAACAAAAAAAAATGAGTTTTACTCACCTAGGGCTTCCAATAGCCCCCTGCAGCTGTCCGGTGCCCTCGCCATCTCCCTCCGATCCTCCTGGCCCCGCCGGCAGCCACTTCCTGTTTCGGTGACAGGAGCTGACAGGCTGGGGACGCGAGTGATTCTTCGCGTTCCCAGACACATTAGCACCCTCTATGCTGCTATATAGTATATGATATATGCTATAGCAGCATAGATGGCGCTATTGTGGCCAGGAACGCGAAGAATCACTCGCGTCCCCAGCCTGTCAGCTCCTGTCACCTAAACAGGAAGTGGCTGCTGGCAGGGCCAGGAGGATCGGAGGGAGACGGCGAGGGCACCGGACAGCTGCAGGGGGCTAGTGGAAGCCCAAGGTGAGTAAAACTCATTTATTTTTTTTTTTACTTAAGTGTCCCTTTAACTGGAGTATCACTAGGCGATAACAGCAACATGTCAGCATAAACATCTCAGTGTCAGAAGCAACAAATTACACAAGAAAAACACAGTGGCACATTTACAAATTCACAGTGCCATCTTGTGGCCATTTAGCATACACACAGTCTAAGTATGAAGGCTGTTGCATGTATGTATTCCAACACCTATTAACAATTGTGTTGAGGGGAAAAAAATCTGCTACTCAACCAGGAAAAGAGCAAATTAAACGCTCTTGCAAGCTATTGCAAATGCGAGAGAGGCTTGTGGGAGTCTCAGTGCTGGAACGGCAAGGAGGAAGGATTTTCTCTCCCTATCCTCTCCTCCCGTCTAGCCCGCCCCTGCCCTCTAGTCCTGTCTAGCCTGCCCCTGCCCTCTAGTCCTGTCTAGCCTGCCCCTGCCCTCTCGTCCTGTCTAGCCCGCCCCTGCCCTCTCGTCCTGTCTAGCCCGCCCCTGCCCTCTCGTCCTGTCTAGCCCGCCCCTGCCCTCTCGTCCTGTCTAGCCCGCCCCTGCCCTCTCGTCCTGTCTAGCCCGCCCCTGCCCTCTCGTCCTGTCTAGCCCGCCCCTGCCCTCTCGTCCCGTCTAGCCTGCCCCTGCCCTCTCGTCCCGTCTAGCCCGCCCCTGCCCTCTCGTCCCGTCTAGCCCGCCCCTGCCCTCTCGTCCCGTCTAGCCCGCCCCTGCCCTCTTGTCCCGTCTAGCCCGCCCCTGCCCTCTCGTCCCGTCTAGCCCGCCCCTGCCCTCTCGTCCCGTCTAGGCCAGCCCCTGCCCTCTAGTCCCGTCTAGGCCTGCCCTCTTCTCCTGTCTCTAGGCCTGCCCTCTTCTCCTGTCTCTAGGCCTGCCCTCTTCTCCTGTCTCTAGGCCTGCCCTCTTCTCCTGTCTCTAGGCCTGCCCTCTTCTCCTGTCTCTAGGCCTGCCCTCTTCTCCTGTCTCTAGGCCTGCCCTCTTCTCCTGTCTCTAGGCCTGCCCTCTTCTCCTGTCTAGACCTGCCCTCTCCTGCCGTCTGGGCCGCCCCTGCCCTCTTCTGCCGTCTGGGCCGGGTGTCTAGCCTGCCCCTGCCCTCTAGACCTGTCTAGCTAGCCACTGTCCATTTACTGTCTAGTAGCCTGCCCCATGTCCTCCTCCTTTTTTTTTTTTTTTTGTCCTCTTGTCCTTTCTAGCATGCCCGTGGTGACCTCAGCCAGACAAAATAATGGGAACACATGTTTTAGGAGGAAGTTCCAGGAAAAACACCCAACTTTTCTGTAGAAGTGATTTGCGTTTCCTGCATAGAATACTTTCTTATAGAACTTTTTATTTTTATCCCATCCTTCCTCTTTCTGCACAAAGGCCCTGTAGTGATGTGTAGTAGAATAGCACCCGAACAATAACACAGGGCAATGCACTGCAGTTTATGCGTTACTTCTGCGGTGCCCAGAGCACTTCTGTCGCGTTGCACCGCATGCTATGTGTCATGTCTCATAGACTTTCAGGGCCACTGCAATGAGATGTGGCGGGAGACAGTACTGTCTTACTGGAAACCATAGCAACAGTTTGTGACTTGGTTTTCGCCTTTTTTCCCCAGGAAGTAGTGAAAAGGGTTGCCCTCCTTCAAACCTTTACAACTTTATTGGGTTTACTGCAGTGACCAATTTATTCCACAGGGAGGCGATATCCTCACACTTGTGGGGATGCATGCTCTGCGTACACAGCTGCTGGGAGTAATAGCTCCCATCTCAGAGCGGACAGCCATGGAAAGCGGCTTTCCCAGTGAAGTATATAGACAGGTTCAGAGGAGGGGTCAGTGTTGCCAACTCATCCCTTTAATTACTGACACATATGATTTATACAGGTTTTGTGGCTAGGTAGATGCAGTTAAGGCACTGATTATGTGCAAATAGCCCCAGAACCTGTATAACTTAGATGTGTCAGTAATTAAAGGGATGAGTTGGCAACACTGGGAGGGGTTGGGAAGCACGTCACATGTTTGAAATATAGATTTGATAAGGATTTTTGTTTCTTGATGAATGTGGTGATGCGCTTGAAATATTTTTTAACTTTGGTCTGCTCCAGCTATAGCTTTTATTTTCATCCAACCATACCCTAGCAGCTCCTCCCCTGCACAAAAGTTCCCCTCCCACCCTGAGCAGTTTCCCCAACAGCTAATCCACTTCACAGCATGCCCCCCCACCCCACTTGCACAACATTTCCTAGTGACTTCCCCCAATACAAGACATTGCCCAGCCCAACCCCCCCAATGTACAGTGTTCCCCTGCAGTGTTCCCTAGTTGCTTTCCCCTACATGCGCAGCCTTCCCCAGCGGCTCCTCCCCTGCGCAGCCTTCCCCAGCGGCTCCTCCCCTGCACAGTGCTGCATAGTGACTCCTCCCCTGCGCAGCCATCCCCAGCGGCTCCACCTTGCACAGCCTTCCTCAGCTGCTCCACCCCTGCACAGTGCTGCATAGTGGCTCTCCCCGTGCAGCATTTACCCTTTCAGTTAATCAGTCTATCTGAAAAGAGTTTACTGGTTAGCTGAAGTTCAGTGAAACATTTTGGCCAATGTAAGAGTCTGCAGGAAATTTCTATCTGTGTATGAAAGTTTGTTTACCACAATCTGACCATAAGGATCTGCTATCTGCTATGGTGTGTTTTTAAACTGCTTATACTTCCAGTGTGTTTTTTTTGCTAATAAAGAGTCCACTGATCTGATCATGTGATCTGCTTTCCTTTGCAGACAGAAGGCTCCAAACTACAGAAGGACCTCAGGACGTACCTGGCTGCTGTGAAATGTAAGGCCTGGCCCTGCTTAATAATAGAAACCATAGGCATTTCTCTTATATGTATATGTATATTCTATATATTTTTATCTTTATTGTATTTTATGTACTTTATATTTATTATGGTGTATTCATAGTGATGAACGTAATCTGCTAATTACGATTACATGACAGTTTGTATCCATCTTCGCAATTATGGCCATATTTAATTAGGATTTGGACATTTGTGTAATTCATTCGTAATTGTCGTGTAATTTTGTGCCGTCTGTAGCGGTTTATTGCAAAGCCCCCACACACGCTATTGACATCAAAATTCCTATGTTAAGGAGAAAGGGAAAATGTGTTTTAAAAAAACCTATTTCCTTTGCAATTTTAAAATTACGTTTTCTCAAACTACAAGGTATTTTTGAGAACCTTCTTTTTTTTTTTTTTTTTGCCTTGTTCCTACTCTTCTCCTTACCCTTCTCTCCTTACCCTTCTCTCCTTACCCTTCTCTCCTTACCCTTCTCTCCTTACCCTTCTCTCCTTACCCTTCTCTCCTTACCCTTCTCTCCTTACCCTTCTCTCCTTACCCTTCTCTCCTTACCCTTCTCTCCTTACCCTTCTCTCCTTACCCTTCTCTCCTTACCCTTCTCTCCTTACCCTTCTCTCCTTACCCTTCTCTCCTTACCCTTCTCTTCTTACCCTTCTCTCCTTACCCTTCTCTTCTTACCCTTCTCTTCTTACCCTTCTCTCCTTACCCTTCTCTTCTTACCCTTCTCTCCTTACCCTTCTCTCCTTACCCTTCTCTCCTTACCCTTCTCTTCTTACCCTTCTCTCCTTACCCTTCTCTCCTTACCCTTCTCTCCTTACCCTTCTCTCCTTACCCTTCTCTCCTTACCCTTCTCTCCTTACCCTTCTCTCCTTACCCTTCTCTTCTTACCCTTCTCTTCTTACCCTTCTCTCCTTACCCTTCTCTCCTTACCCTTCTCTTCTTACCCTTCTCTTCTTACCCTTCTCTCCTTACCCTTCTCTCCTTACCCTTCTCTTCTTACCCTTCTCTCCTTACCCTTCTCTCCTTACCCTTCTCTCCTTACCCTTCTCTCCTTAACATACATAACAATTTTGGTGATGATGGTAAGTATGGGGGCTTTGCTAGTAAGCGCTAAAGTTGGCGCAAAATTACATGAAAATTACTCAATTACTGTCCCTGTTTACAATTACAAACAAAATGAATTATGATTTTTACCCGAAATTATGATAAATAAGATTATGTGAAATGTTTGCTCATCACTTATTGTCTGGAAGCCCCTCCCCCTGTCCTCACCTCACCTGTCTGTCTCCTCCCAGCTATGCACGAAGCCTCCAAAAAGCTAACAGAGTGTTTGCAAGAAGTCTACGAGCCGGAATGGCCTGGTAGAGACGACACCAACAAGATCGCAGAGGTGAGCAGCGGCTGCGGGTCACACTCTTCCTCGGGGCGCTTCACTGCGAGCAAAAACCGCGCTGGAAATATGGGCACCGTCATAGTCAGTAATGAGAATTACGGCTATAGTGGCCCTCAGTCAGTAATTTGTGCACCGACAAAAGACGGTGCCCAAATTACCATTAAAAACAGCGTAATGTGGCAGCCAGCAATAGCTGGAAGCCCAGTTGCCTCTTTCCCCAGTGTCAATGGTGGCCTGGATGGGGAATAGTAATTCATGCCACCGGGACTTTTGCAGAAGCAGGGTGAGCTGATTTTTCGGTTTTACCCTGCGCCCAAATCTCCTTGCGCCTTAAGGACAACTGTGACGAGGGGCATGGAGGCTGCCATATTTCCTTTTAAACCATACCAGTTGCCTGGCTGTCTTGCTGACCTCCTTCCTCTAATACTTTTAGACATAGACCCTGAACAAGCATGCAGCAGATCAGGTGTTCATGACATTATTGTCAGATCTGACAAGATTAGCTGCATGCTTGTTTCTGGTGTGATTCAGTCCCTACTGCAGCCAAATAGTTCAGCAGGAATGCCAAGTAACTGGTATTGTTTAAAAGGAAATAAGTCCTTTAATTACATGTATGCACTTCACTGGCCTTATTAGGGCCAATTTGCTACTAACTTTTTCTTGTAAGTTTTTCCCCAAGGTGATATTTACAAACCTAATCAATAAGGGCCCATTTCCACTATCGCGAATTTGCATGCGTTTTTCGCAAGCAATACAAATGAATGGGACTGTTTCCACTTGTCAGGATTCCTTTGCGTTTTTCTGTGCAGAAAAAATTCGCATGGCAGAGCCATCAGAATTCGCATACCACATACCGCTATGCGAATCGCATACAATGTATTTAATAAAAAATTCGCGTGAGGTTTGGATGTGCGAATTTTCATGCAAATTTGCATGAAAATTCGCATAGAAACAATGGAAAAGCACACCAGAACTGCCATGGTTAAATTCGCATACCTCGTCATCCATGCAAATTTTCATGCGAATTTGCATGAAAATTCGCATAGACCCGCATGCGAAATTCGCATCCGCATGTAAATTTTTACCGCGGCGATTCGCACCGCACGAGTGGAAATGCAGCCTCAATGCCCTTTAAAGAGACTCTGTAATAAAAAAAAAATGTCCCCTGGGGGGTACTTAGCTCTGGAGGGGGAAGTCTCAGGGTCCCAATGAGGCTTCCCCCTCCCCTGTAGCTGCAGGCAGTCCAGCGCTGGCTCCCCCCGAAGCGACCCGCAATCCTGGCTCGACAAGCCTGATATATTTACCTTCCCTGGTTCCAGCGGGGGAGCTGTTGCGGCTCTCAGCACAGAGCTAGGCAGAAATAGCCGATCTCTGTTGGGTCCGCTCTACTGCGCACGTGCAGGAGACTTGCGCCTGCGCAGTAGAGCGGACCAACAGCGATTGGCAATTTCCGCCCCTTTTTTTTAGTTATAGGTTTTCTTTAAACCTCCAGCAATCGAGCAAATACTCAGAATAATTTTGAAAGTACTTTTCGCCTACTTTTTGGCACTTTTTCCAATTACAAAGTGGTGAAAAGTTATTTTAAAAAGGAGTTGGAAAAATGACCACCTTGGAGAAAATTGCATATGGGTCTTGGTACGTAAGGGTGTGTACAGACATGCGACTATAGTCGTTTAAAACGATCGTTACCGACGGCATTGCCCGACGATCGTTCGTAAAAAGTGCACAAACGATCATTAAAACGACCGACCAACGAGATATGTCGTTGGTAAAGAACGATCCATTCTGCCAGATCTTTTCCAACGACCATCGTTCAAAAAGTAATGTCTGTACAACGATCAGTCGTTGATCGTTCGTTCTCAAAGCTTTGCACATGCTCAAACAGTTCTTTTTGACAATTGTGTTTGAAATCAGTTTATACATCGTTGCGCACGCAACGCTCGTTCCAAGATCGTTCATACACGAACGATGTTCAAAGTAGCCTTTCTTCAAATGATCATCGGCCGATACCTCCTTTAACATCGTTCGTCGTTCAGAACGAACGATCGTTATCGTATGTCTGTACGTACCCTTAAACACAGGGGATTTGGACTTGATTAGGGCAGACGCTTATCATATGTGGTAAACATGTGATTAGGGGCGGTCAATGAGATGCAAATTTGGAGTTGATGCAGAAGTTTGCAAATTCAGCTTGAAAATGGACCAATCACATTTTACCTCAGCAGGATTTGATTGGTTCATTTTAAATCTGCATATATTTGCATAATGCTACATGAACGCAAAATTATTTGCATCTCATTGACTATCCTTACATGTGATATCTGAAATCCACCAAACACCCGGGTTTAACCAGAACTGGAGATTTTCCCATTTGTTGCTAATTAGCATCATGCAATCATGCAAAATTACAGCTTCTGACCTCTATCAAGTGTTGGGGCACTTTTCCACTAGCAATCGCTAGTGCTTGCGCTAAACGCTAGCAATTGCGATTCAGTAAGTCCCAAATCTTTTTTGCACGATTGTGATCGAGATTTTGCTATGCAATACACCGCATAGCAAAATTGCGGTAAAAATAGCTCCAAGGTGCGATCATGCTTTGGTAAAAGCAAATCGCGGTAGTGGAAAATACCTACTGCGATTCCTATGTTATTTTGCAAACCCTAGCGATTAAAAATCGCTAGTGATTTGCGACTTTGCGATTCAGCATCGCAAACACAGTGGAAGAGGGCCCTAACTACCTTGGTGGTAATGATGAGCTCAGCTCGTCCATTACCGCCGCGGTGGATTGCTCAGCCCCTGGAGGGTCTTTTTTTTTAAATGACATTTTCTGTGGGGTATGTAGCTCGCACGTGGCTAGCTATATCACAACCCCCCCCACCCCCGATCGCCGCCGGCCAGCTCTGATACCCCCCGATCGCCGCGGAATACATACCCCCCCCCCCCCCCCCCCGGAGCCCGCGCCGGTGCAGCCTCTCCATAACCTCCAGGGGTCTCTATGGCGGCGAACGGAATTGCGCATGACGTCGATGTCAGACGGCATGCCGATCGTCGCCATAGCAATGCCTGAAGCTATGGCAGAAGTCTCGGCCATCACGGGATCGCGGCCAGGTAAATATTGCTGGCAGCGCGATCGGAGGGGGGGGGAGCAGTGCCGGGGGACTGGGGGGGGGGAGGGACAGGAGAAGTGTAGCTAGCCAAGTGCTAGCTACACCAACGTAAACACATTTATTTAAAAAAAAAAAAAAAAAAAGCCACCTGCGGCCACATGGCGCAAAAAAATAGAACGTCAGGATGGTTAAAAGAGCAAGAACCCAAAATGCCGTGCAAGTCTTGTCCAATAGAAGGGAAGATCTCCTGTTCTGGGTGATCTTCAGGGGATTTCATGTACATGTGAGGGTTGATTTAATTTTTGTTTTTTTGGGAATCATTTAAAAGTGGTATTCTACCCCCAAAACTAACATTTCAGTAACTGCTCTTAGTTACATGAAAGAACATTTGAAAGCATTCCCACACATTCCCTGTGTGTAAAAAACGTTTACTTTCACTGCAGAGAGCAGATTATGATATCTTGGTGGTTGAAACTCTCTGAGGCATATGCCTTCAGGGAATCTAGCTCACTAGAGCCCCTTTAGAAACCCTTTTGTAATTGCTACCATTTTTACCAGTGATCCCAAAGTGCTAGGCTAATTAAAGTCAATAGAATGGGGCCCACAGAGTGAGGGCCGAAAATCACTTTCCTCTAAATTTCTCGTGTTTTTTTTTTTTTTTTTTTTTTTCCCCGCAATCGCAAAATCATTTCTGCTGAAGTGACTTGGCTGTTTCCAGGGTGTTGTGCTTCATCAGCAGAGGGAGGAGGGAACAGAATCAAATCGGTGGCAGATTATTTCTTCTGCCTTTGCCGATGAGACTCCTGCTCTCTGCAGTAAAAGTAAATGTTTTAACACACAGGGCATGCTTGGGAATGCTTTCAAATGTGCTATTATGTATCTAATATACTGTATGTTTCCAGAGTAGAATCCCACTTTAAGAGAGATGAGAGAAATCCTCTATCATGCCAAATATTGATTGAAAAAACCGGCGTAGACCATCGTATTCCCATTTAGTCTTACAAGTAGAAGTTAATAATTTTCCATGACGTCCAGCAAAGCAGAATAACAAGTTTAAGCAAAACCTTTTTTGTTTATATGTATCTAATAATGATAAATTAATAAGTTTACACGGCTAGTAGTAATAGTTGGGAAATCGATATTAATTGTGTTGTAAATATCGATAGCATTTATGACCTAGTGAAAAATTATGTAACTCTTCAAAAGTAGAAAGTGCTGTTAGATATTTGATGTACTAAACCTTTGTTTATCCATAGGTTTACAAAATGTACATTTTTAATATTTGGGTAAGGATTATCCCATAGGGTTTTGAAGATTTCTCTCGATCTTTCTCCCTATATCGGCTTTAGTTCTAATTTTTTTTTTTTTTCCTTCTAATTCTCATCTGCTGTAATTTACATCATAAAGTGACCTTATAATAAGGGTTATGGAGGCTGCCATATTTATTTCCTTTTTAAGCAAAAACACATGCTTGGCTGTCATGCTGATCTTCTGCCTCTAATTATCTAAAGCCACATACTTAAGGTGGCCATACACTGGTCGATTTGCCATCAGATCAACCAACAGATAGATCTCTATCTGATCAGAGAGGGATCGTATGGCTGCCTTTACTGCAAACAGATTGTGAATCGATTTCAGCATGAAATCGATTCACCATCTGTGGAGCTGCCACCCCCAGCATACATTACCTGATCCAGCCGGCGTGAGTCTCCCGGTCTCCGCTGTCTTCTTCTCTGCGCTCAGTTCCAGGGCTGAAGCTTCACTGAACTTCCTGTCCGGGGAAGTTTAAACAGTAGAGGGCGCTCTACTGTTTAATCTTCCTGTCCGGACAGGAAGAAGTGAAGCCTTCTGGAGCCCAGCAGAGAAGCAGCAGTGGTGACAGTGGGGACACGCGCCGGGCAGAGCAGGTAATGTATTGCCGCTAGCATCGGTCGTCGGGCATTCGAACGCCGCTATTGACGCAGTCCCAGCCTGCCGGCGATTGAGCGAAATCTTCCGCATGGACGGATCGACGGGAACGATAGATTTCGGACGGAAATCTATTGTTTGGTCAGCGTTTGCGCAACGATTTCACAGCAGATTTGATCAGTGATCGAATCTGCTGTATATCGGCTGGAAAATCGTTAGGTGTATGGGTCCCTTTAGATTGAGGAGGCAACTCTGGATAAGGTTTGACCACACCAACCATGTGCTTGTTCCAGGTGTGTGTCAGACCCTACTGAAGCCAAAAATCTCATCCGGACAGCCAGGCAACTGGCATTGTTTAAAAGGAAATCTGGCTAACACCTTATCCCTCTCACAACAGGGTCACTTTAATACATCCCAGGGTCCTCCTTAATTCTTCTGTAGTAACTCTGAATCCCGAACCCCCTCTTTCCACTCCCCTGGCCTTACCACATACACAACAGGTAAATATCTGGGGTGCTCCAATGTGGAGAAACAGAAAATGGTTGAATTTCATTAAAAGACAGATGAACCACAAGGCATGTAGGCAGGTGCTTAGGGCCTGGTTCATGTACGGGTACTTAGCTGCCATTTTCCCTGAGCCTTTAATCCCACCCCTATTTTGACTTTTTAAAAGGGCCAGGTGGCAAGTAAAGTATGGCAGAGCTGCCTCTTGGCCCAGAGTCTCCATTTGTTTCAATCTGACTTAAAGAACAAGTGAGGCCCATGCTAACCTAGAAATACAAAAACATATAGAAGTAGATAAATCCTAGCTCTTCTTACATAACAGATGTATTGCACTGACCACGTTATGATGCCTGTGAATTTCAGAAAGGAAAAGCAGAGAATCCTATTCTAAACAGTTTCCATCTTGGTTACCTTTGAATGAAGCTAACCCTGACATCATTTCCTCCCTCACTTTTTTTCTCCTCTTGCTAATTGTGTATTCTTTATTCTCCTATTTTGTGTATTCTCCTCCCAAAATCTTCAGACACTCCCACTGAAGTCTATACTAGGAAGTGCACTGTCTTATGTTATTAGGAAAGGGAAATAAAGGGATGAGGAGGAATATGTTATAGATAAAAAGACGACCCCCCCAGCATGCAACTGTTTGGCATTGGCAATTAAAGGGCCAGTGCTCCTAAGGTATGTGATAACTCCAAACCATAACAGCAGAGAACGTTTTGAATGCCAGATTAACACCTTTATCACTTAATACACTCAGACAAGTTGCTGTTGAAATTTGATTTTTTTATGGGGACGATCCCACTTTGAAGGACAAGTGAAGCATAAGGGATATGGAGGCTGCCATATTAATGTCTTTTTAAGCAATACCAGTTGCCTGGCAGACCTGTTGATCCTCTGCCTCTAATACTTTTAGCCATAGACCCTGAACAAGCATGCAACAAATCAGGTGTTCTGACAAGATTAGCCGCATGCTTGTTTCAGGTGTTTGAGTCAGACACTACTGCAGCCAAATAGATCAGCAGGAGTGCTGGGCAACTGGTATTGTTTAGAGAGTTCTCGTTCTTCCTAGGGTCCCTATGTTCCAGCGTTGGATTCCTCGTTAGCAGCCTCTGACCGATGGGTTGGAGACTGCTCACTTCCACCGCTGTGGGAGGCTTCGCCAGTCTTCGGAAGCCTGAGTGCTTCTGAAGACGGACCGCTCTGTACTGCGCATGCGCGAGTGCACAAGAATGCAAGCATTCGCAGTATGGAGTGCCGCAACTTTAGGAGCACCCAGGCTTCTGAAGAGTGCGAAAGCCTGCTGCAGTGATCAATTGCTAACAGGGGAGACGGCGCTGGAATGCGGGAACCCTAGGAGAAACGGAAAGGCTCTATAGGACTCTGAGCCTTCTCTCTCCTTAGGTGAGTATTTTTTTTTTTTATTTTTTTTTTTTAAGACTTCAGACTCCCTTTTAAAAGGAAATAAATATGGCAGCCTCTATTCTTCTCACTACAATTGTCCTTTAAGTTTCATACAAAAATCAAAACTCTGTTTTGTTTTGTTTTTTGTTTTTTATGATGGACACAGTGAAATGATTTTGTTGCTGTTGCAGATTAAGGTTTCTACTTGTTATAGGGGGAGGAAGTTACTGACATAAATTATATATTTTACATGTGTTCCTAATGTGGGGAGATCACATGACCGACACATCTGGATTTCAGTGTGTACGGGCTTTCTGAATATCTTCCAGTATGTTGCAAAGTTCTGAGTTTACTCCAGAATGACCTAATGTGGCCCCGAGCAGAACTGTGATGTGCCATAAACATCGACCAAGGACAGCCAATCGCATCCATAAAAGGCAACCATGTGGTTTGTTACGGTTTTGTGGGGAAAGTGCTTGCAGTGATGTGTAGCTATGATTTTTATTTTCTTCTGTTTTTTTCTTTTTCTTACTGAAGTTATTGTGTTTTATGTAACAGAATAATGACCTGCTGTGGACAGATTATCACCAGAAGCTGGTGGACCAGGCTCTACTGACAATGGACACCTACCTCGGCCAGTTTCCAGATATTAAGGTAAGTTTGTACCCTGCACGACCTGGAATGATACTTCTGAAAATTAGAGGTGAGGACACGAAGTAGCACTACCTGCCTGGGAGAAGTAGAGGACTTCTGGTTCTCCATCACCTGGCTCGTGCCTGTCCCTCTCTCTGCCACCCGACTCGTGCCTGTCCCTCTCTCTGCCACCCGGCTCGTGCCTGTCCCTCTCTCTGCCACCCAACTCGTGCCTGTCCCTCTCTCTGCCACCCGGCTCGTGCCTGTCCCTCTCTCGGCCACCTGACTCGTGCCTGTCCCTCTCTTGGCCACCCGACTCGTGCCTGTCCCTCTCTCTGCCACCCGGCTCGTGCCTGTCCCTCTCTCGGCCACCTGACTCGTGCCTGTCCCTCTCTTGGCCACCCGACTCGTGCCTGTCCCTCTCTCTGCCACCCGACTCGTGCCTGTCCCTCTCTCTGCCACCCAGCTCGTGCCTGTCCCTCTCTCGGCCACCCGGCTCGTGCCTGTCCCTCTCTCGGCCACCCGGCTCGTGCCTGTCCCTCTCTCGGCCACCCGACTCGTGCCTGTCCCTCTCTTGGCCACCTGACTCGTGCCTGTCCCTCTCTTGGCCACCCGACTCGTGCCTGTCCCTCTCTCGGCCACCCGACTCGTGCCTGTCCCTCTCTTGTCCTCCCGACTCGTGCCTGTCCCTCTCTCGGCCACCTGACTCGTGCCTGTCCCTCTCTCGGCCACCTGGCTCGTGCCTGTCCCTCTCTCGGCCACCTGGCTCGTGCCTGTCCCTCTCTTGGCCACCTGGCTCGTGCCTGTCCCTCTCTTGGCCACCTGGCTCGTGCCTGTCCCTCTCTTGGCCACCTGGCTCGTGCCTGTCCCTCTCTTGGCCACCTGGCTCGTGCCTGTCCCTCTCTCGGCCACCCGACTCGTGCCTGTCCCTCTCTCGGCCACCCGACTCGTGCCTGTCCCTCTCTCGGCCACCCGACTCGTGCCTGTCCCTCTCTCGGCCACCCGACTCGTGCCTGTCCCTCTCTCGGCCACCCGACTCGTGCCTGTCCCTCTCTCGGCCACCCGACTCGTGCCTGTCCCTCTCTCGGCCACCCGGCTCGTGCCCGTCCCTCTCTCGGCCACCTGGCTCGTGCCTGTCCCTCTCTTGGCCACCTGGCTCGTGCCTGTCCCTCTCTTGGCCACCTGGCTCGTGCCTGTCCCTCTCTTGGCCACCTGGCTCGTGCCTGTCCCTCTCTCGGCCACCCGGCTCGTGCCTGTCCCTCTCTCGGCCACCCGACTCGTGCCTGTCCCTCTCTCGGCCACCCGACTCGTGCCTGTCCCTCTCTCGGCCACCCGACTCGTGCCTGTCCCTCTCTCGGCCACCCGACTCGTGCCTGTCCCTCTCTCGGCCACCCGACTCGTGCCTGTCCCTCTCTCGGCCACCCGACTCGTGCCTGTCCCTCTCTCGGCCACCCGACTCGTGCCTGTCCCTCTCTCGGCCACCCGGCTCGTGCCCGTCCCTCTCTCGGCCACCTGGCTCGTGCCCGTCCCTCTCTCGGCCACCTGGCTCGTGCACGTCCCTCTCTCGGCCACCTGGCTCGTGCCTGTCCCTCTCTCGGCCACCTGGCTCGTGCCTGTCCCTCTCTCGGCCACCTGGCTCGTGCCTGTCCCTCTCTTGGCCACCTGGCTCGTGCCTGTCCCTCTCTTGGCCACCTGGCTCGTGCCTGTCCCTCTCTTGGCCACCTGGCTCGTGCCTGTCCCTCTCTTGGCCACCTGGCTCGTGCCTGTCCCTCTCTTGGCCACCTGGCTCGTGCCTGTCCCTCTCTCTGCCACCCGGCTCGTGCCTGTCCCTCTCTCGGCCACCTGACTCGTGCCTGTCCCTCTCTCGGCCACCTGACTCGTGCCTGTCCCTCTCTCTGCCACCCGGCTCGTGCCTGTCCCTCTCTCGGCCACCCGGCTCGTGCCCGTCCCTCTCTCGGCCACCCGACTCGTGCCCGTCCCTCTCTCGGCCACCCGACTCGTGCCTGTCCCTCTCTCGGCCACCCGACTCGTGCCTGTCCCTCTCTCGGCCACCCGACTCGTGCCTGTCCCTCTCTCGGCCACCCGACTCGTGCCTGTCCCTCTCTCGGCCACCCGACTCGTGCCTGTCCCTCTCTCGGCCACCCGACTCGTGCCTGTCCCTCTCTCGGCCACCCGACTCGTGCCTGTCCCTCTCTCGGCCACCCGACTCGTGCCTGTCCCTCTCTCGGCCACCCGACTCGTGCCTGTCCCTCTCTCTGCCACCCGACTCGTGCCTGTCCCTCTCTCGGCCACCCGACTCGTGCCTGTCCCTCTCTCGGCCACCCGGCTCGTGCCTGTCCCTCTCTCGGCCACCTGGCTCGTGCCTGTCCCTCTCTCTGCCACCCGGCTCGTGCCTGTCCCTCTCTCGGCCACCCGGCTCGTGCCTGTCCCTCTCTCGGCCACCCGGCTCGTGCCTGTCCCTCTCTCGGCCACCCGACTCGTGCCTGTCCCTCTCTCGGCCACCCGACTCGTGCCTGTCCCTCTCTTGGCCACCCGGCTCGTGCCCGTCCCTCTCTTGGCCACCCGGCTCGTGCCCGTCCCTCTCTTGGCCACCCGGCTCGTGCCCGTCCCTCTCTTGGCCACCCGGCTCGTGCCCGTCCCTCTCTTGGCCACCCGGCTCGTGCCCGTCCCTCTCTTGGCCACCTGGCTCGTGCCCGTCCCTCTCTTGGTCACCTGGCTTGTGCCCGTCCCTCTCTTGGCCACCTGGCTCGTGCCTGTCCCTCTCTCGGCCACCTGGCTCGTGTCTGTCTTGAAGGTTTGTACCAGGCTTGATGCTGGGTATACATAATGCGTTTTTTCGGTTTGATTTCTCATTCGATCGATTTTCAATTCGGTTTTCCGCTCGATTTCCCGCTCTATTCTCTTACCTTTTCTTCTCAATTTCCATTCACTTCTATGAATATAAATTGAGCAGTAAAACGTTCGAGAGTAATATCGGACATGACTGAAATTATCAATCGAACGCATCTATCGAACGAAAACGTGTGTACCTAGCATAGGAGTAGTCTGTGGGCGTGGCAGTTGTCCTACAGCACACTGATCTATAGACACCACTTATATAGGAAGAATGAATGTAATTGCATATTTTTGTTTTCCAGTCACGGATTGCAAAGCGGGGGAGGAAGCTTGTGGACTTCGACAGCGCGCGACATCACTACGAATCCCTACAGAACGCAAAGAAGAAGGATGACACTAAAATTGCCAAGGTGAGGTTCTTCAATGGGACCTGAGGGTTACTCAGACCTATCGCACACCATGCAGCTGAGAGCATTTCTTTTTGGGGGAACAATATACTGTATATGGAATACGATAGATCTGTACATGAAAGAGGGACAGTCCTTTTTGAAAAGGGTCAGTTAGGAGCTCTGCACTCTGTGCTTCTGCTGCTGTATCTGTATGTTGCTGTATTCACTGCTAGTCTCTGCAGGTAGCGGGCTTTGTGCATGAAGCCTGGCTCACCACAGTCCTACCGCTCACTATACCTGAGGTGTCCGCCAGCGTGATCTACACAGGAAATCACAAGCCCAAGTCAGACAGCAGCAAGAGCTACAACTGTCTGCTAAACACCAGCAATTCAGTCTTCTGTTTCCAGTATAGACCGGATTACTATCACTATTATCATTATTGTTCTTGTTACTATTAGCATTATTGAGTACTTGTATAGTACCATATTTCACAGCACTTTAGAGTACATTATAGTCGTGTCCTCAGAGGAGCTCACAATCTATTCCTGTTCTAGTCTAATGACCTACCATATTATTATTATGTATTTATATAGCACTGACATCTTCTGCAGCACATTACAGAGTGCATAGTCATGTCACTGACTGTCCTCAGAGGAGCTCACAACCTAATCCTACCATAGTCCTAGTCTAATGTCCTACCATAATAATAATAATAATAATAATAATAATAATAATATGTATTTATATAGCACTGACCTCTTCTTCAGCATTTTACAGAGTACATAGTCATGTCACTGACTGGCCTCAGAGAAGATTTAGGATGACTCCTGGTGGTTGAGCTTCCAACCGCCAAGATTTTATAATGAGGCCAGGAGCCTGATGGTGCAGTATCATTAGGTACTGTATATGGATAAGAACAGAATAATAAAATATATACTCACAAAGGTGGGTTGCACTCCTGCAACCACCGACAGAGCCGGTTAACAGTTTCCGTTCGGTATCCCAGGTCTGCTGAGCAGGTACTGGCTAGTTGCTCTCCTTAGTTAATTGAAACATGTGTTGTCCAATACTTTTACTCCGAGGTTTTGAACTATTGCTAAAAGGATCTGTAGGAGGCACCCAAAGATATTCTATATTCTAAATCCTAAAATATAGAAGTAGATTTGGTCTTACTTTCATAAAAGAACAAACCAATTGGGTAGATAAATGTTAATGATGCACAAGACAACACGTTCCACGGGTACTGGCCCGCTTCCTCAGATCAATAACAAGTGCTTAAGTCTGCAGCAGTCACAGGTGTGGACGCCTCTTATTATCCTCAGTCCTAGTCTGTCTTACCATATTATTATTATTATTATTATGTATTTATGTAGCACTGACATCTTCTGCAGCGCTATACAGAGTACATAGTGTACATAGTCCATGTCACTGACTGTCCTCAGAGGAGCTCACAATCTAATCCCATCATAGTCCTGGCCAGGGGTCTACTAGTCCATGGGGAATCGAACACCGTTACCGCTGTGCACGAGAGAGAGCCCTGGAACACACGCACACACACACACGCACCCTGTGTGTATTTAGGGAATTTAGCCTGTCTAATTCCCCCTCATCGGTGACTAATCACAACTGTAATTTAATATCTTAGCTGTGTCAGCTGGCTGCCTCAACAGAGCAGCTAATGTGTAAACACAGGATGGTAACCATATGTCTGCTTCCATGAAAGCAGGAAGTAGCCACACTGCAGATTTATTGCAGGATTTGTATCGGCTGTAACGAAGATTTTTTTTTTTCTTTAAAGGTTATTATGGTGTGCTTTTCTTTTAGAGTAGATAGGAAGTTCTGAGTTAAGGTCCACTTTGACAAGCCCATTGCTTAACATTGGTTCTTAGTTTCCTATGCAGTAAACACACAGAAAAACAGACCAGTGTGAATCCAGCCTTAGGGTTTTGCTGCTGTCTGTGCCCCTGCTGGGAAGTCCTTTCTCCATATCCTGTTCCAAGGCTCATTGAGGAGGAGGGAATAAACTACTCCAAAAGGAGGGGAAGTCTTAAAACTGCCACCACTGATCGTTGTCACGAGATCATGTGTCCCCGTCGGAGGTTTCTCCATCTTCTCTTCTGGCATTGGATGTTACACATAAGAAAATTCTAGCAGTTTCGTCACTTCCTGTTCCTGCCCCGACTGCTGAAGGAACAGGAAGTGACGGGAAGGTTTGACAGATCGTGTGACCTGCTGGAGTTAAGCACTGTTATCCTAATCCGACAATTAAAGAGGCACTATGGCGAAAATTTTAAAATTTAAAATGAGTGCAAACATAAACAAATAAGAAGTATGTTTTTTTTCCAGAGTAAAATGAGCCATAAATTACTTTTCTCCTGTGTTGCTGTCACTTACAGTAGGTAGTAGAAATCTGACATTACCGACAGGTTTTGGACTAGTCCATCTCTTCATGGGGGATTCTCAGCGTGGCCTTTATTCTTTATAAAGATATTCCCTAAAAGGGAATTTAAACCATGATGCTGACCAGCTTCCCTTCTTGTTACAGAGTTTTTTTGGCAGTTGGACGGAGCAACTGCCATTCACTAAGTGCTTTTGAAAATAAATAAATCCCTTCGAGCAAGCAGGGAGGCTGGTTATTTGTATAAATCCTTTTCGGCTGGTTTCACAGTGGGACGTTAAAGTCCCACGTTACAGCAGCCAGTAACGCAGCCTAACTCACAGCAAGGATAAATCAATGGGCTGTTCACAGTGCCCACGTTGTGTTACTTAGTAACGCAGCACGTTTAAACAAAGTGCTGCATGCTGTACGTTATACTGGGCTAAGCAGCGTTAGACTGCTTGCACATGCTCAGTAATGTTGGAGGAGGAGGTCTCCCCTCCTCAGCGGCCAGCCACATGGCTAATTAATATTCACTGCACTGCAGAGACTTCTGGTGGAACTGTAGTGTTGTCCGGATCATGAACGAATCGTTCATTTGATCCGGATCTTTTTGTGAGTCGAATCATCCGGATCATCACAATGAAAGATTCGGTTCACAGTGGATGTCTGTCTGGAAGAAACAGGAACATACAGAATCTACAGTGCAGGGAAAGTCCTGTCCTGCTAGTCATTTCACCCAGTCTGCTTCCCTAGTAAAATGATTCGGCTCAAAGATCCGGATCTTTTCAATGATCCGATTCAAATGATCCGAATCCTTAAAAAGATCCGGACTTCCTATCACTAAACTGCTGCTTTGAGAGCTGCATAATGCAGCTCAATCTGACGTCCAACTTCAACACCACCATACGTTGTGTTAGGGGCACGTTATGCGACCATAACGTCCCCTAAAACGCAACGTCTTGGTGTGTAAGTAGCCTTCAGGGAGTGTCTTTATAAAGAATAAAGGCCATGCTGAGAATCCCCCATGAAGAGATGGACTAGTCGTTTCTGTCAGATTTCCACTACCTACTGTAAGTGACCGCAACATAGGAGAAAAGTAATTTATGGCTCATTTTACTCTGGAAGAAACGTACTTCTTATTTGTCCATGTTTGCACATATTTTAAAATCTTACGTCATAGTGCCCCTTTAATACTATTTGTGTGCAGCTTGGAATAGTGAAACAATCAGATCTGCAGGAAAGTGCATCTGATTGACTCATTTGTAAGCTGCACACAATTTGCATGCATGCCAGAATTCTCAGCCTATCCTTGACTGCCTTTGCTTCTCTGGATCAGTGATCATTTGCAGGTAAAGAAAGTTTTGTTAAGTAAGGATGAGCAGGCGAAACATATTGGTATACGCGGTCTGCAGCAGTAGGTGTTATATCACCTTGGTCGCAGCTCTCCACACCTTTCTACATTCTCCCGATACTACTTTCTTCCCAGCAGGAAGTATCCGGAGGATGTAGAGGGGCGTGGAGTGCAGCGATCCAGGCGAGTTAACTCCTAGTCCCGCGTACACCAACCTATTTCGCTTTTGTCCACTAATAGTTATTGCTGAATTCATGAACTGACTCGTTTTGTGACACAAGGATTTAGTAGGCTGGCGTTGCTCTGTCCCGGGAACGATCGTTCAGAGTTTTCCCATGTACCCTTAAAGAAAACCTGTACTGAAAAAAAGTTCCCCTGGGGGGTAGTCACCTCGGTAGGGGAAAGCCTCTGGACCCTATCAAGTCTTCCCTTGTCCTCCTGTGTCCCATGGCGGTCTTGCTGCAGCCCCGGAACACACAGGCGACAAATCCGACAGCCTGTGCAATATTTACCTTTTCCGGCTCCAGCGGGGGCACTGCTGCGGCTCTTCTGACGGAGATAGGTGGAAATAGCCGATCTCCGTCGGGTCCGCTCTACTGCGCAGGTGCAGGAGACTTGTGCCTGCGCAATAGAGCGGCCCGATGGAGATCGGCTATTTTCGCCTATCTCCGTGGAAAAAGCGGATACTGCGCCTGAGCTGGAGCCAAAAGGTAAATATTTACATTGCTGCCGCTCCGGGAGGATTTTCTTCGCCGCCGTGGGACCGAGGAGGACGGGGGAAGCCTCAATATGATCCGGAGGCTTCCCCCACCCGAGGTGAGTACCCCCAGGGGAGTTTTTTTCATTACAGATTTTCTTTAAGCCTGCTGCATAGGAACGGGGCTGATGTTTTTATTTTCTGTTAATGTACAAAATATCTCCAGAAGAGTTTGCAGAAGTTCTGATGTCCTCGTTGTGACTAATCGCTCTTGTTACTTTTCACAGTTGTGTTTGGTGTCGTGGCACTGGTTCCGTCTGTGTGTCTCACCCCCTGGCATGCCACAAAGGATGACCTAACTCTGATTTGCTGCCGCTGCCGCTGCTGCTGCTGCCTTGTAATTGTCACGATTAATCTGTTCTCTTCTGTTTCTGCCCTTTCTCTCTCTCTCTCTTCCTCTTTCTGTGACCACACCTGCAGCCGGTGTCGCTTCTTGAGAAGGCTGCCCCCCAGTGGTGCCAGGGGAAAATACAGGCCCATCTGGTCGCACAAACTAATCTGCTCCGAAACCAGGTGACTTCCTGGCCGAGCGCTAACCCTGCATGTGTCTTTCTGGTGGCTGTCTGTCTGTCTATGCTGCAATTGTGCTCAGTCTATGCCATCTCCTCTTTTTAATGTTTGTGTTGACGACATCATTGCAATATTCTGTCACCAGACCATATTTAGAGTTGTACATCAAAGTATTTTTTTCTTTTAGATTGTATTTTTCAATATTTTGAGGGACTAGAGGACATGATCTGCGCATGGAGGAAAAACGTTTTAGCCATTTATTTAGGAAAAGGGTTCTTTACAGTTAGTGATTAAGATGTGGAATGCATTGCCACAGGAAGTCGTTATGGCAAACTCTATACCTGCATTTAAAGGGGGCTTAGATGCTTTCCTTGCATTGAAAGACATCCGTGGCTACAATTACTAGGTAATGCCTAATGATGTTGATCCAGGGATTTTATCTGATTGCCATCTGGAGTCGGGAAGGAATTTTTCCCTTTAGGGGCTAATTGGACCATGCCTTGTAAGGGTTTTTTCGCCTTCCTCTGGATCAACAGGGATATGTGAGGGAGCAGGCTGGAGTTGTACTTTATACTGGTTGAACTCGATGGACGTATGTCTTTTTTCAACCAAAATAACTATGTAACTATGTAACTATGATGCGTGTTGGAACAGATTTAGAAAGCGAGTTAGCGGAGTGGGGAGGCACGGGAGAAGTCCTGTATGTCTGAGTGGGAAGAAGTGAATGGGGTGGATGGGAGGAGAAGATAGTTTTCCAAAGTGCAGGATGTGTGTAGAATGGTTTGGAAATTAGCATATAGAGGAGTGTTATACCCATGTGCAATTTGCTTTTTATTCGGAGTTTTCTCTTTGGGGATAATTTTTCATCTTCTGTTTAAAATAACTTTTCTGCAGTTTTTTTAATTGAAATTTTTTGGTATTATCTTGCTTGTTGGTGGCTTAAATGGCATTTTATTGACAAGTTTGAAAATATCACTTAGGGGAAAACTCAGGAGAAAAAAAGTTAATTGCGCATAGACCAGATTATCTTTAGCAATTTGCTATCCCGTTTGGCCCAAAATCTGGTGTTTCTTGATAGGTACCTGGTTATTCTGACTCATGACCCATCCATACTTTTCTCGGATCAAGTTAGGAATCAAGGAAACCTCGAGACTCCTTAACCTTTGCTAGATAGACACCTCGTCAGTAAAAGACTCAGCTCTGTCAAATTAATCCCCAATGTAAAGGACAGCTACATAAGAAAGAAGACCTTAACACTGCATTTTACTGTGGAACGAATGTAAATCTTAGATATATGTATACATTTTACGTTTTTCATCGTGGTTGTTCGTAGTCCATTAAAGAGAATCTGTAACGTCAAACGTCCCCTGGGGGGTACTCGCCTCGGGTGGGGGAAGCCTCAGGATCCTAATGAGGCTTCCCACGCCGTCCCCCGTCCCTCAGGGGTCTCGCTGCGGCCCTCCGTACAAGATGGCGTCATTACTTACCTTCCCGGCTCCTGCGCAGGCGCTTTGACGGCTGTCGGCTCTGAAGTAGGCGGAAATACCCGATCGCCGTCTGGTCTGCTCTACTGCGCAGGTTTCCGGCGCCTGCGCAGTAGAGCGGACCCGACTGAGATCGGGTATTTCCGTGTAGTTCAGAGCCGAAAGCAGCCACAGCGCCCCCGCTGGAGCCAGCAAAGGTAAATATTGAATTGGACAGTCGGGTCTGTGGCCGGCTGTTTGGAGGGCTGCAGCGAGACCCCCGTGGGACCGAGGACGGCGTGGGAAGCCTCATTAGGATCCCGAGGCTTCCCCCACCCGAGGTGAGTACCCCCCAGGGGATGTTTTTGATGTTACAGAGTCTCTTTAAGGAAGCCATATTGTCGAAGCCCAGTGTAAAGGTTGGACCCCTTTCACATGGACAGCTAAATTACACATTTGTTATACAGGTCAGCTGCTGATCTGGTAGACCAGGGGGATGTCCAACTCCAATCTTCGAGGACTGAGGTCTTCACACATTTTTGACACGCCTCAAATTTATTGATGGGACTGAATAAGGAAGGGTGGGGTTCATCAAGTGGAACACCTTTCTCAATTTCTCAGTCCATCCTAAACATTGGCATGGATATGGTCCATGAGAACTGGAGTTGTACAACCCTGTGGTAGCCCATGAGTGCAACCAAATGGCAATGCAAGTAACCACATGAGGGTTAACTGTTTACACCACATGTGTCGAACTCCTGGCCTGGAGGGCCAGATCCATACCAGTGTTTAGGATGGACTGAGAAAGAAAGGAATGTGTTCTACCTGATGGACCACACCTTTCCTGATTCAGACCCATCAATTCATTTGAGCTGTATCAAAAAATGTGTGAGGATCTCGGCCCTCGTAGGATTGGTTTGACATACCTGGTTTACACATTGTTGGGTTACTCAGCAGTTGGAAAACGCTGCACGTGATGTCTAGCGGGCAACTGCCACTTGTATGTACATACGAGATTTGATCCACCCCACTGCTTGTTGCAAACGCTTGCAGCCGCCTACAAGTGCCGAAACAGCCCACAGGTCTTAGACCCACCACTATTAACTGCCCATGTGAATGCAGCCTTGTGCAAAATTGTCACTCCCACTCACAGACTGGGTGCAGCTGTTTAGGCTCCAGACTAGTAATCCTTATTTTGCCCATTAGGGACGTTGAGACTCTAAATGTCACTTCAGAGCTGACTGGCTAAATAAGGAAAGACACCAGGGACTTTTTCTTCCCATGCTCAAGACAAGAGCACAGCCTGTTGCCCACTATTAAGCTGTCATTTTTGGAAGCAAAAAAAAGTTTTCTAAAAATTGAATATGTTTATATTGTAAAAAAATTGAATTGACGACGACAAATATTTAGACACCAAAACAAAAAGGGCTGGTTGCTTGTAGACTGAGAACAGTTATGTATATAGTTATGCATGTTGTGCTGTCTCGGGAATGTCACCTCTCTACTGCACATGGGATCCGGGGGACCACCATTGGGGGCACAGTTTCTGCTGTACAATTTTCTCTAAAAGAGACATCTCTGTATTCCCATCTAACCGAATTTTAAAGGGTCATTGTCCAGTACCGAGAGAGAAAGTCTTCATTACTGTGGGCAATCTGCACTTTATTTGTTTTGTAGTATCTCCATCTTTGTTAGGTTATTTGCTGACTGGTCTCCTCTCCAATCTCGGAACTCATCGAACAGTGCAAAGAGTTTGACAAATGTGCTTAGATTGGTTTGAGTTGGAATTTGTATCAAACAAAATGGGATTTTTTTTTTCCCACAAATTAAATTTTGTAAATTAACTGGCGGCTGATTAATAAGCTTCCAGTTAGTTGATTGGTAGTTCCTGACCTGGATTATTCCTTTACAAAGTTTTAGTTTACCTCCAGCAAATTCCAATTCCCATCAAGCTAGATTTGCATTCAAAGTAGAGTTGTGGGTGTCACCGATAGAAAAAAAAAAAAATCTGACAAAATGTGCAGAGTATATCTATTAGCTCAAGGTGGCCACTAATGATCCAATTTCTAGCAAAAATTTGTTCGAGCGATCAGATAATTCTGATTGGAAGAAAAATCGTTCACTACACCAACGAACCAATTTTTGCTTCCTATCTATCACAACCAATTAGAACATTTGAATTTTGCTTTGACCAAAATCAAATCGGACGACGATTTTGATAATCGTTCGTAATCGATTGTGCCCATCTATGGAAATGATTTACAACCAATCCGATCAGAATTTCCAATCGCTCGAACAATTTTTTGCTAGAAATTGGACAGTTAGTGGCCTTAAGTCTGCTCTCTGTCAAATGTTAGTTTTAGCAAAAACTGGCTATTGTTTCCTAAAATTATAATTCTTGATGAGTGGCAATGAGCTAAAACCAGATACATTTTTTTTTTCCTAACCCCACACACACTCTAAAATTGACACTGAAGCGAAAATAATCTCATGAAATAACGAATTGTATATGTAGTACAGATAATTAAAAGAACATTAGTAGCAAAGAAAAGTTCTCTAGCTTTATGTATAACAGGGCACCATTCTATCATATTTGCAATTACAAACCACACTTTGTATTTTAAATCGTAAAACAGAGCAGAGCTAATGACCCTTTGAACTTTCCTGCTGTAAAACATTATCTCAAGCTGTCACACTCACTGTTTCTTGGCTGTTTAAAGAGAAACCGTGACCAAGAATTGAACTTCATCCCAATCAATAGCTGATAACCCCTATTACATGATATAATATAATATAATATATATATATATATATATTTTTCTGTTCCACTTTAATACAAACACCCGGCATTCCATTGATGTCTTCTTTTTCTATTTCGGAACTTTCCCTGCATGCATCACATCCTGATCACAAATTGCCACTCTCTGCTCATTGGCTATCCATCTTTCAAATCTTTTGTGCAGTTGTGACATTCATGTTAGCGGTTTTATTGTCTGTTAGATAGTCCGCATGTATTGTGTTGTGACCTCGATGTAGTGTCTTGTATCCTTTGCTACAGATTTGGGCTGCATGACGAGATTGGGGACCAATTATAGGTTTCCTCTAACGAATTAACTCCCCTGTTACATTAGCCAAGATCCATGTACATAGAAAAATGCTTGAATTTTCAGCCCAGCTAAACGGAAAGCTGAACAAGGAAAATTCCAATGGCAATCCGGATGATAAGTGATTACAAATAGTGTAAAGGAGTAGAGTGCTGGAGGGGTAACCTGCTTTTATAGACCAGGAAGTGACAGAAAGTCACAGGAACAGGAAGTGACAGGAAATCTCAAGAACTGGAAGTTCTCATGAACAGGAAGTGACAGAAAAGCTCCCTATTGTAGAAACAGAATCACAGGAACTAGCCGAAGGATATTTTAATCATAATCTTAGAAAAGGATTAGCTGATATTATATTTGCAGTAACTCTTGTTTTACACTAGTGATTTGGTAGGACTAAAGTCTTTCCTATCTTTTAAGCCGTGGGCCGGACTACAGTTGGGGTCAGTTTTTGATATACTTTAGAGTAAATCTCTTTTAATGTATGAAATTCAATATTTGTTGTGTAGTAATAGACTGCAGATGAGAGTATTGTAGATGAGACTACCGCTTCCTATGCAAAACACACTTGGGAATCCGGTATTACCTCTGCCATTTTGTCAAGTGACTTTATTGTGACATCACACCACTGACAGCATCGTTCCAATACCATCGGATCATGACCTGCTTTCTTTACATCACACCGATAATGTGACCTCTTAGCCTTAAATGGAGATCATCCAGCATTTTCATCTGTCGTTTTGGATGACAAACGTTGGCATAAACATTTTCTAAACACCATTTCTTAAAAGAATACTGTAGGGGGGTCGGGGGAAAATGAGTTGAACTTACTCGGGGCTTCTAATGGTCCCCCGCAGACATCCTGTGCCAGCGCAGCCACTCACCGATGCTCCGGCCCCGCCTCCAGTTCACTTACGGAATTTCAGACTTTAAAGTCTGAAAACCACTGCACCTGCATTGCCGTGTCCTCGCTCGCGCTGATGTCACCAGGAGCATACTGCACAGGCCCAGTATGGTCTGTGCCTGTGCAGTACGCTCCTGGTGACATCAGCGGGAGCGAGGACATGGCAACGAAGGCGCAGTGGTTTTCAGACTTTAAAGTCTAAAATTCCAGAAGTGACCCGGAGGCGGGGCCGGAGCATCGGTGAGTGGCTGCGCGGGCACAGGATGTCTGCGGGGGACCATTAGAAGCCCCTGGTAAGTTCAACTCCTTTTCCCCTGACCCCCCCCCCCCCTACAGTATCCCTTTAAGTGTAAAAACTCATGAGTGGCACTTTTGCAATAACCCGTACAGAGTTTTCAGTAGAAGGAACGTCTTCAGCAACTTTCAAAGTGTTTAGAAATCAAGGTACGATTAGTTGGCAGTAGCAAATAGGACTTGGAGGATGATTCTAAACATGCTGGACTCCTTCCTTACAGGGCTGTGGAGTTGGAGTCTGAGTCGGGGCAATTTTAGGCATTCGGAGTCTGAGTTGGAGTCGTTGATTTCATAAACTGAGAAGTCAGTCGGGAGTAGGATGATTTCTGTCCAAAATCCACAGCCCTGGTAAGTATTAGACTAAGGAGTCGGAGTCGAGGAGTCGGAGCCATTTTGGGTACCCGGAGTCAGAGTTGGAGTCGGAGTCGTGGTTTCATAAACTTTGGAGTTGGAAGATTTTTGTACCGACTCCACAGCCCTGCTTCCTTAACATGATGTCCCTACTGTAACGTCGCCCCACATTAAAGTGCAGTGCCCATAACAACCAATCAAAGTTCACTTCTTTCTTTCTTTTTGAAATCCACTATTTCTACAAATGGATTCTGATTGGATAAAGTTCTTGTTATCTGTACGCTTTGGTCATGGATATCTTTATTGAATATATGTGCTATAGTTTGACTTAGTTAGACATGAATTGGCACTACTTTTCTCGAAACTCCTAATTTGCCTTCCTCCGAGAGTGGAAACAAAGGAGCCTGTTTATACAACATAAGGATCCACTGCTCCGTATCCTCTCATGGTCCCGAAGCATGTGTTCTCATGGCCCCTTTCAGTAGAGGTCCAGAGATGGACATTCCTGTTGGGTCATCAGTAGAGGTCCAGAGATGGATATTCCTGTTGGGTCATCAGTAGAGGTCCAGAGATGGACATTCCTGTTGGGTCATCAGTAGAGGTCCAGAGATGGATATTCCTGTTGGGTCATCAGTAGAGGTGCAGAGATGGACATTCCTGTTGGGTCATCAGTAGAGGTCCAGAGATGGATATTCCTGTTGGGTCATCAGTAGAGGTGCAGAGATGGACATTCCTGTTGGGTCATCAGTAGAGGTGCAGAGATGGACATTCCTGTTGGGTCATCAGTAGAGGTCCAGAGATGGACATTCCTGTTGGGTCATCAGTAGAGGTCCAGAGATGGACATTCCTGTTGGGTCATCAGTAGAGGTCCAGAGATGGACATTCCTGTTGGGTCATCAGTAGAGGTCCAGAGATGGACATTCCTGTTGGGTCATCAGTAGAGGTCCAGAGATGGACATTCCTGTTGGGTCATCAGTAGAGGTCCAGAGATGGACATTCCTGTTGGGTCATCAGTAGAGGTCCAGAGATGGACATTCCTGTTGGGTCATCAGTAGAGGTCCAGAGATGGACATTCCTGTTGGGTCGTCATTCAGCCAGTCTTCCTCTTTAGCGATTGTAGCGTTTTTACTACCCTTCACCTCCCCTCTGGTCTCAGTTCTGGAATGTGTTTTTTTATGGTGTCCTTGTCCTGATGTTCTTCATCTTGTTCTGGGCAGGCTGAGGAGGAGCTGCTGAAATCTCAGAAGGTCTTTGAGGAGATGAACACTGACCTGCAGGAGGAGCTGCCCTCGTTATGGAATAGGTATGTGACCGAGCTTCAAGGACACCTAAAGAGAGAGGGCTATGACCTATTTATTTCCTTTTAAACAATGCATATTACATGGCTGTCCTGCTGATCCACTCCCTCAGGTGTGCTCAAAAAAAATTCCTGATAAAAAGGTTTAAAGTATGAATTTAAAGTGGACCTGAACTCTTGCACAGGACAGAAGAAAACAGAGAAATGCACCCTGTATGTATTTAGAGAGTTTAGCCTGTCTAATTCCCCCTCATCTGTGACTAATTACAATTGTAATTTGATCTTTCAGCTCTGTCAGCTGGCTGCCTCGGCAGAGCAGCTAGTTTGTAAACACAGAATGTTAACAATCTGATTCGATGAAAGCAGGAAGTAGACACACTGCAGATTTATTGCAGGATTTGTATCAGCTGTAACAAAGAAATGTTTTTATTTAAATGTTAGGCTGTTGCTTATCTTTTAAAGCAGAGAGGACGTTCCGAGTTTAGGTCCGCTTTCATAGAACATTTGATACAAATGCACTTGTGTTACCATCCACTTACATTTACAGCATGAACACGCTGCAAAATGGCTACCTAAATATATATTCACAGCCTTTGTATTCACAAAACCCCTATAAAACAGTGTTTTTAGACTTCCCTGCTGACCTCAAGCCTTATGGCCCATACACACGGGCTACAACTGTCGCCGCAAACACGTGGCACGCGCACGTTGCGGCGACAGTTGCCCCGTGTGTATGAGGCGCGCACCCCGAACTGTCGCCGGAGACAGCAGTTGCCGTGCGATTGGGAAGTTCAATCGCACGGCAACTTCTGTCGCCACTACTGTCGCTAGTCCGCCGTGTGTATGCAGACTAGCGACAGCTACCCACTCACTGCAGACAGAGTTTCCGGCGGGGGGGGCCAACCTTCGGCGACAGCTTCCGACGCGTCTCTGCCTTTGGGCAGAGATGTGTAGACAGCTGTCGCACAGGCGGAGCTGTCGCGCACACGTCCCCTGTGTGCTAGCGACAGCTAAAACGGTCCCCCTTGTGTACTCAGCATTAGTCAGGACCTGAGTACACAAAGCATGGTACAAACTCGCTGCCACCACGTTGTATAAATGCGTTGCAGTCACACTGGGGGGGTTGGCCACGTTCATACCACGGCTGTAGTGCATTTACAATTTTTCCAGTAGCAGTGGAATAGAACATGTTGAGTTCAGGGAAATGCAACGGGACAGTGGCGCAAATGTTTCTCAGCTGCAGTAAAACTGCTTGTCTGTGAAAGCCAGGGCGCCATTTCTGAGATATGGGAGGGGGGGGGGGGGGGTTACTTGTTAGAAAAACCAACACAAAAATTATGCAGAGAAGTAGCAAGGTATCCAAAATTAGATTAAAAACAACTAAAAGTAGAAATGAGGAGCTGCTCCCTGCTCGGCTATGTTTAGTGTTTGGCACTATTATTTGGCCTGACGAAGCGGGCTCAGACTCACGAAACACGTTGCCAATGCATAGTAAATTTCATTTCTATGTGAAGTTGACTTTATTGAGGTAAGCGACCTCCTTTTTCCACTTTTCTAGTTGTTTCTATTCCAATTTTATATACCTCTTGGCGCCTATTTATCCCCCCTCTGTTAATAAGCAGAAGAGAGAGTGATAGCTTGACACTTGGACTTTGGGTGTGGTTGGGGGGGGGGGGTTAGAGGTAGGTAATAAAACTGATTAAAGCGGAATATAACCCAGCATTTCAACTTTGCTCTAAAGCATTATTTACAGCATGTTATATGCAACCAGAATTTTTATTTTATTTTTTTACTAGACCAGCATTGGAAGGGTTACACACAGAGCTTTAAAGGGATACTGTGGGGGGGTCGGGGGAAAATGAGTTGAATTTACCCAGGGCTTCTAATGGCCCCCCGCAGACATCCTGTGCCCACGGAGCCACTCACCGATGCTCCGGCCCCGCCTCCGGTCCACTTCTGGAATTTCAGACTTTAAAGTCTGAAAACCACTGCGCCTGCGCAGCTGCATCCTCGCTCCCGCTGATGTCACCAGGAGAGTATTGCACAAGCCCAGTATGGTCTTTGGTCTGCGCTGTGAGCTCCTGGTGCCATCAGCAGGAGCAAGGACAGACAATGCAGGCGCAGTGGTTTTCTGACTTTAAAGTCAGAAATTCCAGAAGTGAACTGGAGGCGGGGCCGGAGCATCGGTGAGTGGCTGCGCTGGCACAGGATGTCTGTGGGGGGCCATTAGAAGCCCCGGGTAACTTCAACTCATTTTCCCCCGACCCCCCTACAGTATCCCTTTAAAGTTCCGTGGAGAGAAAAGCTGCAGCAGCCGAAGTATAGCTAGATACATTTAAGTAAACACAATGTAACAAGTGAGGAATGTGACTCGCTCTCTCTCTCTGTGTCCGGGAGCTCCTGCACAGTCAGTGTGTGTCACATTCCACACTTGTTACATTGTATTTACTTAAATGTATCTATCTAAACTTTAGATGCGGCAGCATTTCTCTCCACGGAACTTTAAAGTTCTGTGTGTAACCCTTCCAATGCTGGTCTAATAAAAAAAAAAAATGCTGGTTGCATATAATATGCTGTAAATAATATTTTAGCACAAAGTTGAAATGCAGGGTTATTTCGCTTTAAAGGTGCTAAATACTGACCTCAGCAGCTCCTGGCTTCTTCAGAACAAAACCGTTAAACTGTCCAAGTGATTATAAATGAGTCATTCTGAAGAAGAGGGGTGGATAAGTGATAACAGGTGACAGGCCAATGACGACAGCGATAGCATTACCACACTCGACAGCTGTAGGGAGCAGAACGGCTGATGTTCGACCATTTGAGGGAAATAACGGATTGTGTTTTATGTTTTGTTTGGCAGCCGTGTTGGTTTCTATGTCAACACATTCCAGAGTATCGCTGGCCTGGAGGAGAATTTCCACAAAGAAATGAGTAAGGTGAGAGAGTAACTCAGTGCCTGACACCAGAACTTGTGGATTTATGGGTTCTGTGCTTCCTGGGGCGGGTACTGTCAGAAATCCATGATGTAACACAGGCCACAAACACAAATGGCCTGAGCCCCAACTAGGGTCTGGAACTTGTGTGTGTCCTCTTAGCTGAAAGTTACTAGAGGCCACCTCTCTCCTTAGATATTATGGGATGCTGAGAGGGGCCCAGGAGGTAGAAGTAGTTGTTGCACGCAGGGCGCATGTCAGGAAGTAGTAGTGGTTTGTGTTGTGTTTGCAGGCTTAGCTCCCATAAATGCCCCAAGCAGAACCAAGCGGTCTGCAGTGGCGTTTCCTAATAAGGCAATTGGGGCATATATTCCTTCTACATGTCAATACTAGGGATAGTTCAAGGTATGCAAATAATTGAGTTGATGCAGGATTATGTAGATTATGTATGCATCTTGAAAATGAACCAATCAAATCCCACCAAGGTTTAAAGGGGCACTTAAAGGGAAACTTAAACCAGGAATAAAAAAAATCAGTTTTACTTTCCTGGGGCTTCTACTAGCCCCCTGCAGCTGTTCTGTGCCCTTGCAGGCACTCAATGAGCCTCCGGTCCCCCGCCACCAGCTAGTTTCGTTTTCACTGATAGGCCCGACAGGCCTGGCCATGTGTATTTTTCTTCGCGTTCCCGTCCGCAATAGCGTCCAGCACCAGGACACTATTGAGGATGGGAACATGAAGAAGGATGCACATGGCCAGGCCTGCGCAGGTGCAGAAAGCCCACTGACTCCCTGTGAGCGAAAACGAAACTAGCTGGCAGCGGGGGACAGAGGCTCCGTGAGTGACTGCGAGGGCACGGGACAGCTGCAGGCGGCTGGTAGAAGACCCAGGCAAGTAAAACTGTGTTGTTTTTTGTTTTTGTTTTTTTTTTATTCCCTTTAACTACTTTGCATCCAGACCTTCTTTTCCCCTTATGGACCAGAGCAGTTCTGACGCTTTAGCCATGTCCCTATTTAAACAGCCATAACTTTAGCCCTACTCATGACACCTAAATGATCTAGGTATCGTTTTTTTCAGGACATACTGGACTTTCATATATGGGGGGGGGGTGTATTTTGACCCAAGAAAAAAAATTCTATGCATTTTAATGGGAAAAAGAGAGGGGGGAGGGGATGAAAAATTGCATTAATCCTTAGGCTTCACCAATTCTAGTCAAAAATAAAAAATGCTACAGTAGATAACAAACATGCCACCAGTATTATGTCCCCCAAGGATAGATAGCCAGGCTTGTCCCCAGTATCAGCCCCCCAGTATAGCCAGATCTGTCCCCGTATTTGCTAGCCCCCCATATAGACAGATGTGCCCCCCGGAATAGGGCCCACTATTATAGCAAGATGTATCCCCGGGATCAATGTTCCCCATTGTAGCCAGATGTGCCCACAGGATTAGCGCCCCTCCCCATTATTGCCAAATGTGCCCCCAGTGTTAGGTTATAACCCCCAAGACAATCGGATGTGCCCCCCATTATTCCCCACCCGTTACCCTGATGGGCCCCAAAATACATTTCAACTCCCCTTTCGGAACACTAAACCACCCTCCGTTATGGGTAGCCAGATGTGCCCCCCCCTTACTACTCTGCCTCCTCCGTGGCCAAATCAATAAAAAAAATGCCCCTGCAAGCCGAATATCTCACCTTACCCGGTTCCTGTGATCATCCTTCAGCCCCAGCTACCATTCACCGCGCTGCACTCAGCCCTGTGATACCGAACACCGAATGACGTCATCAAGCCGGGACCCGGATATTTAGCGTCACAGGGCTGAGTGCAGCGCGGTGAATGGAAGCTGGGGCTGAAGGATGATCGCAGGAACCGGGTAAGGTGAGAGATTATCCTTGCAAGGTCATTTTTTTTAATCGATCTGGCGCGGAGGGGGAGAGATGAAGGATCATCGCTGTTTGCTACAGCGGTGATCGTTCATCCGCGGGGGAGGGGGGGGGTCACTAATTGGCTACAAGGGAACATTTTCCCTTTCACCAATTAGTAAGGCAGCTGACAGTGCTGGGGGGTGCGCTCTGAAGCGCACCCGATCGTGCACAACAGGGCTGCAAGCAAGTCAGTATATCTACGTCATGGTGGCTTGGAGGGTGCCACAGATGACGTAGATATACTGTAGCAGTGGACAAAGTGGTTAAGTTGATCTGCTTTCAAGCTGCATACATTTGTAAACATAATTTGCATAATACTGCATCAGTTCAGAATTATTTGCATGTAATTGACCATCCCTTTTATTAGAGGACACCTAAAGTGAGAAGTAAAAGGAGCCTGACCTATTTATTTCCTTTTACACAATGCACATTGCCTGGCTATCCTGCTGATTCTGTCTCTAATACTTCTAGCCACAGCCCCTGAACAAGCATGCAGATCAGATGTTTGACTGAAGTATGACTGGATTAGCTGCATGCTTGTTTCAGGTGTGAGATTCAGATATTGCTGATGCATGAAAGATCAGCAGGGCAGCCAGACAACTGGTGTTGCTTAAAAGGAAATAAATATGGCAGCCTCCATATACCTCTGTCCAGTTGTCCATTAATATTAAAACTAACTTTGTGCTTGACACCAACCTGAAAGCTTTTCTGACTCGCACATAAATATGGTTATCAGTTTTTTCTCTCAATGGTTTTTAATTTTTTTTTCGATTTCCCTATCAAATGCATATAAAATAATCATTGAAAACAAGTATTACCCCTAGAAAGCCTAAATTGGGGGGGAAAAAAGGATATAGATCATTTAGGTGTGATAAGTAGTGATAAAGTTATTGGCGCAGGAATGGGAGGAGCGCTGACAGGTAAAAATTGCTTCCGTCCTTAAGGCTGGTTCACACGGGCGTTTTTGTGGCGTTTAACGCAGCGTTTCAGATGCAGCGTTTTTTGGGATATACCGCCGTCCCATTTAAGTGAATGGGAGCGTTTAGAGCTGGCTTTTGCAGGCTTTCATGAAAGCCTGGCGGTAGATTCCAGTGTTGCATCTAGTCTCGAAAGCAGCATGTTGCTTTCAGAGTCAGTAAACGCCAGGAAACCATAGCAGATACCAGAATTGCTAGCCATGAACGCTTCCTAAAAGCCTTTAAAAGCTAGGGTCTAAACGCTGGCATTTAAATGTGGCGCTGAGCGAAAGCTCGACAGAAGCCCGTGTGATCCAGCCCTTAAAGAGCCCTCATAAAATGGAAAAAAAAAAATAGGCTACCTGATCTGAGGGGAGGGTTGGTGGTGGGGAGTTGCTGAGCGGATCAGGGGGTGCAGCCAGGGAGAGAATGCCCTTAGGGGGCGTTTTGAGCAGTGAATCTCTCTCCTCTAGTTACCTTCCGAGACGGCGACAAATAATGTCGATGATCTCGGGGGGGGGGGGGGGGGGGATAGTTGGGGGCAGAGAGTGCTGGTGAGGTGGAAACAGAGACATTTTCTATACCTCATGACACGCCTCTGTGTCCCATCTGCCCGCACCGCCTTGGGTTCTCTTTAAGGTGGAAACAACCAGAGAGCTAAAGTGGTTAATTAACTTCTTTGTGCTTCCAGCTGAATCAGAACCTGAATGAAGTCATGGTTGGTCTTGAGGGAGTGGAAGGGAAGCCGTCCTCTAACGCCTACACTGTGAAAGCCCAGCCGAGGTGAGTACGCCGCCACCGCCCCCAGAATCACTAACTTGTATCTCGTTCACAGGAAGTGTCATTTCTAACCTTCACGGTGGATCTGTCTGGTTCATAGCGAGATGCTATTCGCTGCGCAGCCCCAATCTGTTGAGCTCGGGACCCACTCACGGTACACTCCGTTTATTGGATCCGTTAAATAGCTACAGCTCCAGATGAAAACGAACTGCAGAGCTAGAGCTGACAATTCAACACTGCCCCGTGATTCTCCCTGTTCCCTGACAGAAGCGTTGCTTCCTACTCCTGCCAGCCATCCGTCCTACTCTGCTAGGTCCGTGGCATCGCTGTACGTTCCCAACAGTCCTCAG
This sequence comes from Hyperolius riggenbachi, assembly GCF_040937935.1. Lineage (NCBI taxonomy): Eukaryota > Metazoa > Chordata > Amphibia > Anura > Hyperoliidae > Hyperolius > Hyperolius riggenbachi. Next base: position 304,454,229 of record NC_090652.1, read on the forward strand.
TCCCATAGTTAGTCCACATCCAGTTGCACGACCACATATTTAATGGTAACAACTGATCACTCTGCTTGCTGAGTTTTGGGAAGTAATAGGTGGCTCTGTTTTGGAGTGAAGACAAACCATTAAGGTGGCCATTCACTTACAGTTTTTTCCCTTATAAATATCTAGCAGATTCCATCACTCCGATCACTACAGTGCCTCAATAAACCTCCCACACACATACTAGCTGTACAGATGTGTCATTAGCCTCCAGGCTAGTGATGTGTCGTTATGGAGGGGGGGGGGCAGAGGGACAATGAGCGGCACATGAAGGAGCTGCTTACTACTGGTGGGGTAAGTGGGGAGAGCCCATGCACTCGGATTTTGAGTTTTTAACCCTTACAGTAACCTTGAAATTAGTCCTATGCTTGTAGCTATTAGTTTAGGCCATGTTTAACTAAAGGACCACGGTGATTGAAATCTACTCCCTGTTTTGGTGGCTACCTGGCTGGCAGGGAGTAGATTTCAATCAGCCGCCGCTTCGCTCATCCGCCGTTTTCGTCGATCCCGCCGATCTTGCCGCTTAATCCCCGCCGTGTCCCGTCACAGCTCACTTACTCTGCCTGTCTATGACGGCAGAGCCATGTGAGCCGGTAAGGAGACGATTTCATTGGGTCCTGGCCCTGTCTATCAATGTAAGCAACTCCCATTGGCTTACATTGATAGGCAGGGTCAGGAGTCAATGAAATCGTCTCCTGACCGGCTCACAGGGCTCTGCCGTCATAGAGATGGCAGAGTGGGTGGCCCAGTTCCCCAATGTGCGGCGGTGACGACTATTGCGGGTGGTATGTGCGGTGATTCGTCGTTATCCGTCGGGATTCCGCTGTTTCTGTACCAGCGGTCTCTGGTCCTTAAGGGGGTTAAAGGATATCAAAGGTGATTAAAAAAAAAAAAAAACCCAGCTCCTGTGTTCTCCTTGGTCCTGCTGGTAGCCTCTATCGTATCGCCAACCCCTAATGGATCGGCGCCTTCTGCGCATGCCCGGGCATTCGCCCGCATCATTGAGTGTACTGTGCAGGCCCAGTGCACTTCTGGTGACGTGGACACTCCCATTGATGTTATGCGATACCTCAGAGGCTGCCAGCGGGACTTGGGAAAAGACTGGCGCTGCGGTGAGGGACACATGGGACTTCCAAGGCCTGGAAGAAGTCCCATGTAAGTAAAGCTAGTTTTTTGTTTTGGATATCCTTTAATGCTTTAGACTGTAGATTAAATTTGAGTTCCTTCCTACTGTAACCATTCGGCAACCGTCAATGTGATCCATTCTGACCAGGATGAGGGTTGCCAAAATTCTTACACCCAACAGCATTTAAGGATTGGTCAACAAGAGTTGAATAAATCTTACGTTCCATCAGATTTTATGTACAGTACTTTGGAATTGGTTGTGTTGCATTTTGATTGGTCCAGTTCCAAGCAATTTGCATACTATTTATATCAAATTAAAATAATTAGAATCTAACTGAGTATTCCTGAATAGCGAGCGATATTTAACAGACCAGGTTTGCAGAGGCCTCTCTGCTTTCCGGTAACCTCAGCAAATTGGGCCTTGCGGAGTTTATCGCGGCTCTTCAGAATGACATTTCACAAATCATTTTTGCGGCCTGCAGACTCTCTGCGTTTCTGCGGATTCCCTCTGCCTCCGCTCGCCCCGATGTATATAAGAGCTATATAGAGGTTTCTTCTTGGCCTTTATATCACATTCTGCTGGCACGGAGGTTTCTGCAGCAGCGATAAGCGAGAGGACGGCCGTGGTCGGCTTTGTGCGGGTAATCGCTCTGCCGCAGCTGGAGATTCTCGGCCGGTCAGGCGTGGGCAGTTATGTGACGGGTGCAGACTCTACCAGTCATTCTGTGAATGTTAATACCAGCCCAGCTTATCGGACTTGTGTTACGTCTGCCAGGCCAGTGTCACACAGCGAGTGGGCAGCTCCGAAACCGCAACGCTCACTGCTCAGAAACGTGCAGGAACTTCTGCGGGTTCATTTTTACTCTTCTATAGTGATATTATGTTTTTTAAAGGAGCACTTTTGTGAAAATTGTAAAATTGAAAATACATGTTTACACATACAAATAAGTACGGTATGTTTCTTCCAGATAAAAATGAGCCATCCATTACTTTTTTTTAGTAAGTAGTAGAAATCTGACATTACCGACGGGTTTTGGGCTAGTCCATCTCTTCATAGGGGATTCTCGGCATGGCTTTTATTCTTTATAAAGATTTATATAATGATGCTGCCCAGCCTCGCTGCTCGCTGCACATTTTTTTTTTTTAGCAGTTGGAAAGAGCAAATGCTATTCACAAAGTGCTTTTGAAAATAAAGAAAACCCTAAAAATCCCCCATGAGGAGATGGGCTATTCCAAAAGCTGTCAGTTCTGTCCGATTTCTACCTGCTGAAAGTTGCAGCAAGATACGTGAAAACGGCTCATTTTACTCTGGAAGAATCGTACATGTCATTTGTATGTGTTAACATGTATTTTAAATGTTACAATTTTCGCGAAGGACGGCCTGTAGTGACATATAGTAGAATTCAGTAAATTATTCGGGACTCCCACTTTTACGGTAATTTTCCTGGTTTAAGCATCAGAAACCTTTCTATAGCTGCAATATGTTAGCCTCTGTATGTTGGTATGTAGCACTGCCTTCCCAGTGAGGCTTAGCTTAGAGGTTTCAACAAACAAAAATATTTTTTGTTATTCAGTTATTATGCAGTTATTCAGTATGTTATACTGACTACAGTTCCTCTTTAAAATTTACTTTGGGCAGTGCTTACACTTAGTGGGGCTCCATACACAGCAGACGGATAGATAGATTAAATGTGCAGCACTTTATTCAATATACAGGAAGTGTTTTCCTTAAAAGTGGATATCCTGAAAAATGTATTGCATGCTACTATATAGTGCTTCTAAGCCAGGGGTGTCAAACTTCAATACAAAGCAGGCCGAAATTGTACACTGGGACCTAGTCGCGGGCCAACCTCAATATCTACTGGCCACCTTCCTCCCTTATAAAGTTCCCAGGAGTTTAATGGCCCTTCTTCCCTCCCCTATACAGTTCCCTGGTGCCTAGAGGTCCCCACCCTCCCCTATTCAGTTCCCTAATGTTTAGTGCTTGCCCTCTACCTTCCCAATATGGCTTCCCTGGTGATCCAGGGCTTCACTTGCAATATAGTTTCCCTGGTGGTGGAGAGTGGGCCAAACATAATGAAAAGTGGGGAATCCACTTGAGGGCCAAATGTAATGGCTCTGAGGGCCAGATTTGGCCCGCGGACCGGAGTTTGAAGTGTGTGCTCTAAGCCAGCGATCTGCAAACTTGGCTCTCCAGCTGGTAAGGAACTACAAGTTCCACAATGCATTGCAGGAGTCTGACAGCCACAGTCATGATTCATAAAGGCAAATGTATTGTGGGACTTGTAGTTCCTTAACAGCTGGAAAGCCAAGTTTGCAGATTACTGCTCTAAGCAATTTTAAGAACGAATTTGAAGAATCTAATTCCGTTGAACAAGTTGTGAGTTATTTTTTTTTTTTTTTTACCTCTATTGCTTTTGGTGCTTTTTTTTGTTAATTATTTTGCCCTTTAATGACTGAAGTTGTTCCCCCGACCCCCTCCGACAGAAAGAAAACCAACCTTTTCTCCCGGCTGCGGATAAAGAGGAGCAGGTAGTGGTAGCCGCTGCATCATGCGCTAACGCGTGGAGCGTGTCCGATTAACAAGTGTGATAAAACGCGCATGTTCCCGTCCGTCATCTCTGTGTACATTGAATTTAATAACTTCTAATATTTTGTCTGTCTTGGTAATGAAAGTTCCTTTACTCGTTTTTGATGGCATTTTACCTGTGCCAAAACCTTTTCTTGTCTGCCATGATGCTTTTTTTATTAACTCTTTGTATATTTGGCATGCCTTTACAAGACTGAAAATGTATTTGCTTGTCTAAGAGACTGATAAAAAAAACCTCTGGGTTATCCAACTCCCCTTTTCATCTCCCCCCCCCCCTCCCTTTGTCTATTCCCCCACTCCGATATTGTGGTCACGTGACTGTGGCATACAGCTTCTGGGACTTGGCTCAGTTCTGGTGAGGCTCTGTAGGTGGTAATGGGTGCTGCTCTGCAGTAGCACTTCCATTACATACCTCAGCAGGGAGTGGGAGGGGGAAGAGGCATCTGCAGTCACATGACCGTGAGTTCTTTGTTACAATAAAGGTATGTGAGGTCACAGGTTAGCAATGGGCATTGGCTGACGAGTTCAGTTTTACAAAGTTGGTAAATGCAAAAGAGATAACTAAGCTAACAGTTTTTGTCCTGGAGACCTCTGGTGATGAAATATGAACACATACTTAGGTGTATGAAAATCTTTCTTTTTTTTGTTTTTTGTACTGCTTTGCTGTAGTTCACTGTTCTGTCCTCTTTCCCTGTTACTTTCCATTTCCTGTTTAGTACCTGTTTCTGTTCCCCGTTTCCAGTTTCCTTCCTTGATAACTTCCATCTTAACTTTCCTTTTCTTTTGTCCTATACTTTACTTCCTCTTTCTCCTCTTTCCTTTCCTTTCTTTTTATTTCCACCTTTACTCTTCCCTTAACTTTCTTTTTCTTTCTACCTTTACTTTTCTTTCTACCTTCACTTTCTTTCCACCTTCACTTTCTTTCCACCTTTACTTTCTTTCCACCTTTACTTTCTTTCCACCTTTACTTTCTTTCCACCTTTACTTTCTTTCCACCTTTACTTTCTTTCCACCTTTACTTTCTTTCCACCTTTACTTTCTTTCCACCTTTACTTTCTTTCCACCTTTACTTTCTTTCCGCCTTTACTTTCTTTCCGCCTTTACTTTCTTTCCGCCTTTACTTTCTTTTTCTTTCCGCCTTTACTATCTTTTTCTTTCCGCCTTTACTTTCTTTTTCTTTCCGCCTTTACTTTCTTTTTCTTTCCGCCTTTACTTTCTTTTTCTTTCCGCCTTTACTTTCTTTTTCTTTCCGCCTTTACTTTCTTTTTCTTTCCGCCTTTACTTTCTTTTCCCTTTACTTTCTCTTTCCGCCTTTACTTTCTTTTTCTTTCCGCCTTTACTTTCTCTTTCTTTCCACCTTTACTTTCTTTCCACCTTTACTTTCTGTTTCTTTCTACCTTTACTCTCTTTTCCCTTTACTTTCTCTTTCTTTCCACCTTTTACTTTCTCTTTCTTTCCACCTTTTACTTTCTTTCCACCTTTACTTTCTTTTTTTTTTCCCCACCTTTACTTTCTTTTTTTCTGTCCACCTTTACTCTTCCCTTATCTATCTTTTTCTTTTTACCTTTACTTTCTTTTCCCTTTGCCTTTACTTTCTTTTCCCTTTACTCTACTTTCTTTTTCTTTCCACCTTTACTTTCTTTATCCTTTTCATCTTCAGCGATGACCGTAATTTGTTACTTACGATTAACTGAAATATCACAATTACGGCCATATGTAATTACAATTTGAAAATTCAATTTTATTTGCTAATTCATTAGTTTTGTGTAATTAAACGTGATTTTGGGCCAAGAAGCCCCCATACATGCTATTGTCACCAAAATTGATAGATATGTTGAAGGGAATAATGGGAACAAGTCCATAAAACATTTGAATTTTTAAAATTGATTTTCTCAAACTACAAGTAATGTTTTTTTAAACTCAGCAAAATGTCATTTTACAGAGTTTAAAATCTATTTTTCTCAAAACCTACGAGGTCTTTTTAAAATATTCCTCATAACATACATCTCAATTTTTGTGACAAATGGCATGTATTGTGGGTTTTGCTATTAACCGCTAAAGTCAGTGCAAAATTATGTGAAAATTACTTGTAACTGCAAAATTATGGTTTTATTATGGTTCTAATTTAAGAAACCTTTTCAGACATTAAAGTGTACCAAGGTGACATGAGATAAACGTGTATTGTACAGCACTAAACATATTAATAACCAGGCTGTTTTACTTGTTTTGCTGTCTGGAAAGAGTTATTTTTTTTAAAATGGAAGTGACAGCTTCTGTCTTGTCAGGAATATAGTAAACATCACTGATAAGCAAATTACAGCCTTAAAAGTTTTCCTGGCAGAATACATTTTTTATATATTTCTGAGAGCAGAGGGAGAGAGAAAGGGGTCAATATAGTTCATGTATTTTCATTTAGGGACACTTAATAGACTTCAACTGAACAGAGACAAGAAAACATTCAATCTACTTTCTAAATGTTTAAATGTGAAATCAAATCCTGGGATGTCTAAAGTCATTTTTAGGAGTAGGAGGATAAATACCATTGTTTATCTCATAAATTTATTTTCACCTCTGGTTCACTTTAAGTATTATGTTTCTCATCTTTAATTGGGAATTATGGTGCAAAATTACAATTATTCGAAATTTTGTGCTTCTCACTATGCACATTTATTTTTTTCTGTTTTTTTTTTCTTTTCACTTTTACTTTCTTTTCCCTTTTTCACATTTACTTTCTTTACACCTTTAGGCTGCTTCCACACAGGGACGTTACAGGCGCACGTTAGTGCAGCCTGTAACGCTCCCCCAACACACAGCAATGTAACACAAGTGGGCTGTTCACACTGCCCACGTTGCGTTACATGTAATGCTGCACGTTGTAGTGAAAGTACAGCATGCTGTGCGTTCTAGCGGCTTTATCCACGTTAGACTGTTTGCACATGCTCAGTGGTGGGCGGAGAGGAGGCGGGGAGATGCCGCTACAGTAGCCGCGCACATGGCTACTTAATATGCGCTGCACTGGCGGCCGCTGATTGGCCGGCGCGACCACGTGATGCGGAGTGTCTCGCTCCGCATCACGTGGTCCCACCGGCCAATCAGCGCCACCCTGGGAGACCTTATGCGGATAGAGCCGCCTAACGCTGCTCACTCTAACGTCCTCTCCCGCACCACCATGCGTTGCGTTAGGGGCACGTTATGCGACCATAACGTCCCCTAAAACGCAACGTCTTGGTGTGTAAGTAGCCTAACTTTCTTTTTCCCTTTTCACCTTTTTACTTTCTTTTCCCTCTCCCCCACTTGCAAGCAAGCAAGCATGTAGTATCTAGCAAAGGCCTCTTCCTTCTCCTTCCATAACACAAGCAGAAGACCCTTTGGCCCATATGCAATTAACTTTTTCACATGAGTTTTCTCCTAGGTGATATTTTTACATTTGTCAATAAAATGTATTTTAAGCCAACAGAAAGCAAGAAAATGCTCAAAATAATTTTATCAGTCCTTTTGCACTTACCTTTTGGTACTTTTTTAATTGAAAAGTGCTGGAAAGGTATTTTAATTTGAAGATGAAAAATTATCTCCTAGGAGAAAACTCAAGTGAAAAAGTGAATTGCATATGGCCCTTTGAGTCAGATAACCTCCTTTGTGCATTGTCTAGCTACTCTGTTCCCCATGGCTAGCCAAGTTAAATTTCCCCATCTGACCAGCCCATATGTATGTTGCTAGCTTTACACTGTTACTCTGGAGTGATGTATCAAGACAGGTGGAGGGAATATTGCAGTAATGGTGGCGCAGTTATCTAGAGCAACCAGTCAAGACCCTTCTTTGAGGGCAATGTCTCCACTCTTGCTCCAATTTTCTTTAAATCTGTCTTGGTAAATTCATTCTTGTAGATTCTGTGAATCAATTAAACTTGAACAAAAGTAGGATGTTGCTCAACGACTGGGTCATCCTGTTTACAAATGGAACCCGCAGTCCAGTTGCTCAGGTTGAGTTCAAGGCCTCTTGCTTCAGGTTTCTTATGTCTGTTCCACTGAAGCAAAAGCAGAGCATTGGTTCAAAAGTTGCCAATCTGGTTACATCTTTGGTTTGAGGCAAATAACCAGATTGGCCAATCATATTTTTGCTTCAGACATAATCTGCCCCGATGGGGTGGTTGTAAACCTCCATCTGTATTGCTATAAGGTGTCACTTATAGCTGTTGCCTTTTGTTGGACTTTGATGAACTAAGAACTACCTCATGATAGTGTTTTTACTAAGCGCAAAGTCTTTTTTTTGTTTGTGTGCAATATTGTTAAATATGTGTATTGTGTTAAGGATATTTTTCCTCCTGTGGCTGTACTACCGACCTGTATGTGAAAGACCAAATTTTGAATTTTTGTAGCAAACATGATCTTCCTGCATGTTAATGACTACATCCGATGGTCGAACCGCCCAACAATAGAGATGGTCAATAAAATGCTATTAGTTCTGACTTGCATGCAATTTTAATGCTAATTATAGGCAGCTTGAGAACTTCATTGGATTGTGCATACTATTTGCAGAAATGTGCATGCAAGCAGGCCAAATGTGCTTGCAAAATGCCTATACAGCTCTTCTCTTCCTTCTGGTGAACAGGGGGGGGTGGAGAACAATGTGACATTTGAAGTGTGAAAAATGGATGTTGGACTACATTCCCAGCATCGAATAGAACTATTTACCAACCTTGGCGTACTCTATTGAAATGTCATGTAACACATCAGCAGACAGTAAGACCAGGTCCCATACGCAGTCTTTACAAACCAATAGAAACAATCTGTTGTTCTACTACCGACAAAGTTCATATGTCCATCTACTGTCCGCAGGATCTCTCCTTTGTCTCTTGAGTACAAGTTATCTGGCTCCAGTAGCCACAGAGCATGTATGGGTACAAAAGAGAAAACAGCCCAACCGTTTTCGGTGTGCCCTGATGGAAAAACGCGTAAACCTGTTGGGCTGAGAACACTTTTATGTGCTAAAGTACCACAATCAATCAAAGCCCATCAACTTTATTCTACACTGAGGGAGTCCTTGTTTTAGTTTGTCTCCATAAATGCTCTGCGGATACTAGTAGGATAACTTGCACACAATAGCCAAAGGGGACGTCTTGAGGACAGTGGATGAACATATGAGTTGTATTGGTAGTAACACAAGTGCAACAGATTGTTTCTATTACATTCCCAGCATGTTTGCATTATTCGAGGCATGTGTGCATATACACACAAGAAATGGTAGAGGCCATTTGTCTGTACTTATGGGTGCACAGCTACAAGCACACAGCTTTACAGTGGCTCGTTTAACTTGAAAAGTTGACTTCTCTACCTAATACTTATCACTTACACTAATCAAGATGGTGGTTTGGATAATGTTCCTTACTCTGTTTAGAGTTTAAACCACCTCCTAGTTTCTTCTGTCTTTTTTAGGCATGGTGGTGGGGCGGGTCTGGGATAACCCATCACACCTGCTGCGGCCTTCACAAAAGGGACCACATTTTTTACAGGACCACTATCGCGAAAATCGTAGAATTTAAAATCTATTTAAACATATACTACTACGTACGTTTTTTCCAGGAGGAAAGTTAGGCTTAAATTACTTTTCTCCTGTGTTGCTGTCACTTACAGTAGGTAGTAAAAATCTGACGAAATCAACAGGTTTTGGACTAGCCCATCTCCTAATGGGGGATTCTCAGGGTTTCTTTACTTCCAAAAGCACTCGGTGAATGGAAGTTGCTCCATCCAACTGTCGAAAAATTGTGAGGCCAGCAGGGATGCTGGCCAGCATCTTTGTATAAATCCTTTTCAGGGAGTGTTTTAATAAAGAATAAATGCCACGTTGGGAATCCCCCCATGAAGAGATGGACTGGTCCAAAATATGTCAGTTCTATTAGATTTCTACTAACTACTTTGACAGCAACGTATAAGAAAAGTTATTTATAGCTCATTTTACTGTGGAAGAAACATTCTTCTTCTTTGTTTGCGTTTACATGTATTTAAAATTTTTCATGATCATGGCCCTTTAAGGAAGAAAACGTTAGGCAGAGTAGAGGGGCACCCCTAAGTTCTTGGAAAACTGTTCTTAGGAACTATAACTATATACACGAAACACAATACAAATGTTTTAGTTCCAGTCAGCATAGATCTGTGACCCTAAAGCCAGTAAACACTTGAAATTGGTCAGTGATTGGCCAATCATAATTTAAACAGATATTGAAGAATATAAGCAGATTGTGTAGGGTCGCGTAGAACAGGCATTCTGAGGAGAGCTGAGAATATAACACGGGGTGGGGGTAGGGAATTGGACGTACTGGATCAAGTTCTTGCGACCAATATCTTTTTCATCGATCCATTAAACCGATTTCAGATGGAAATCGATCGAAAGATCTTTCAGGTGGCCATGCTGCAGCACTAATTCTCTTCCAATTCCATAAAATTATTGAATCAGAAGGATGATTAGTAGGTGATAGTTCTATATGGGTACCTTTACTTTATATGACTTATTACAAGTATTACAGTGGCTGGATAGTGTACTGGTTAAGGCCTCTGCCTTTGACATGGGAGACCAGGGTTCAAATCCTGGCTAGGTCAAGTACCTATTCAGTAAGGAGTTCAAGGCAAGACTCCCTAACACTGCAGGGTGGCCTCTTGAGCGCGTCCCTGTGGCTGCAGCTCTTGAGCGCTTTGAGTCCGACAGGAGAAAAGCGCTATACAAATGTTTGGATTATTATTATTATTATTATTACTTCTGCAGCCTGGTGGAAAGGTTCTGCCCTGTCTAAATTCCACCCACACAGTACAGATTCCTCCCACACAGAACAGATTCCAGGCCTGTCCATATTCCACCCATGTAGTACAGATTCCTCCCACACAGGACAGGTTCCGGCCCTGTCAATATTCCACCCACACAGTAGAGATTCCAGCCCTGTCAAGATTCCACCCCCGCAGAGCAAATTCCTCCCACACAGAACAGATTCCAGGCCTGTCCATATTCCACCCACGTAGTACAGATTCCTCCCACACAGGACAGGTTCCGGCCCTGTCAATATTCCACCCACACAGTACAGATTCCAGCCCTGTCAAGATTCCGCCCCTGCAGAGCAGATTCCGCCCACACAGAACAGATTCCAGGCCTGTCCATATTCCACCCACGTAGTACAGATTCCTCCCACACAGGACAGGTTCCGGCCCTGTCAATATTCCACCCACACAGCACAGATTCCAGCCCTGTCAAGATTCCGCCCCTGCAGAGCAGATTCCGCCCCCTGCAATTCAGATTCTGGACTTGCAAAGAACTATTTTTATTTCAGTCATTTTTGTAAATTCACAGCTGGGGCAAATTGAAATGAGAAGATCAATATTATAGAACGCGACTCTAGTGAGACACCCTATATGTTTGTAGCAATGTTTGATGTTAGTGGAGGTGAAAATTCCCCAAAGTACAAATAACTTTGTCCAATAGTTCCCTATAAAGATTGTCCCAATTGTTACTCTTGTTCTTGTGCAGAGGTGGTTTGCAAACTATTTTTACTGGGGTTTTCCCCTCTCTGAAGTGTGCCGAGAGTGTGTTTGGTTTGAGATTTCCTGTTTGTCTTAAAGTGCCCCCTAACAGTATGATTTTTAGCGAACTACCTCATATACAATAGGTTCCTTCAGATTGAAAGAAAACATTTTTAACTAATCCATGGCAGGACCATTATCACAAAATGTAAAATTTCAAATGTACGTGTATTCATATGTTCCAGTGTAAAATGTATTGCAATTTTTTTCCTGTGTTGCTTACGATAGGCAGTAAAACAATAAATAAAATGGCAGGTTGTTGACTAGTCCATCTCCTCCTGCGGGATACAAGACTCTACGTCTTGTAGCTGAAGCACAGCTGTGCATGATTAGGCATTGCTCTTGTTGCACACCTCTAGCACTATCTGTTGCAGCGCTAATTGGTGAAAAGGAATATATGTTCCCTGAATCAATAAGGTTGATTTTAACCATTAAAAATGTTTTGTAAGGAGACAAAAAGTTGAGACGGGAGCCCCCAATAGTGTATTATTGGTGATGAGAAACGGTTAGGTAAGTAATGAAGGATTTATACTCACAAACATGGGTTGCCGAAGGTCAGGCAACCACTATAAGCGCATATGGGGATATTAGACCTGTCACCACTCAGGTTAAAAAGTCGCTCTCTGTAGTAGAAAAAAAGAGTGGGTGTCCACACCCATCCACCAGGTGGATAACAATATGTAATGACAAAACAGAGGCGCCAATGGAATAAAAAAAGAGAACCGTATTATATACAAGACAAGGAGCAGCTCAGATATGTGCCGTAGAGGCGCTGCGCTTCTACGGCACATATCTGAGCTGCTCCTTGTCTTGTATTTTGCCTGAGGAAGCGGGCTTGAGACCCGCGAAACGCGTTGCAATTGTTTGTTTTTTGGAGTACAGATTAAATGTTTACACATTTTGATCACAGTGGTTGTGTTTGAATGATTGGGGAGGTAAGTCCACCCTTGCCCCCCGTGTTTTATTGATTTTAATACGGTTCTCTTTTTTATTCCATTGGCGCCTCTGTTTTGACATTACATTGAAAATGTTTTGTATTTTCCCAGTTCATAGTGAAAAATACACTGTAGCATTATTTCATAATCGAATATCATCACCATAAATTGGGACAGGAACATAATTTTAAGTTTTTTGTGATAAACAGTAGAAATAGCCAAACAGAATTTGTGTTTATCTACAGTAGTGCTCTTTATTTTTATACTGGAAATGGTTAAACTGAGGAATATGTTTTATCAAAAAAATTTTCCCCGCTTTTTTCCGTTGAAATGCATAGAAAACAAAATTGATCAAGAGAAAAATGCCATACAATGAAAGCCTATTTTGCTTTGAAAAAAAAAATCTATATTTCATTTAGGTGTCATATGTATGGAAGTTATTGTTGAATTATTGCAAATTTCCTTCTGTTTTTAAGAAGGCAATTACACCAAGCTTTGATTAAGTAGGGACATAGGTAAAATGTCAAAACTGCTTTGGTTCGTAGAGGGGAAACGAGGTCTGAATGTGAAGTGGTTAAAATTATTGGTCTATCTTAAGCATAGGTTCCTCTGATGGACCCAGCAAGTTCTGCAGGATTTTCCAAGCCAGGCTTTCAGCATGAATTACACTCTACAATATTCTTCATTTGATGACAACCCGAGTAAATTGGGTCCACTGCGGTCTTGCTTCTTGTAATTTTACAGTGTTGGTCCTTGGAGCAGCTGCTGAGAAATCAGTAGCCTTTGATAGGATACTAAATTTATCCTTGAGAAATTCCTCACCTCGGATGCAAAATCTGAGACCTCTCTTTTGGCTTGGCATTCGGTGTCTCGACAACAGCTGGCCTAGGAAATGGAATTCAGGCAAAAATGTTTCCTTCAAAAACTAACATGATTATCATATGTTTGGGATTAAAAATGTTAGTAGATTTTTCTCAGTTTCTCTAATACTTTCTCTCCAGTGACCCCGGCGCTGCTAAATCAAACAAGACCCCAGCGTCACCTCCAGATGGTCCTCCTGCCGACAGCAGTGAAGCAAAGACTGCCAACCATGATGACGAAGAGTCCTTTGCATCACCAACCCCTGCTGCAACCGCTTCGTTCTTCCCAGACACCCCAACTGTGACGGTCTCCAAATCTCCATCTCAGGTACCACCCAGCATCTCCTCCCTTTCCATTCAACACATGGTTTCCCTTATTTTTGTTTTTCAGTTTGATGTTGTGGAAGCGTCTGAATGTACAGTGTTTTATAACGAATTATTTAAAAAAAAATTTTTTGTGAAATTTTGATTTAGCTACATATGAACCACGTTGTTCCATCCATTTTCTCCATCTTCTTCTTGAATGTCTTCTGTAAAGCCTACTGGCCACATTCCATATTCTAACCTGTGCTGTGGCCATATTCAGTAGATCTATTCTTTGTGTTTGACCTTAGTATGCCTCAACCTTTGTATCCATTGCTTGGTGTCGATCTCTAGAGCTCTTTCTGGTTGTATACCTTCAGGATTTCACTTGATTATGTCACATAATCAAGTTACGACTCTTACTAACCATTCTTGACTACTTTGTAGAACACTTAACAATTACTGACAATGACTTCCATTTATGTGCCATCACGTTGATTGTGGTTCAGTTATGACTTTCAGTGCTTGTTTTGAGGATTCCAACATTAAATCCGTTTCCTGGCAATGTATTAAACGAACAAAAGAAACAAGAGAAGGTTGAGGGCTGCGTTGAATAATTTATTATTTCAAACAGAAGTCCCTTCTCCACCTTCCCCACACCATGTCCTAGAGACAACTGATAATGTGCATTTTTTTTTCAATTCAAAGTGGAAAATGTTTTACCCACATTTGGAAAAACTTGGCATTTAGATTATAATATCAGATATAATATAGATTAGGATTACAAAAATGAAAAAGAATGCTATAGTTCCAAATGGACCACTTTTTATTAACACTCCAAATATGAATACATTTCTGCTAAATACATACTTAAAGGGAAGGTCCAAGCAAAATAAAAAAATGAGTTTCGCTTACCTGGGGCTTCTACCAGCCTCATGCAGCCGTCCTGTGCCATCGTAGTCCCTCACTGCTGCTCCAGTCCCCCGCTGGCAGCTTCCTGACCTCGGAGGGCGGCGGGCCGCATTGTGTACATTTTTACGCATTCTCGCTAGTGCAGAAACATTAACACATACATTTTTATGCGTTAGTGGTGCAACACATACAAATTTACGCATGACACCACTAATGCGTAAAATGTATATGTTAATGTTCCTGCACTAGCGGAAATGTGTAAAAATGTAGGCAATGCTGCCCGTCGACCTCTGAGGTCGGCAAGCTGCCAGCGGGGGACTGGAGCAGCAGTGAGTGACTACGAGGGCACAGGATGGCTGCATGGAGCTGGTAGAAGCCCCAGGTAAGCGAAACTCATTTTTTTTTATTTTGCTTGGACCTTCCCTTTAAGATAGGTACACACTATGCAAGTTGTTTTACATTTAAAAGTCAACTAGGCATATTTATTATATTTTAATAATGAAAACAATAAAATCAAACGTAAACAAAAATCTGTTAAAACTGCACCATTTCATTATCTAATTTAATGTAGAAAAATGGATCCAGGAGCGTCAACAAACGATGTTCAAAAAAGGTGGTGTGCCCAGGTCCTCTACCCAGTGCCAAAGGGGCCACAAATACACATCCACTTCAAGGACCGGTCCTTCAAGTAGATGTGATTATTGAATTTAATGGACAGATCTACGACTATTTATCAATGGTCAAATATATTTGTGCAACATTGAGCAGTACAAATTCACCCATCCAATTCATAATCATTTTAAGATGTTTCCTGCAGATCTTTTTCCCCCTGATATTGGGACAGATATTCCCTCGTCAAGTAAAATTTTCCAATCCATTATTATGAAATATAGTTTATTTTCTAGATTGCTTATACACCTAATAGTGTGTGCCTAGCTTCTTAACTCAAATTTATAGGATCACTCTTAGGAAAAATTAAACGCATATAAAGACATACAGTTCTCACTATAAATTACTTATGTCTTTTGTCACTGTCACTTATAGTTGATAGTCACCTTATTGGGCATTCCCAATATTTCCTTTATTCTTTACAAAAGCATTGCTTTGCAAGGGTCTATACAAAGATGCTGGCCGGGGCCTCTAGCTGTTTTTGTTTGGCCCTTATGGGAGATGCTTGGTCTTCTAGTGGGGAAACAGAAGAATTTTCTAAGCTTGCTCTCTTTTATATTTATTGATATATATATATATATATATATATATATATATATATATATATATATATATATATATATATATATATATATATATATATATATATATATATATATATATATATATATATATATATATATATATATATATTCATCCTGATTAAAATCTTCTTGCCTAAACTTTCTGATGCTTCATTCCGCCTATATCTTCATAAATCCACCGCCACAAAGTACACTTCAGTGTTGGGTATAAAGGTGTATCTCTGTCATTTGTAATACCATCACTCTGAAATGTATATCAACAATATAATATGTATGTGTAATTATACATCATATCTGTAGGGAAAGTAATGAGTTTTTGAAATAGTACAGGTAAATTAAATTCTAATATATAAAGTTAACTCATGGCTCCATTTTTTTTTTTAATACAGAAGTTACCTTACCAAAGTCTTTTTTATTTATTTATTTATTTTAGTTTGTATTTTACTGGTACAAAAGATATCTGAGCTCATGACTAACAGTTTTAGTAATGCTATACTGCCATCTGTAGGTATTTAAACAGCATTGCTAGCATGCGAATTATTATTAATTTTACATTAAATGTATTGACCAATTTTAATCTTGGCATACAAAGCATATATATTTTATTGTTATTATTATTCTTTAATATAGTGCTGACTCTTTATACTGCCATTTACAAAAATGTATTGACCAATTTAATATTGGCATACATAGATGGTTGTATGTAAAGAAGTACTTTTTTAAGATAGTTCAATTTAATAAGATTGCTGATTCATCTAAAAGAAAAATTCTGTAATTTTTCTATTTCTCCATTTTTATTATTTTAATACTTGTAAATATGATTATAATTATTATTCAGAATAAAATAATTAAACTTTTAAAACATTTTCACCTACTTGTAAAAAATGTAACCTGCTTGTAATTTTAATTTTATTTCTAGTTTCTCTTCACATTTTTTGATAATGATGATACAGTATGTATAATGCAAAAAAATGACAGTATAGATGCAGTGAGAATTACAGTATATTTATTATTCAGAATTAAACAAAAGAATAAATACAAAGAACAGTTCCAGTTCAGGCTCAGTTATTTTTATATGCATTTTATTAAAACATCATTTTAAACTAATACGGTTTTGTTTTGTTTTTTTATAAAGTGTTTTTTTTTTTTTTGTTTTTTTAATTCATAGATCATAGTCTCCTCGGCAACTTTCAGCTGCCTGCCCACTCAATCTGAAATACCCCCCTCTGTAGTCACATGGACATGCAGAGAAGTGAGTGATTGGACTGCCAGCTGAAGCCACACCTCCCTGCTAACATATCTAACTAAACTGTAGGAGGTAGGCATTGCTTCAGACTCACTGGATGGGTTGGTAAGCACGCAGGGGGCTGGAAGATGGTGAGGAGGAGTTGGTCTAGGGGTCGGTGCTTCAGATATTTTCCTTAAGTTAGGCCAAAATTCTTATGTCAATACATAACCATTTATTCAGAATTAATTTAAAATGATGAGCTATTAAATACATATGAATAAAACTGTGCCTGTTCTTTTAATCTGACATAATCGTATAGAAAAGATGTTACATGAAATTATGTGTCGTATTATTATTATTATTATTTTATTGACCCTAAATGTTTATAACTTTTATTTTATTAAGTTTCGGCCCTCCTGTTCTTGTGCTGCTCACCATGTATATTGGCTATATGTGTGTGTTTGTGTATAATAATACACATTTGTGAGACGTTCATCCATGGTGGAGGAGACGTAGGAGGATCTGCCATGGAATGAAATGCGTAGTAACCAGTCTGTGTGTTTTTGCTAATATTTGTATATATTTTTTTTTCCTTTTTTTTTTGGGTGGGGTTCGTGTGGATTGTCTTTTGCTGTTATTTTACTTGCATGTAGCTGAGGAAAGGCCCACCGGTGCCGCCGCCGCCAAAACACACACCTTCCAGGGACATCAAGCAGGAAAATATCATCGGTCTGTTTGATGACAATTTTGTGCCCGAAATAAGCGTGACCACTCCCTCACAGGTTAGCGGCTGCTGCCCCACCTCCCTGCCACTCAATAACCTCTGCATGATGTGCGCTGATGGAGGTGTCACTTGGGGAAATGATCAAAGAAGTCCAAACAGTCCAGCAGAATGGGCCTATTTTAGGTCAGATTCTGGATTTGTGTCTTTCCAGCTGTTGTTGAACACGAATGTCCAGAATACCCAGGGGAACCGCTGCCTCTACTGCTACACTGCAGGTCCCAGCATACTTTGGGAATTACTGCCTCTGCTGCTACTGTACAAGTTCCAGCATACCCTGGGGACCACTGCCTCTGCTGCTACTGTACAAGTCCCAGCAGACACTGGCTCTGGAAATGGGTAATAACTGCCCTTGCTACTCCAGTAGTGTGCCTAAATCCTTAGCGTGATTTAGAGGCACAGAGTACACCCACTTTTTTTGCCCACCCCTAATGAGCGGGGAATAAGATGTTCAATGAGGCATTTGTCACGTTTCAACATTGGCAGCTTCATTTTAGCATTTTAAAACAGGGATAAATGCATTAATCAAAAACACATGCTAACCATTAAGAATTGAGGTCAAATACATCTAATAACTGAGACTAGTTACCAATCCTTTTAACTGCCCCTTTCTGTGTAGACATCAACACAAAAAAAGCTAAAACTCAACATGTTTCGCCCATCTATCATAAGAGCTTCGTCAGGGGAATACAATGCTCTTTGATCCTTTTTCAACATCCTCATCTGTTAATGGGTGATGGTGTATATATGTTAGTACAGCCTCTTTTTTATTTTTTATCTGTTTATGAATAAAAGCTATATTTTAGGGTATTAAAATACCTATGTAGAGAGAGGGTAGATAGCGTGATAGTAGGAGGCAACCAGATAGATTCAGTACGTTATATAATTAGCAATAATTCTATAGTATAAAATAATATAATTCTATGGTATAAATAAGACAACGCGTTTCACGGTGTGAGCCGCTTCCTCGGGTCGTGTATAGTGCATACAAACAGCACTGCCTCTAGTCCAGGGGCCTTTAAGAGGGCTGGTATCTGGCTCTAGTGTTTTCATAAACACGTTAATAAAATAAAAATTTTGTTAAGTACTGTTTGCTTATTAGTGGCCACCCAGCCATATTTCAGTGCTTCATTTCCCTGTATCCCTGCTTGGGCCTCTGCAGTAGGCTGACTCAAGAAGAAGCCACAAAAAGGTAGTTGATAATGGAGTTCTAGCCTGAAAGTAGGCAAATGAGACCTTTTCACTCCTGATCTCAATCACCTCACTCATAAATTGGCCTTTCTGACTTCTGCAAGGAATTCTGGGAAATTAGCTGAATTCAGACTGGTGAAGTCCACAATTTTTCAAAGAAAAACATTAAGGGGGACATTGCAAATGTCAAACAAAAACAAAACTTTCCTGTAATTCTTTGGTTATTTCAAGAAGTGACACCTCTTTGGAAAACAAAACATCTTACTAACACTCTCCCCTTTATTCATGCCCACCCCAGCGGACTCTGGCTTCTACCGATAGGCTACATTGGCACACGTCTTAAAAGCCTTGTTAATAAGACAAAAGGTAGCCAGCAAAATAAGAATGTTCATAGACCTTTTTTCAGCAATGTTTTCTTTGTCCTGGCCAGTAGCGGCGGATTGGTTGCTCTGGGCTGTGGATTTTTGCACACAGTGTCCAGTCTTTTTATATGGCTTTGTTCTAGAACCTTAATGTTGACTTTGTTCAACTGCCTGCAGTGGGGCATCGATTCTAACTGATGATCAGTGTTCAGAAGGAAACAGCCTATCAACACAAAAGGAGCTAGTGTCATTTGCATTACAAAAGGCATGAAGTGCCCCTTTGCCTCCTCAGATGTCACTGGTGTGAATGGCCGACCTATTTTTCTGTGTTGAAAACTGGCTCTTTACAGTTAGACTTGCTGCATTCCAATACAGAGAGCCTGGCCTCACAGTGGTCTTATTGTATGCATTTATAGATATTAAATTTCTGACCTTTTAAGTCAAATGGACCTCCTGACTAGGCTGTTTTGATATGGATATTTAGACTTGAAGGCCTAGTTGCACCCCCCCCCCCCACCCTTTTATGTAATAAACAATAAGTAATACCTACTGCAGTGTTTCTTAAACCTGTCTTTGTGCCTCCCCAATGCTGCATGTTTTGCAACCAACCTCACCTATGCACAGGTGGGGTAATTTAGTGTCTCACCAAGTTTATTCCATGTAATTCCATAATTACCCCACCTGTGCATAGGTAAGGTTGCCTGCTGTTGGGGAGTCATGAGGACAAGTTTGCACTTGTTGCACTTGTCATGAGTACAAGTTTACACATGCACTGTTGGGGAGTCACAAAGACAAGTTTGAGAGACACTGGCCTTCTGTAGGAAGACTTGTTAGAAAAGGAGGTTGGGATATTGAGTCAAGTGGTGGAGCTTTCCAACACTGAGACCCTTCCCCTTCTCTGACAGAAATCACACAGCCAATTATGGAAGCCTAAAATCAGCCCACGTTAGGCTATTGGAATCTTCACCTCCTAGCATCATTCCTGGGATTCTTTTGATGGTGTCCTTATTTACAACGGATACTAATTTGACCAACTCGGCTGCAAATTGCACACAGCTTGCACTTGGGCCTAACCATAGCTGCAGTAACTTCCTTTGATTGGCTTCAGCTCTGAGCTGCATGCAATTTTGCATAAAATTAGCATCGACCTAGAGTTAACCTTTCATTGACCATCTTTGGTCAACATCCGTTCCAAATTCAGTCTGGTTTTCCAACAAAGCCAGTGTCCGCTGGATATTTACTAAGGGGTAGCTCTCGTCTGCATGTGTGGTGTCTGCTCCAGTGCATGCCTCGGGTTTTGCTGCCTTTTATTGTACTGTGCATGTCTTTTTGTTTTAATTTTACTAGTGTACTGTTTTAGAAATGTCTCGGCGATATTTGTGACGGCTGCCAGGAAAAGCAGCGCTGTCTATTCATGTAACACTATGCGCTTCTCCTGCGCGTCCAGCAGAACTTGTTACTAAATTTGACCCTCCTCCACTATTTTCAGTGAATGTTGGCTGGGCTTGTTGAATGGGGCACAAAAATAGCAGGAGGTATAGAATGCCCTAACAGCAGAATTTGTTGTTAAGTTTACCCGCCTCCACGATTTAGCAGTATAGAATGCCCCAACTAGACACTAGAGGTCACCAGTGAGATGCAAATATTTATTTGTTCATGCAGGATTATGCGATTTTGTATGCAAATATATGCAGCTTGAAAATGGACTAATCAATTTAAACCTGGTGGCACCTGATTGGTCCATTTTTCAAGCTGCATATATTTGCATAAAAATTTACATAATCCTGCATGAACAGAAATATTTGTATCTCCTTGATCATCCCTACTAGACGCCAGCTGTCTTGTTCCGAGTAGTATAGACAAAGGGGGTTGCAGGGGTGGTGGCTGAAATGAGGACCCCTGCCTCAGTCATTGTTCCAAAGGTCCTGCATCTACCATCACTTTCCCTTGCATAGTAGTAATTACTTTGAGCTTGTTACCCCCTCCATGAACTTGTTGGGAAGTTGGTTTGAGGGGGCTGAGAAACGGGGTAACAGTATTTGGTAGCTGAGAATCCTGCAGGGGAGCCATTTTTGTGCTGCCTCCACATCTGAATGCATTGTTGGATAGTAGCAGAGAAAATAGTTTTGTAAAAGTGAAATACTTCAGTAGATTTAAAGAGAACCCGAGGTGGGTTTAAAGAATGTTATCTGCATACAGAGGCTGGATCTGCCTGTACAGCCCAGCCTCTGTTGCTATCCCAAACCCCCCTAAGGTCCCCCTGCACTCTGCAATCAGACATAAATCACAGCCGCGCTATGCTGGCTGTGTTTATCTCTATAGTGTCCGTCTCGGCTGCTCCCCCGCCTCCTGCAGAGCTCCGGTCCCTCCCCCATCCTTTCCCTCCAATCAGCGGTGGGAGGGAAGGGACGCAGGCGGGGACCGGAGTTCTGCAGGAGGCAGGGAGAGCAGCAGACTGACACTATAGAGGTAAACCTAGCCCGCTGCGACACGCTGTGTGTCGACAGCGAGGCTGTGATTTGGGATTTGGGGTTTGGGATAGCAACAGAGGCTGGGCCGTAAAGGCAGATCCAGCCTCTGTATGCAGATAACATTCTTTAAACTCACCTCGGGTTCTCTTTAACCAAAAATGTGATGCCTTTCATTGGTAAACTTAATGTTTTCCTAGTGCCTTTCTACAATCTGGGCTCCTGCTTTTTTTTTTATTGGCTACTAACCCTTTAGCAGCCAAATAAAATAAAACTATTTGGCTGCAGGGCTGAATTTTTCCCGCTGCTGGGGAAGCGTGCCTGCCCCAGCCTGGCAGGTTCATCAGGGTATGCAGAGCGGGTGACAGGGAGCTTTCATAATTACCTGTCCGGACAGCTGGATTGGCTGCTTCTTCCTCCACCGCGGTGGTGACGTACTCCCTACATGTCTTCTCTGTCATGTGATCAAGATCAAGGAGACCATGTCAGCCTTACAGCGCCACCCAGTGGTGGAAGAGGGGTGATGGAAGAGTGTCTTCTATCACCCCTCTTCCACCACCAGGTGGGGCTGTAATGGTGACGCGGTCTCCAGGATCCCGACCAGTCATATCATGCGATCGGGACCCAAAAGACCTGTTGGGGGTTCAGTGGAGGAAGAGAAGAAGCCATCCGGAACAGGTAAGTATAACTTCTCCCGGCCACCCAATATGCTGACAGAGGTTTATGTTGCACCAACAGCTTTGAAACCAAAATATTTTGTTTGATGCTGCTAATGGAATAACATGCACGAGTTATGAGGAGGCTTCCATATTTATTTCCTTTTAAACAAAACCAGTTGCCTGGCTGTCATGCAGATCTTTCTGGTCAGTAGTGTCTGAATCACACCTGAAACGAGCATCAGATAATCTTGTCAATTTTTTGTCAGAAACATCTGATCTGCATGCTTGTGTATATGTAGTGTGTATTTACAAAAGGAGATGTAGTTTAGCCATCGATCAACATCCGTCCACATTTGGTGATTGTTCTAATGTATGAAATCCGAAGGTTCAACAGAGCAAACTGTGCAGGGATGAGTCAAACTGCAGAGGGCAGAGAAATTCTGCAAATCTTATGTTTTCCAGCAAATTTTCAGCTGTGCGCATGCAGGTGCGTCCGACTGGACTGTTCCGTCAACATTCAGGTAAAAGAGAAAATTTGTGAACTGAAGGAAAAACATAAGATTTCCATTTGTCTGTGGCTGCAGCAGAGCATCAGACATGTTGGATTTGGTAGAATGCTACAAAAACTTCTGATCTTGTGCAAAGCTTGGGTATGACCTCACAGGAAGTTCTTAAAACAGAACAGGAAGTTTCTTCTTATAAGAAACTTAAGTGGTTTCTACCTTTCCTGAAATAATTTGTACTCCATTCACAAATTAAATATTTTAAAAGCTCCACTTTTGTCCAAAGGAACTCTCTCTTTTTATTTTGAACCATTAGGAAAAGGTTTAGAAGCAGTTTTTAATCTTTATTTCTCTGTTTGCCTTAATTTTGGGAATAATTTTTGATTTCCTGAATGTTTTCCCAAATCACTTTAACAGTCAGAGAGATGGTAGTGATGGGGAAAATTATAATTGGAGGAGGAGAGGTGGAATCTTAGCTGGGTTTTTATTGACGTCATCCTTATGGGCATTACCAGTGTCTCCTACATCCATATTACTCCACCTGAAAACTTTGGTGTCACAAGAAGAGGCAGTGAGGATAGATTTTCCTATTTGGGACAGAGATGATAGTCCACTCCTGTATCCTCTCCAGTTAGTGCTGAAAAGCGGGTGTCGAATGTGACTAGATGTTGCCACCAGAAGCAGGTTGGCTGAGATGACTCTGTTTGCATCTTGAAGGATATTTGGACTTTCCAGTCTCTTAGTATATACGGGGTTTATTTGTTGGGAGAGGGGACCACTTTTAAATCAGATGGATTGGGAACTAGTAGGGGTCTAAAATTCTTAAACTTTAACATAAAGCAAAGTGACAACTTTCTCTAAATGGTGTCAGGGCCAGGCCCAACTTCTAAAATAACCTAAGCGGGCTTTCTGGATGGTGTGGCTAACACGAAGGGACTCATTAAGCAGATTATCTAACCCCGGAGGACTTGTTTCCGTATCGGGCTTGTTAAAATCTCATCGACTATGTTACACGTCTCTGCTAGTCCCTGCTTGTAGATGCCTCTTGCAAAGAGGTCTACTGGTTCCATGTTTGTAAACTTTTGGGTCACTTGTGTATTGAGATGGTAAATGAGATGCGAAGAATTGCAGCTTGCATGCAAACTGTATGCAGCTTGGAATCTGGGACATTCGCATGAACCTATTTTAATTGGTCCAATTTCAAGCTGCATACAATTTGCATTAATTTTGCATGAAGGACACCTCTTTGCATCTCCTTTTCCTTCTCTTGTGGTGTGCTGTGTAGCCCTTGACATCTCTCCGGTTCCTGCAGAATGGTTCTGCGTTGTACTTGTGCTCCACCCATCCTGTCGTCTTGTCTAACTCTCCCACTAACCTTTCTCTTTGTGCTGCCAAGTTTGAGGCTGCCTGGCCCCCTGTGCAGGAGCCCAGCCTGCTTGATCTGGACTTTGACCCCCTTAAACCGGACTCCGGAGCATCTGCAGCTGCACCCCAGGTGTGTTTGTGCTCTATTGCTATGGGGGGAGGGAGCTAAAAGACTTTCATGGTGGGCTTTACCAACTAGACGTCGTAAGTTGTAGACTTTTATATACCGATCAGCCAATGCCTTAAAACGAACAGGTGATATAAACGTTTGACTATCTTGTTACAGTTGCACCTGTAGAGGGGTGGGATATATTCGGCAAGTGAGCAGTCAGTTCCGTAAAATGATGTTGGAATTTGGGAGAATGGGCAAGCGTACAGATCTGTGTTAGTTTGACAAGGGTCAGATTATGATAGATAATTTGGTCAAAGCAGCTGCTCTTACAGGATTATGCAATTGGTGTTCAAATTTGAAAAGCCAAATTTTCCAGCACACCACACTTCCACACCCGAAGCAGTGGACGGGGTCACGGGTAGTTCACTTACTTGTGGTTCACTTGATTCACTTCACGTTCCTAAGGAGGAATCATCTGAGTCATGTAAAGTACAAGTAAGTGAACTCCCTTTGACCCCATCCACTGCTTCAGGTGCTAAAGTGCGGTGTGCTGGAGAATTTCAGTTTCCGATTCAGTCTCCCGAATTCGGACACCAACACTTGTTGCAATACACAGTGAGTGGTACCCACAAAAAAAGCTTTCTAAGGTATAACAGCTAGAGATGGTCAATGAAATGCAAATAAATCTGAGTTGAAGCAGGATTATGCAAATATCAAATTGAAATGTATGCAGTTTCCAAATAGACTAATTGTAAAGTTCCACCTCTGCAGGATTTGATCTGTCCATTTTTCAACCCGTCTATATTTGAATTTATAAAAGTTGCATAATCTTGGATCAACCCATAATCCTTTATCTCATTGACCGTCCCTAATGACAATCCATGAACTGGCCACTTTAAGAAGAGTGAAAACTTGTCTATTTAGTTTGATCCAACAGAAGGGCTCAAATTGCTGAAACCTATAATGCTGGCCATGATTGAAGGCCCTCGGAGAAAACAGAGCATTGCAGTTTGATGTGTATTGGGGTTGCACATTGCAGGTTGGTCAGAGTGCCCATGTGACCCCTGACCACCACCAAAAGCACCTACAATGAGCACCAAGGCATCGGCACTAGATCATGATGTTCTGATCTGAAGAACCAGGTTTATTTTGAGTTACGGTATGTGGAAATACGTACGTATAACCTACCAAAGATTTTTGTAGACCACAGAGGTTTTTTTTATAGACATGGGGGCCCCACCTCACAAGTCTGCTACCAACGTCTTGGTGGCAGATACCACTAGACCTCTTCATGGGTCTTCTGGAGCTCAGCTCTTGATGGGTCAGACACAGTGGAAGGATTAGTCTAGGTGGTGCTATTGTTTTGGCTGATTGTTGTATGTAATTTCATGTAGGTTCTAGCCTGTGATTGTCAAACGTCTGCCACACATGCTGTGTTTTGATCATTCATCATGTTATGGAACTACTCCTGACAGTGCCATAAACTCTTGTTTTTTTCTCTGTCCTTGCTGCGATAAGTCGCTACCATGGGATATGTGGGAGGTAAGCAAACCACGTTACTAATCTGCCTGTGTTAAGTTTAGACAACTCCTGGGATAGTGATTAGCTGTGATAGGAATATTATAAATTGTATGTGACGTCATGGCTGCCATGTTGTATTTGCACTAAGTTGCTTTGTTTACAGAAATGTGGCTGCAAAGGCGGAGTACACCTCGTGGAGTGCATTTTGTTTCAATGCATATAAAATCGTTACTATAAAACACTGCAATATTTAAACACACCCAGGGCCGGCTTAAGTGGCTCTGGGGCAAATTGAATGGGGGGGCCCCCTGCCCAAATACCCCCCCCTCCTCCCGGCGACTACCTCTGCTCCCCATGCCTTTGCTAACGAGCTGCAGCAGCAATTACTCACCTCTTCCGGGGGATGGCACAGTCCGGGCACTCTTGCCATGTTGTCCTCCACCGCCTCTAGGATCTGGCGCACGTTATTTGTAAATACGCGCCAGGTCGTGGAGGACAACATGGCAAGAGTGCCCGGACTGTGCCGTCCACCGGAAGAGGTGAGTAATTGTTTCTGCAGCTTTTTAGCAGGGGCCCTGGGGAGCAGAGCGAGGCCGGCGGCGCGGAGCCTCTGCAGAGGTCGGGGGCCCCGGGGCAAATGCCCCCTTTGCCTCTATGGGAGCGCTGGCCTTGAACACACCTCCATTTATCGTGTTTTTACGGTCACTTCTAGTTTACACCAGTGTTTCTCCATATTATGACAGCTCATACCACCATATGAACGACGTTTGCTGAGTTCAGCTCATTGGGCAATAGCCTCGTCTCAAGTACCCCCAACACATATTTTTGTCATTAGTATACAGTATCTACTTGCCGGTAAAAGGTTTTCAAACATTCCTGTAAAATGTTACGAAGTTTGTTTCACACAATTGGTCACTTTTCATTTCGAAACTTTGTGTAAGAGATTGACTTCAAAGTAATTTGAACTTGTGATGGGTTCATGTAGCACGTAGGCCCGGATTTACATTACAGGAGCCTATAGGCACAGATGTCCTGGCACCCGAACTGCACCACAAGTGTGCTGGCTGGCCCAGCTGCCACTTCTCCCTTACTTCCCTTGCCCATCATAGGTAGCTACAGGCACCCCTTAGTTTTAGGTACCCAGAAGTACCCTCAGTATTAACTTGCCCCTGACTGTAGGGAGACGCCGTCAGTGGAATTCTGATAGCAGGGTGAGTAACCTCTCATTTACACTCCGCTCAGTGCTCTGCATAGGGAAGGTGGAAGGGAGGCACTCTGGAAGGGAGAGTAAAGCACCTTTCCATCATCGGGCGCCTATAGGCACATGCCTACAGTACCTTATGGTAAATCCGGCCCTGGTAGCACGTGTTTTTCAGCAAAGTAGTACTTAACCACCCTGGCGTTCTATTAGAACGGCCAGGGTGGCAGCGCAGCACTTTTTTTTTTTTTTTTTTTTTAAACCATGTAGCTAGCTTAGTGCTAGCTACATGATAGCTAGCCCTTCCGATCGCCTCTGGCGATCACAGCAAACAGGAAATCCCGTTCAGAATGGGATTTCCTGTTTGGCTTCCCCCGTCACCATGGGACGGGGGGATGACGTCATGGCGTCCCCTTAGCGCTTCCTGGCGCTGATGGGCCAGGCTGCGCACGGGGTCTCGGGGGGGGGGGGGGGCCTGTTACACGGCGGGTAGCGGCGCATCGGCTGCGAGCGGAGGCGATCGGTATGAACACGCTTATAGCAAATTAAAAAAAAATTATGAAAATCTGCCCACCAGGGCCAGAGCAATCCAGCACGGCGGTCATGGACGAGCTGTGCTCGTCCATACCGCTAAGCTGGTTAAAGTTGTTTCAAAATAATTGACGTTTGATATCACATTTTTATTACTTTTTAGTACTGTTTCACTTGCTGAAAGGGTATTGTGTAGACAAGATGAGAAAACCTCTCCAGGGAGAAAACTTTAAAAGAGAGAAGTTCAGTGAATCCCGCATTAGAAGGTTCTTGGTGGGTGGCTTATGTTCAGCTCAGGAGTAGTGTAGCTCATATGTCCTAGACCCGATTAGGAGTCCTGTGATCGGATTGGTCAGGTGATAGCAAATCAGAGCCTTGCAAATCTATCACTTCCTACACAAACAAAAGGGACACACGATCATGAACAGCAAATCAGAGCCTTTTAAATCCATCACATGATAAATGGCTCACATGCATCTCCATGAGTTCCTCTACACGAAGAACTCCGCTCAGAATAATTTTAGCGAGGTTGCTGTTGGCCCGGGGCTGTGAGAATACACCGTGTACTCATTAGTCCCATCTCCCCGGAGTCAGCAGAATTGGAAGCCCAGAACATTTTCCTGACATCCGCTTTGTTAATTTAAGTATGGTCCCATCCAAACGGATATTAGCAGCAATTTGGCCAACGTCCCAGACAGGAAAAAAAGCGAATAGAGGTGTCTGGTGACTTTACTTAGTACCTAATTAAATATAACCGAAATTACTTTGTCTAAAATGTACACCTGTGTGGCTGTGATAGGCATGCCACATTTAGTTCAGACGTGCTGCTTAAAGAGGAACTCCAGTGAAAATAATGTAATAAAAAGTGCATCATTTTTACAATAATTATGTATAAATGATTTGGTCAGTGTTTGCCCATTGTAAAATCTTTTAAATCCATGATTTCCATTCTGACATTTATCACATGGTGACATTTTTACTGCTGGCAGGTGATGTAGCTGCTGCTTGCTGTTTTGGAAGTTGGGAACAGCTGTAAACGGCTATTTCCCACAATGCAACAAGGTTCACAGACAGGAAACTTTCTTGTGGGAGGGGTTTCACCACAATATCAGTCATACAGCGCCCCCTGATGGTCTGTTTGTGAAAAGGAATAGATTTCTCATGTAAAAGGGGGTATCAGCTACTGATTGGGATGAAGTTCAATTCTTGGTCACAGTTTTTTTAAAGGGATACTGTAGGGGTCGGGGGAAAATGAGTTGAAGTTACCCAGGGCTTCTAATGGTCCCCCGCAGACGTCCTGTGCCCGTGCAGCCACTCACCGATACTCTGGCCCCGCCTCTGGTTCACTTCTGGAATTTCTGACTTTAAAGTCAGAAAACCACTGCGCCTGCGTTGCCGTGTCCTCTCTTCCCCTGATGTCACCAGGACCGCACGGCTCAGGCACAGACCATACTGGGCCTGCACAATACACTCCTGGTGACATCAGGGGAAGCGAGGACACGGCAACGCAGGCGCAGTGGTTTTCTGACTTTAAAGTCAGAAATTCCAGAAGTGAACCGAAGGCGGGGCTGGAGCATCGGCGAGTGGCTGCGCCAACACAGGATGTCTGCGGGGGACCATTAGAAGCCCCGGGTAAGTTCAACTAATTTTCCCCCGACCCCCCCTACAGTATCCCTTTAAGTTTCCCAAACCACAGGCTGCTCTGAGATCACTGTAGAGATCACTGCAGGACAAATCCTAATGCTAATGACTTGTACAGAATTCACAAACTTAGAGGAACCAAGGATTGAACTTCATTCCAATAATTAACAAATACCCCCTTTCCAATGAGAAATCTTTACCTATTCTCAAATAGATCATGAGGGGAACTGTGTGGCTGATATTGTGGTGAAACCCCTCCCACAGTGGGATGTCATGACCATGGTCTCGACAGTTTGCTTTGTGTGAACCTTGTTGCATTGTGGGAAATGATGGCTTTTTCCAACTCCCAAGCAAGCAGTATCTCACTCTGTGCATAAGTTTCAGTAACGAACATTCCGTACAGATCACCTGGCAGAACTAAAGATGCCACCAGTAGTGATACATTTCAGAGGGTAAATTAGGCAGAGAAAACATTTTACTATGGACAAACACTGACTAAATCATTTATAAATGAATATTATAAACAATAAGCTATTTTATTCATTGGTACTTTCACTACAGTTCCTCTTTAAGCATGACTAGAAAGCTCTAAAGTGTCTGGGAACTTACTGCAAGTTTTCCAGCTATGATCTCTTCATAGAGTTCACAAGGGCAAAAAGAGAAATTTTGCATATTCAGTAGTGGTGCATTGTGGGTAACCACAGATGTTCACTTTTATAGCTGAATTATTGCAAGTTTCCTTCTGTTTTAAGAAGGCAAATTACACCAAGCATTGCTTTTTAGTAGGAGGACTTTTCAGCCTTTTAGCCCCCTATACATTCCTAGTGCTTTGGGTCACCCCGAGCCAGGACTTGCGAAACTGCGCAATAGGAGCAGGGAAATTTGGATGCAGCACCATGCACTGCCATAGGCTGCAATGTGAATTACGGCGATCTATGCACTCGGACAGTAATTTGGGTGCCATCAAAAGACAGAGCAGAAATTGCTTTAAAAACAGCCTAATTCGGCCACCAGTAACAGCTGACAGACTAATTACGGCTTTACCGAGCCCATGGCGCCCTGGAGGGGGAATAGTAATTAACGCTGCCGGGACATTTGTAGGAGCAGGGTGAGCTGTTTTTCAGCTTCACCCTGCGCCCAAATTTCCTTGCACCATTTTTGCATGTATGCCTGGAAAAGGCAGAAATGGGGATAGGGAGGAGGGTGAGGAGATGGAAGACTCTATTTATAAAATATAACTTTTCTTACAGTGCCACCACTGAGAATTGGGGCACTCTGGAAATGATTCAGGGCACGTGTCACAGATCAATTGACAATTTTATATTGAAGATTGGTAGGACTGGCAAATGTTTTTTGTTGTAAAATTTATTTTGTTGTTTTGTCCAGCAAGTGTTGTCACTCTGCTATAATCTCCTTCTCTATATACTAACCTCTTCAGGTCCACAATTCCTTTATTTATTCTGACCTCCATAAAACTTGCCTCTTCTACAGTGAATGACAAAACCAATAGTTTTCAGTGTGAACTACCTAACTGACCTGAGTGGACTGGCTTTTCCACAGGCCACAAAAACATTTATTGGTAAAATTTCTAGTGACCGATTTTTCCATTAGATCCTTCACATCGTATTGTATGAAAGCACAAATGCAGATTGATCCGAACAATCATATTATCGATCGTTGCCTTAAAAAGCTTATCGATCGGCGCACCAGATTTTTTCATATATACGATCGGAGCTGATTTCAATATTGATTTTATTTGGGTTTATTAAATTCAGTAGAACCATTAAAGATGATACTTTCTCTTTCAATCTGAATGATCCTTTGCAAAATTCGATTGTTCGCTAAAAAAAAAATCGCACCATTTACAATCCTGTCCTGACTGGTAGGATCACAATCTCTCTGAGATTTTGCTATGGGATTTTAATCTATTAAAACTTGGGTCTTTAATGAACACACAAATATGGAAACCTAAAGAAGCTCTATGGGGTTGATTCACTATAACAAATAGCATGCCTTATCAGAGTTAACATGCCTTATCGGAGTCGACATGCATTATCAGAGTAGCATAGCGAGCGCTACTAACTTATGGCTGCTAATTGGCAATGACTAGATCTCCACTTGTCCTGCCCTTAACCCCTGCGGGTCCAATCACTTTAAAGGACATTACCCCCGCACTTCGGCCCAATAGGCTGCCTGGCACTTGACAGGAAACTTGACAGGCAGCCTATTGGGCCAATATAAGTGCGGGGATAATGTCCTTTAAAGCGATTGGACCCGCAGGGGCTCAGGGCAGGATGAGTGGAGCTCTCGTCCTTGCCAATTAGCAGGCATAAGTTCATAGCGCTCGCTATGCTACTCTGATAAGGCATGTTAATTATAAGAAATGTTAACTCTGATAAGGTACGCTATTTGTTATAGTGAATCAACCCCCTATGTCCTGAACGCAAAATCACCTCAATTGTCAAAAATGAGGAAGATGTAGAACTTTTCTTCATAGGTTCTTCTAGGACAGGGCTTTCTAACTCCAGTCCTTGAGGACCGAGGCCCTCGCACATTTTTGGCACAGCTCAAATTAATTGATGGGACAGGATCGGGAAAGGCGCGGTTCATCAAGGAGAACATGGTTTTCCATTTATCTGTCCATCCTAAACACTGGCATGGATATATTGAGGACAGGAGCTGGACATCCCAGCCTTAGGAAGTGTTGGTACAGAGCATGAGCTGTACAGTTTGTGTCTTCTCATCTGTTCATTGTCTCTTGTGTTTTTTCTCATTCCTTGCCCTGGTCATACTCATTGGTCTCCTGTCTGCCATCTCCACTCACCTCCCCCCCCCCCCCCCCTTATCTTTCTGGCTACCAGCCTGAATCTTCTGTCCCTGGCTGTGTGGACCAGGGTCTTGCTGATCTCACCATTGACTCCTCTTTCATGGTGGAATGGCCCAGTGAGCCCACATGTACCACCCAAGTAAGTAGATGTTTGCCGAACTTGGCAGCCCTAGCAAAGATTTCTCCTAGTAAACCCTCCATAGTTTCCATGACCCTAATGTCCCTGGATTTACATAATTACATTTAAACTTAATTGAACACAAAAATATGTAAACCCGAAAGCAGCTCTATGTCCCAACAGCAGTGTCACTACAGTTGTGAAATTAAAGCAAGATGTAGATGTTTTCTCCATAGCTTGTCCTAGGACGTGTTGGTATCGAGCATGAGCTGAACTGTGTGTCTTCTCATCTATTCATTGTTTCTTGTCTTGTCTTTAACTGTTTGTGTCTTCTCATCTGTTCGTCTCTTGTCTTTTCTCATCCCTTGCCCTGGTCATACCCATTGGTCTCCCGTCTGCCATCTCCACTCCCCCCCTATCTTTCTGGCTACCAGCCTGAATCTTCTGTCCCTGGCTGTGTGGACCAGGGTCTCACTGATCTCACCATTGACTCCTCTTTCATGGTGGAATGGCCCAATGAGCCCACAGGTACCACCCAAGTAAGTAGATGTTTGCCAAACTTGGCAGCCCTAGCAAAGATTTCTCCTAGTAAACCCTCCATAGTTTCCATGACCCTAATGTTCCTGGATTTACATAATTACAATTAAACTTCATTGAACACAAAAATATGTAAACATGAAAGCTGTTCTATGTCCCAACAGCAGTGTCAGTTGTGAAATTTAAGCAACCAATCGATTGGACTGCACTCCAGACCAGTTTGTATCCAAATGCGATGTGCCAGGCTATGGAAATGTCAGCACTTCAATTCCACGTAGTCCATAAGAATGCATCAGCCGGCACCATCTATAGACAAGCTCTTTTATTGATTAAAACGACACATGAAAGGACATAGCAACGTTTCGGAGGAAAGCGTCCTCCTTTCTCAAGCTTCAATCAGTGTCTCACAGTATAGTATTCATCACCACTTTATATACATATCATGTTGGAGAGTTAACCAATCACAGGTCAGTGCAAAATAACGCCGACCTATCCCCATCCATCTCATCAGCGGACCTTGTGGGGAACTACTATTAGATATGCACACTGACATGCGCACAAACGGATAACCCATCCTACGTGATGGGGCGGCGGCGAAAATCCCGGAGGCTGGGCGCACTCACGCCGACCAATGGCCCTGAGTCAGCTGATGACGGTGTCCATCAGCTCCGCCCCGTGAGGTCGGACCTGATGGGGAACTGACTCACTCACGGCTTAGAAAGCCGCCTCCCATCAGTCCGACGTCAGGCAAAGACGTGCGCGGAAGAAACTCCGCCCACGTGAATGCCAATGCGACACAGCCTCACAAGGCACGCCTTCCGCCCCACCACGTAGCAACCGGACAGCGCGTCCCAGGCAACCAGGGGGAAAAAAACCTGTCAATTCAACAGTACATAAATTCAATGCCATCACCCATATCTAGCCACTCTCCAGGGACACAACAAGAGGACATTCCCCAGAACAACATGAGGACAGAAGCCTCATATATTGAATGAGAACATTCTAAATAAAGACGAAGGAAAAATAAAAATAAAAGTTGAAAAATGAAAAAGCAAAAATTAAAAATTGAAAATATATGCAGCGATAAGCAAATTCCAGACTGCTCCCAGATATCACACAAGTAGTGACATGTCATATTCTCTATTTAATCCCTTAGGTACTAGAGTATCCAACCTTCGTATCCAGACCGCTTCACGATACAATAACCTCCTAATCCTATTGCCTCCTCTTCTAGCTGGTTTCACTTGCTCCAGCACCTGAAGAGAGAAGATAGAGTTTATCCCCGCTACTATAGGCCGGCCTGGGGGGGTAGTTCTGTTCTTGTGAATTTTTGGACAGATGTAGAACACAGGGACTATAGGGTCCTCCTGTATCAAGTATCTCTGCAATTTCTCATCGATAATATCTTGTTGAAAGGCCTGATACACTGTCTCTTTGATAATTCCAAAGAATTCTTCAGTGGGATCTGTCATCAATTTGGTATATGTAGAAGTGTCCGATAGTAGTCGATTGATCTCATATTTATAATATTCCACATCCATGACGACAACTGCTCCCCCCTTGTCCGCCTGTTTTATAACTATGGATTTATCCTCGCTTAGTTCACAAAGTGCTCGTCGTTGTTCCTGATTAAGATTGTGCTTGGTCCGGGTACCAGGACCCAGGTTGGAGCCACCAAGGACCTGGTCTATCTCATCTGTAACTTTTTTCGTAAATTTGTCTATGACTTGACATGATGGGGGGTTAAACCGACTTTTAACATGCATATTGCTAGATAGGGCTAGACGAGACCTAGAGAGGACAGACAGGACGGGTACAACTGAACGTAGGAGGGGACACAACAAGAGGATTCCATTTGTGAGCCAATTCAATGTGTTCAGTGACGACATTGCTAGAATTTTGAGACAAAATTGGCATTTTTTGACGGATAATTTTCCACAGATTGGTGAATTCCAGACTCCTCCCTTGATGTCCTATAGGAGAGCACCCACACTTAAGGACAAATTGGTCCATGCAGACCTAGGTTCACAAAAGTTGGAGAAAGATCGGTCCACTAGACCCAAGGGCACATACCCCTGCATGGGGTGTGTACATTGTAATAGTGTTATTAGGGGCAGTTATGTATCACATCCACACAGTGGGAAAAAGTTCCCCATTGGTGGTCATTATGACTGCAATTCTAGATATGTCATTTATGCCCTTAAATGCCCCTGTGGGTTGCTATACATAGGACAAACTACCCAAAGAATCAAAGATAGATTATCTGCACATAAGAGCACTATTAGGAAACCTGCATTAGAGTTGTCTGTTCCACAGCATTTTGTACATGCTAGACATGCAGTGAATCAGCTGCGTTTTCAGGTGCTGGAGCAAGTGAAACCAGCTAGAAGAGGAGGCAATAGGATTAGGAGGTTATTGTATCGTGAAGCGGTCTGGATACGAAGGTTGGATACTCTAGTACCTAAGGGATTAAATAGAGAATATGACATGTCACTACTTGTGTGATATCTGGGAGCAGTCTGGAATTTGCTTATCGCTGCATATATTTTCAATTTTTAATTTTTGCTTTTTCATTTTTCAACTTTTATTTTTATTTTTCCTTCGTCTTTATTTAGAATGTTCTCATTCAATATATGAGGCTTCTGTCCTCATGTTGTTCTGGGGAATGTCCTCTTGTTGTGTCCCTGGAGAGTGGCTAGATATGGGTGATGGCATTGAATTTATGTACTGTTGAATTGACAGGTTTTTTTCCCCCTGGTTGCCTGGGACGCGCTGTCCGGTTGCTACGTGGTGGGGCGGAAGGCGTGCCTTGTGAGGCTGTGTCGCATTGGCATTCACGTGGGCGGAGTTTCTTCCGCGCACGTCTTTGCCTGACGTCGGACTGATGGGAGGCGGCTTTCTAAGCCGCGAGTGAGTCAGTTCCCCATCAGGTCCGACCTCACGGGGCGGAGCTGATGGACACCGTCATCAGCTGACTCAGGTCCATTGGTCGGCGTGAGTGCGCCCAGCCTCCGGGATTTTCGCCGCCGCCCCATCACGTAGGATGGGTTATCCGTTTGTGCGCATGTCAGTGTGCATATCTAATAGTAGTTCCCCACAAGGTCCGCTGATGAGATGGATGGGGATAGGTCGGCGTTATTTTGCACTGACCTGTGATTGGTTAACTCTCCAACATGATATGTATATAAAGTGGTGATGAATACTATACTGTGAGACACTGATTGAAGCTTGAGAAAGGAGGACGCTTTCCTCCGAAACGTTGCTATGTCCTTTCATGTGTCGTTTTAATCAATAAAAGAGCTTGTCTATAGATGGTGCCGGCTGATGCATTCTTGTGAAATTTAAGCAAGATGTAGATGTTTTCTCCATAGCTTGTCCTAGGACATGTTGGTATCGAGCATGAGCTGAACTGTGTGTCTTCTCATCTATTCATTGTTTCTTGTCTTGTCTTTAACTGTTTGTGTCTTCTCATCTGTTCGTCTCTTGTCTTTTCTCATCCCTTGCCCTGGTCATACCCATTGGTCTCCCGTCTGCCATCTCCACTCCCCCCCCTATCTTTCTGGCTACCAGCCTGAATCTTCTGTCCCTGGCTGTGTGGACCAGGGTCTCACTGATCTCACCATTGACTCCTCTTTCATGGTGGAATGGCCCAATGAGCCCACAGGTACCACCCAAGTAAGTAGATGTTTGCCAAACTTGGCAGCCCTAGCAAAGATTTCTCCTAGTAAACCCTCCATAGTTTCCATGACCCTAATGTTCCTGGATTTACATAATTACAATTAAACTTCATTGAACACAAAAATATGTAAACATGAAAGCTGTTCTATGTCCCAACAGCAGTGTCAGTTGTGAAATTTAAGCAAGATGTAGATGTTTTCTCCATAGCTTGTCCTAGGACGTGTTGGTATCGAGCATGAGCTAACCTGTGTGTCTTCTTATCTATTCATTGTTTCTTGTCTTGTCTTTAACTGTTTGTGTCTTCTCATCTGTTCGTCTCTTGTCTTTTCTCATCCCTTGCCCTGGTCATACCCATTGGTCTCCTGTCTGCCATCTCCACTCCCCCCCTATCTTTCTGGCTACCAGCCTGAATCTTCTGTCCCTGGCTGTGTGGACCAGGGTCTTGCTGATCTCACCACTGACTCCTCTTTCATGGTGGAATGGCCCAATGAGCCCACAGGTACCACCCAAGTAAGTAGATTTTTGCTAAACGTGGCAGCCCTAGCACAGATTTCTCCTAGTAAACCCTCCATAGGTGACCTGTTTTTAGTGCTTCATGGGCGTTCTGCTGGCCTACACCTGTTTCCCTGCCAGCCCCTTTTAGGAAATGAAGTGCCAAATTTCTTGTGAAAATTGAGTTGAGAGGGGTGTCTGAAACAGATTTAGAATTATAATAAAAGTATGTGTAAGTTATTATCCATCAGTTCATGACATTAGAAAATCGTAGCATTGCAGGATCAATGTTCCATGACCCTAATGTCCCTGGATTTACATAATTACAATTAAACTTCATTGAACACAAAAATGTGTAAACATGAAAGCAGCTCTATGTCCTGACAGCAGTGTCACTTTGTGAAATGTAAGAAAGATGTAGATGTTTTCATCATAGCTTGTCCTAGGAAGTGTTGGTACCGAGCATGAGCTGAACTTTTTGTGTCTTCTCATCTATTCATTGCTTCTTGTCTTGTCTTGAACTGTTTGTGTCTTCTCATCTATTCATTGTTTGTTGTGTCTTTTTTCCATCCCTCACCCTGGTCGCACCCACCACATTCCCTGGTCACACCCATCACCCAATCTGCCATCTTCTCTCCCCTCCCCCTTTATCTTTTTGGCTGCTAGCCTGAATCCTCTCTCCCTGGTAGTGCGGACCAGGGGCTCGTCGATCTCACCACTGACTCCTCTTTTGTGGTAGAATGGCACAATAAGACCACAGATGCCATCCAAGTAAGTAGATTCTTACTAAACTTGGTGTCTTCAGCACAGATCTCCCCAAGCAAACTCTCCATATATGACCTGTGGGCATTCAACTAGCCTACATCCATTTCCAAGCCACCCCGTTTAGAAAACAGAGTACGAAAATTGACAGTGGAGGAGATGCCCCCAAATTGGTGTTTAAGTTTCCTCAAAATAAGTTAGGATGAATTACAGGTGAAATACTGGATCTTGTGAGAAACAAAAGACACAGAGGGACCAGGAGCCCGATCTGGTGTGATACCGTCAGATCACCAAGAGGTCTATGTAATAGTGTAGTTGTTATACTCACAAAATTGGGTTGCTCATCCTACAACCACTCTTTGGGCACGTGGGGAAGTACCGTCCCCACTCGGCCTTGCTTCCGTCAGGGGTTTGGATGTGGCTCAGAGACTCGGTCGCTGCTCCGACAGAGAAAAATCCTTTTGGAGGCCTTCCAAAAAGAGAGCACTCCCCAGAGTGGAGTGGTTCGTGGTTAGGAGAGGGATAGGAGGCGCCCGTAAAGTCAAGAGCTGTTTGGTAAATATATAATATTAGAGTTTAAGGATATTTACCAAACAGCTCTTGACTTTACGGGCGCCTCCTATCCCTCTCCTAATTACAGGTGAAGCTCAAAAAATTAGAATATAGTACATAAGTCTATTTGTTTCAGTAATTCAACTTAAAAGGTGAAGCTAATACAGTATATGAAATAGGAACCATTTGCAGATGCTTTGGATGAATTAGCTGACTAGAGTCTGACACTTTGAGCCTAGAATATTGAACATTTTCACAATATTCCAAAGGTCTCAGATTTTTATTTTGGGGTTCTCACAAGCTGTAAGTCATAATCATCAAAATTATAACACAAAGGCTTGACATATATCGCTTTGCATGTAATGAGTCTTTCATGTATTAGTTTCACCTTTTTAATTTTAATTACTGAAATGAATGGACTTTTGCACGATATCCTAATATTTTGAGTTTCCTGTAGAAGTAAACTTTAAAAAAAAAAAAAAAAAAAAAAGCTTTAAAAGAATAAAAAGTTATTATTTTATTGAACACAGGTTAAATAGTCCGTGTCTGAATACAGAAAAAAAGCAACATACAGATGCTCATAGTAGCATAAAAAGTTAGACAAAATAAAAGTAATAACACATCCAGACTAAATGTATACAGTATTTCAAAATACTGTAGTTAAAGCGGAATATAACCCTGCATTTCAACTTTGCTCTAAAACATTATTTACAGCATATTATATGCAAAAAGCATTTTTTTTTTTTTACTAGACCAGCATTGGAAGGGTTAAACACAGATGTTTTAAGTTCCGTGCAGACGTTCAGATAGTTACATTCTATTTAGTTAGATGTATCTATTGATAAACAGCTACACACTCTTTGGCTGTCCTCCAAGCTCCTTCTCAGTCAGAGAGATGAGTCACAATAAACACTTAAAAGATACATATTTGTAAACAAAAAGTATCTAACTGAAGTTCGGATGCCTCTGCAGAAATCTAAAGGAACTTTAAAGCCCTGTGTAACCCTTCCAATGCTGATCTAGTAAAAAAAAAAAATGCTGGTTGCATATAATATACTGTAAATAATGTTTTAGAGCAAAGTTGAAATGCAGGGTTATATTCCGCTTTAAATGAAAAGTTACATTTTAAGGAAAGTTAAGGGAGTTTATCACTAATTCATAGAAGGTCCGTAAAAATTATAAATCATAAGCTCACAATAAAATATATGTTTATGAGATCATCAAATAGGAGACCTATTTATGCCCTATCAAAGGGATCAGAGTGCAGTATAAATGCATAAAATTAAAAATTAAATTATAAAAAAATAAAAAGAAAGTTATTCTTATTTAGATTAAAAATCATAAAATCAGAAATTGGTAGCACTGCAGCATCAATGTTCCGTGACCTTACTGTCCCTTAATTTACATAATTACATTTAAACTTTATGGAACACAAAAATATGTAAACAAAAAGAAGCTCTAAGTTTCCCAAAATGCGAGAAAGATGGAGACCTTTTCTTCATAGGTTCTTCTAGCTAGCGTTGGTACAAAGTATGAGCTGAACTGTTTTTGTCTTCTCCTCTATTCATTGTTGTCTTTCCTCATCCCTCGCCCTGGTCATTTCCATCACTGTCCCATCTGCCATCCCCTCTCCCCCCTTATCTTTTTGGTTACCAGCCTGAATCCTCTGTCCCTGGCGGTGCAGACCAGGGTCTCGTCGATCTCCCTACTGACTCCTCTTTTGCGGTAGAATGGCCCAGTGAGCCCACAGATACCTCCAAAGTAAGTAGATTCTTGCTGAACTTGGCTCCCCCTGGCACAGATCTCACCTAGCAAACCCACCATAGGTGACTTGTGGGCATAAAGTCCTAGTGATCACTCTGCTAGCCTACACCTGTTCCCCAGCCAACCCTTTCAGGAAATGCTTGCCAAATTTCTTGTGAGAACAGATACTCTGGTGTCATGCGGATACTCTAGTCAAAATCCTCTGAGCCTCTCATATTTAAGAAGTGAGCATATCAGATGTTCTAAATCTTCTGACTTTCCTGATACTTGTCCCAAAAACGTGACTCAAAAAGTTATATAACCAGAGGTAGAATGACATTTGGAGGCAGAAGTTTGCACTGGCTGCCTCCATTTTTCTTTTTTGACTGGTTTGTAGTTAAGCGGCCTCTATCTCTAAGTGCTCAACACAGAATCCAGTAAATTGTGCTTTGCGGCCAATTACTTACTTTCTTAAAGTGGAACTTCAGCCTAAACAAACATACTGTCATTAAGTTACATTAGTTATGTTAATTAAAATAGATAAGTAATATAATCTCGTACCCACCCTGTATTAAAAGAACAGGCAAATGTTTGATTTCATGATGGCAGCCATCTTTTTGGTTGAAAGGAGGTGACAGGGAGCATGAGACACAGTTCAAACTGTCCTGTGTGCTGATCACCCCTCCCAGTTGCTAGGCAACAAGAATAACATAGGAAATTCCATCGTGCTTTGCACAGCATCAGGGAAAAAAAGCCCGGGCAGTTTTCTTTTATGGGTGGAGCTTAGCTAAAAATGCAGCTAAAAATGATGCTTTGGTAAGAAAAACAAAGTTCTGATGCTTTGAAACTGTAAAAGAAACACCAAGCCTTTTCAGTTCTGCCGAGTAGATTTTTAGTCGGGAGGTTCACTTTAAGTGATTTCTGTATAGAATGATATTCTTCCTACTGATAAAATCATTGAAGGGTGAATTTCCTTGTGTTTGTATCCACAGTCACATCTTCTGTTGTGTCTCTGTTCTGAGTGTCTCATGAGCTTTTAAACTCCCGTTAGTATCCACATTTCCTAGGTTTGATGGTCCAAGTTTCGGTGGAAATTTTCATGCTAACCAGAATCTAAAGTCCATCACAAATCCATTGCAGGACTTTCCCTCCTTTCTGTGTCACTTGCCAATTATTCATTACTCTGTGTTGTGTGTCTCTCTGTAGATCAGGGCTGTCCAGCTCCAGTTTTCGAGGGCCGAGCTCTTCACATTTTTGGCTCAGCTCAAATTAATTGATGAGACTGAATCAGGAAAGGCTTGCTTCATCAAGTGGAACACCTTTTTCCATTTCTCTGTCTATCTAAACACTGGCATGGACATGGCCCTTGAGAACAGGAGCTGGACATCCCGGTTCTGGGAAGAGTTGGCACAAAGCATGAGCTGAATTGTTTGTATCTTCTCATCTGTTCATTGTTTCTTGTCTTTTCTCATCCCTCACCCTGGTCACACCCATCACTCTCCTGTCTGCCATCTTCTCCCCCCTTTATCTTTCTGGCTACCAGCCTGAATCCTCTGTCCCTGGCAGTGCGGACCAGGGCCTCACTGATCTCACCATGGACTCCTCTTTTGTGGTAGAATGGCCCAGTGAGCCCACAGGTACCACACAAGTAAGTAGAGTCTTGGTAAACTTCGCTCCCCCTGCCCAGATCTTTCCTACCAAACCCGCCATAGGTGACCTGTGGGCATAAAGCCTAGTGATCATTCTGCTGGCCTACACCTGTTACCCAGCCAACCTTTTTAGGAAATGGTTGCCAATTTCTTGTGAGATACTCTGTTGTCATGCTGATTCTGAGCCTCTCATATGGAAGAAGTGAGCAGATCAGATGTTCTAAATCTTCTGACTTTCCTGATATGCTTACTTGTTCCAAATAAGTGACTCAAGTGACTCAAAAAGTTATATAACCAGAGGTAGAATGACCTGTGGAGGAGGATGTCTCCACTGGCTGCCTCCATGTTTCTTTTGTGACTTTGTTTGCAGTTGAAGCGGACCTGCGCTCAGAATTTCCTCTCTGCTCTGAAAGCTAAGAAACTGCATAATAACCTTTAAAGAAAAACATTTCTTTGTTACAGCAGATCGAAATCCTGCAATAAATCTGAAGTGTCTACTTCCTGTTTTCAAGGAAGCAGACATAGGGTTAACATCCTGTGTTTACAAATTAGCTACTCTGCTGAGGCTGCTTAGATTCCTGAGCTGACACATCTGAGAGAAATTTCACTTGATTAGTCACAGATGAGAGGGAATTAGACAGGCTAAACTCTATAAATACTTACAGGGTGCATTTCTCTCTGCTTTCCTTTGCTTTACTTCTGTCCTCGCAAGGATTCAGGTCCATTTTAAGCAGCCTCCAACTCTAAGTACTCAATGCAGAATCTAGTTCCCAAAAGAATAAATTGTCGTTTGTGGCCAGTTACCTATTTTCTTAAAGTGAATGGGAACCGCATTTAAAAAAAATGAGACAGATACTTACCCAAGTAGAGGGAAGGCTCTGGGTCCTATAGAGCCTTCCGGCTCCTCTCCTGGTCCCCTCGTTCCAGTGCTGGCTCGCCCGGTAGCAGTATGTGACTAAATTAGTCAAATACTGCTTTACCCGGCTGAAGGAGGCTTCTGAAGTCCTCAGGGAGCCCGAGTGCTCCTGAAGAAGGGCGGCCCTGTACTGCACCTGCGCAAGCACGCTCTCTTGCACGCTCACACCTCTGCAGTATGGAGCCGCACGACTTCTGGAGGACACGGCTCCCGAAGACTTCCAAATACCCTTTTGGCGGTGGATAGAAACGGGGGGGGGGGGGGGGGAGCCAGCACAGGATAGAGAGCACCGAGAGACGAGACGGAAGGCTCTATACAACCCAGAGCCTTCCCTCTCCTTAGGTAAGTATTTGCTTCATTTTTTTTAAAAATGCGGTTCCCATTCACTTTAAGTGATTTCTGTATGGGATGAGATTTCTCCCACCGATAAAATGATTAAAGGCTGAATCTCCTCTCCTTATATCGCTGTCACATCTCTTGTGTATCTGTTCTGAGTGTCTCATTCATTGTAGTGGTGATCTTTTTAACTCCAGTTAGTATCCAAATTCTCTGAGTTTTATGGTCCGGGTTTCAGTGGAAATTT
Source organism: Hyperolius riggenbachi (assembly GCF_040937935.1). Taxonomy (NCBI): domain Eukaryota; kingdom Metazoa; phylum Chordata; class Amphibia; order Anura; family Hyperoliidae; genus Hyperolius; species Hyperolius riggenbachi. The sequence goes on from NC_090652.1 coordinate 304,497,222, forward strand.
TCATGCTAACCAGAATCTGAAGCCCATATCCAATCCATTGCAGGACTTTCCCTCTTTTCTGTGTCTTGAGCCAGTCATCCATTACGCTGTGTTGTGCGTCACTCTGTAGACCAGGGCTGTCCAGCTCCAGTTTTTGAGGGCCGAGGTCCTCACACATTTTGGCACAGCTCAAGTTATGTGATGGGACTGAATCAGGAAGGGTGTGGTTCATCATGTAGAACACCTTTCTCTGTGCCAGATTTACCAAAGCATTACCAACAGTTTTTTCTTCTTAAACTGTTCTAAACAGCAGAGGACCTGCTCTGCATGATTAGAAACGTCTGAAATCCTACTTAATAACGGCAGTTTAGCGTGGATTTCTAGAGCTGCACTACAGTTAAGAAAAGGGCAAATCCATCCCTAAACTGCTGCAGATTAAGAAGTGCTTAATAGCAGTTCTACAGAGTGCAGCAGTGCAGGCTAGGCATGATTTGTGAAGGACTCCTCCCCCCCCCCCTCCTGCTGCCAGGTGTCCTGTGAAGCTGTTCTGTGCATAACCCTTCCAGTGCTGAGCATTGATGCAGTACAGGAGATGTATTGGTTGCCTAAGCAACAGCAATTTACCTCACACACTGCACTGCCTGAGAGACCTTCCTAACTCTTCCTATTCCTAACAGTTTATGAAGGAATCTGCACTGTTTAGTGATTTCTTAAGATGTCTGAGACAAAACATTAGTAGATTTTCAGAAATCTGTGCAGAATTGTCTGACACTCTTGATAAATGTCCCCCAATATTTCTCTGTCCGACCTAAATACACGCATTGACCTAGCCCTTGAGGACAGGAGTTGGACATCCCGGTTCTAGGAAGCGTCCGCACCGAGCATGAGCTGAATTGTTTGTGTCTTCTCATCTATTGTTTCTTGTGTCTTTTCTCATCCCTCACCCCGGTCATACCCATTGCTCTCCCTTCTGCCATCTCCACCTTCCCTCACCTTTGTTTTTTTCTGGCTACCAGCCTGAATCCTCTCTCCCTGGTAGTGCGGACCAGGGTCTCGCTGATCTCACCACTGACTCTTTTGTGGTAGAATGGCCCAGTGAGCCCACAGATACCACCCAAGTAAGTATATTCTTTACAAACCTGGTGCCCCGGCACAGATCGCTTCTAGTAAAACCTCTTAAGGTGACCTATGTTTAACCAGCATTCTGCTGGCCTACACCTGCTTCCCAGCCACCTCTGCATTTTGCACTCTTGACAATGGACAGCAAGGAACATCTGATTTTGGGAGGGATAAGACGGGTGGACTTATTTTGTTTTTGTTTTTTAGTCTACTGCAAATCTCAATCCAATTTTATTGGCTGGATTACCTAAAACACATACTTGCCTAAGAAGGATCCCTCTGGATCATGTAGAGGCTTCATATGCCGACCTCCATTGCCGCTCACAGACACCCCAAAGAAATCTGTCAAGAGCTTATTGAATTGAAGATCCGGGGCATGCTCCTCTTCACGTACATGTGTGGCCGCGCTTCACCGGAGTGACTACATGAAGAGGAGCGTGGCCCGGATCTTCCAGAGTTTCTGGCGCGCAGCAGCGATAACACATGGTGAAGTCTCTACAGAAGGCAGAGGCTCTCCTCTTAGGTAAATACTGTATATCCTCAAATAGAAGTCGACCTCCAATGTAAGTTGACTCCATTATTTGATACTCTTAAAGTGTACCTGAGACAAATAGATATAGTCTACACATACCTGGGGCTTCCTCCAGCCCCCTCCGCACTAATGGCTCCCATGCCATCTTCCTCCACTTCCTTCTTCCGGTAGAAGTCCCATAAGTTTGACCAGTTGGCGCAGTGCAGCTGCGCGCACCCTTGTTTCGCTCCAACAGCTGAAATTGTTCTGCTCCTGAGCAGTAGTACTGAGCAGGCGCAGAGTGCTCCCGGCCACAGGAGTGGGGCGCATGCGCAGTGCGCCCGGACTAGCCAAGCTAACGGGACTTCTACCATGAGAATGAGGAGGCAGAAGAAGATGGCGTGGGAGCAATTGATGTGGAGGGGGCTGGAGGAAGCCCCAGGGATGTATTAAAACTTTTATATCTATTAATCTCAGGTTTCATTTAAGATAAAATTTATTGACTCATGTATAGGTCTATCCATCACAGTTAATGGCTGCACTTGGGGCCCAGGAGGGGTTAATGACTGCACTACATACAGTATTGCAGCCATTAACCCCTCTTGTCCCTTAAGTGCAGCCAAATAAGTGCAGCCAATCATTTTTCTAGGCCCCCAAGTGCAGCAGTTATTCACCCCCTTCCTGCAGCCTAATATGCCCCGCCCCTTTCCTTTGTGTCCTGGACTTACAGACCTGTGTTTTCTTGGCATTATAAAGAAAGTGTCACCTCTGGGTAAATTGCTGCAAATGGGAATGCCACTATTAGTACACACATTACTCAATGCGTTCAGTGTTGCTACTGACCTTTGTATAAGTCGACCCCTAAACTTTTATTTAGTGAGTCAGACCTACATTTTTAGACTTCTAGTCATGTATATATGGTATGTGTTTTTTGACTTGATGTTCGGCTCAAGTCCACTTTAATTACCGGCTATAGTTGCTAAAATGCTAATTTTAATGTATTCTACCCCGTGGAAGAGTGCAGGCAGAAACTTGATGAATGGGCACCTTAAGTGACCACTACAAGAGTCTGCAAAATTGGTACAACCATGTCCTGACTGATGTTCATCTCTCTGACCTCTTGTTTGACTTTTTAATCTACTAAACTTAGGGAACACCAAAATGAGTAAACCTAAAGCATCTCTCTGTCCCGACTGCAGAATCGTCACAATTTTGAAAAAGGAGGAAGATGTAGATGTCGTCTTTATCGTTTTTTCTAGTCTAGGAAGAGTTGGTATACAACATGCGCTCAACTGTTTATGTCTTCTCATCTATTCATGGTTTCTTGTGTCTTTTCTCATCCCTCACCTTGGTCTCACCCATCGCTCTCCCGTCGATCGACACCCCCCCCCCCCCCACCCGTCTTTCTTGCTACCAGCCTGATTCCTCTGTCCCTGGCAGTGTGGACCAGGGGCTTGGCGATCTCACAACTGACTCCTCTCATGTGGTAGAATGGCCCAGTAATATCACAGATACCACCCAAGTAAGTGGATACTTGCGAAGCTTAGCACCCCAGTGCAGATTTCTCCTAGCAAACCCTCCGTAGATGACCTGTGCTTAGTGCGGGTCATTTAGTAGCGAGCTGTCTGCTAGCCTTCACCTGTTTCCCATCCTACCCTTATAGGAAATAAGTGCCACATTTTTTGTGAGAACAGATGCTCCATTTTGTGGTGTCATGACGATCGACCGTCCTTGCAGATTTTTTTTTTCTAGATAGGACCGCAGTTTGTTTTGATATCTGTAATGGTTAGGTTTCTGTAGTGTGGTGGATCGGTTAAAACAAGGTTTGCTTTCAATCTGAACGATCCTATTGAAAATATGAATCATTTGCTAAAAAAAAGGCACTACTAATGGGTACGTTAAAGTGTACCTGAGGAAAATGGAAGAAAAGTATGTTTACTTACCTGGGGATTCCTCCAGCCCCCTGTAGTCTGCCTGCTCCCTCAATATCCTTCTGGTCCCCTCCGTTGGGAAGTCCATAATCCAGCTGGGTGGCGGGCCACTTCACATGCGGTGTTTGAGTCTGCTCGCCTCTTCCATCGTGCTCCCATAGATGAAAGCATTCTGCGCAAGCGCAGTTATAACCTTATCGTACTGCGCACGTGCAGAATGATCCTGACCATGAGTGTTATCGGGTGGTGGGCGCATCGAGGACTGCGCATGTGCAGTAGTCTGCGACTGAGCTAAGTCGCAGACTTAATGGGGATGACTGTGGCACAGTAGGGGGGAACAGGAGGATGGTGAGGAAGCCGACTGGGGGTTGGAGGAAGCCCCAGGTAAGTAAACATTCTTTTATCCATATCTCTCAGGTACTCCTTAAAGGGATACTGTAGGGGGGTCGGGGGAAAATGAGTTGAAGTTACCCAGGGCTTCTAATGGTCCCCCGCAGGCATCCTGTGCCCGCACAGCCACTCACCGATGCTCCGGCCCCGCCTCCGGGTCACTTCTGGAATTTCAGACTTTAAAGTCTGAAAACCACTGCACCTGCGTTGCCGTGTCCTCGCTTACCCTGTCACCAGGAGTGCACGGCGCAGGCACAGACCATACTGGGCCTGTGCATTACGATCCTGGTGCCATCAGCGGGAGTGAGGACACGGCAATGCAGGCGCAGTGGTTTTCAGACTTTAAAGTCTGAAATTCCAGAAGTGAACCAGAGGCGGGGCCGGAGCATTGGGGAGTGGCTGCGCGGGCACAGGATGTCTGCGGGGGACCATTAGAAGCCCCGGGTAACTTAAACTCATTTTCCCCCGACCCCCCCCACAGTATCCCTTTAAGCGAACACTACAGGAGTCTGCGCAGTCGATACAACCACGTCCTGATCGACGGGATCCTAATCTCTGTAGGATCCTACTTGGGATTAATTCTAGTAAGCGTTATTGAACACAAAAATATGTTAGCATAGAGCAGCTCTGTCCTAACAGCAGTATCTATTTCTACTTGGAATCCGAAGACATAACCACAAAAGTTGTTTTAGGTGATGCCTTTAATGGCTATCTGTACAAGATTTCTTTGCAGGCTTTCAACACTTTACGTTTCTTCTTCAGGCATGGTACAAAACTCATAATTTCTGTATCATTCCCGAAGAAGAAACTTAAACTTTCAAAAAGCTAGCATAGAAATCTTGTACAGTTCGTCATTAAAGGTATCGCCTAAACCACTTTTGTTGTTATGTCTTCGGATTCTCTCCATCACTAATATCGGACCACCAGCAACTATTTGGAAATTTTATTAATATAACTGAATTATAAAGTGCCAACATATTCTGTAGTGCTGTGCTGGGTAAAAAACAAACATGGGGTACATAAGAATGCAGACAATGGAATGTGCAAAATATAAACATTGGTACATAATATAGAATTGTTAGACATAGTAATTACAGGGACAGTTGTAACACAATCAACAAAATATATAACAAATGTCAAGACACAAAAGGGTGAGACAGGTTCTTCTAGCTAGCGTTGGTACAGAGCATGAGCTGAACTGTTTTTGTCTTTCATCTATTCATGGTTTCTTGTGTTTTTTTTCTCGTCCCTCACCCTGGTCACACCCATCACTCCCCTGTCTGCCATCTTCTTCCCCTTTCTCTCTCTGGCTACCAGCCTGAACCCTCTGTCCCTGGCGGTGCAGACCAGGGTCTCGGCGATCTCACCACTGACTCCTCTTTAGTGGTAGGATGGCCCACTGAGACCACAGATACCACCCAAGTAAGTCGATTTTTTTCCAAACCTGACACCCCCTAGCATAGATCTCTCCTAGCAAATCCTTCATAGGTGACCTGTGTTTAGTGCTTAACCGGCGTTCTGCTGGCCTACACCTGTTTCCCAGTCAATCCTTTTAAGAAATGGGTGCCAAATTTCTTGTAAAATCAGATACTCCTTTTTCTGGTGTCTTGATGACCCTCCAGCTAACATCCTCCGAGGTTCTCATGGAAAACAAGTAAGCAGATGAGATGTTCGAACTTTTATGACTTTTCTAGTTTACATACTTATCGCAGAGAAGTGCTTCAAAAAGTCATATAACCAGATGCAGAATGACATTTCGAGGAGGAAGTCTCTGGCTGCCTCCATATTTTTTTTTGTGACTGGTTTACAGTTAAACAGCCACCTCTGAGTATTTGATAGAGTCCAGCTCCCTAGAAGAGTAAATTGGTTTGTCGCCAATCTTTTTTTATTTTAATGTGGTGAGATTTTTCCTACCCACAAAATGCTTGAAGGACAAATGACCTCACATTCTATCTGCAGTCACACCTTCTGCTGCGTCTCATTCATTGTAGTGATGAGCTTTTAAACTTCAGTTTGTATCCAAATTTCCCGAGTTTAATTTTTGATGGAAATTTGCATGCTAACCAGAATGTAAAGCCCATCTCAAATCCTCTGCCAGACTTTCCCGTTTCTCTGTGTCTTGATCCAGTCATCCATTAATCTATGTTGATTGTCACTCCGTAGATCTGGGTTGTCCAACCCCAGTCCACAAGGGCCAAGCTCCTAACACATTTTTGGCACAGCTCAAAATTAATTGATGGGACTGAATCAGTCCATTCTATGTAGGTAGAAATAACAAAGTTTTGTAAAAGTAATACATTTCACGAATACCTCGGTCCATCCTAAACACTAGCGTGGATATGGCCCGCGAGGACTGGAGTTTGACAGCCCTGCGTAGGTACCATAATTCTGCTGTTAGAGTCTATGGATAAGGCTATTGGTCCACCCTATGCCAGATTGGAAATGTCCTGTCACAAGGGGTCCGAAGTACAGATCCACTGTGTCCGTTGATGCACGTTTTTGTATCCATTGGTGTCAGTTGTAACATGCGTTTTGCGTTCTTGACGATGGACTGCAAGAAAGATCTGATTTTGGGAGGGGTGGGCCGTTTGTTTTTTTTAATTATTTTATTCTACTACAAACATCAATCCTATTTACTTGCTAGAGTTGATGCACATTTTAATTCATTATACCTGGCGGTAGAGTGCAAACAGAAAATTTGTCATGTCCGATCTCCATTGAAAGCTCTAGTGAGAACGGAGGTGGTCCGTTTTTATAGACTTGTATTGCGTCCGACGGCATGCATTGCATATTCCATGTCCAGGAAAGTCATACAAGATGGTACTTTGTGTTATAGATAATATAGACAGACGCAAAACATTTATATTGCACTTTTCTCCTGGCGGACTCTCCTGGCGCCAGAGCTGCGGCCACTGGGGAGTGCTCTATAAGCAGTAGCAGGTGAGGCCTGGAACCCACTAGAGCATTTTTTGAGCTTTCAGAGAGTGCTTTCAATTGCCTGCGATTTCCCTAATTGCTCTGTCAATGTAAGTGGATGGGAAAGATCCCACTACAGCGATGGCGATTAAGGAAATCGCAATCACTGGACATGAAGCATTTTGGGAGTATTTCCATTCTAATAAATGATATAGGAGCAAGAAAATTGCTCCCAAAATAGCTTTCAAAACGCTACCACAAATCGCTAGTGATTGCAATAGCGTTTTGCACTTTTCTAGTGGGTTCCAGGCCTTATGGAATCTTGCCTAAGGTGCTGGCTTACTGGACAGGAAGACATGACATATGCGAGGAGAGGGCCAGCGCATACCACAAAGGCTGCATCTGAAATGACCAACAGCTCACATGTGCAGCACCTCTAATAAGCTATCTGCACACTTTGCATTCAATTCAGATGCAAATCATATGCATAACTACTATTACCATGCAAACGGGAAACTCTGAAATACAGGCTGGGAGCAGCTAACCTGGTAGTTACATACTAGCAAAATTATGAAAAGGGGGGAGGTTCCGCATCCCTAAAAGCATGCTGCAATTGACTGGTTAATCGCTCAGGCATGCACCACCTCTATTAGGCTGAAAATGCATGCCCTTCGTCCAAAACAAACGCTACATTTATTATACTATGAAGGAACTTTGTCTTCCACTATAGTTTGCATGCAAAGTACCACTTGCCCGGAGGTTTGCCTCACCGTGGCGCAAGTGTCCAGTATATTCTACTTTGCATGCAAACTATAGTGGAAGCTAAAGTTCCTCCAATTGCAGCATGTTTTTAGGGATGCGCAACCTCCCCCCTTTTCATAAACCTGAGATATGAACCCAGGTCTTGTGCGTCAGAGGCAGAGCCCTTAATCAGTACTCTATCCAGCCATTGCATAATAGGCATGAGCTTCGAAGTTTGGATTCCGCATTCCAACGCAAAGCTGACCCATTCACTGCAGACAGAGAAGCGCAGGACAATAAAGTTTCTTCTAACCCTGTGCATGGTGCCTTAAATGGCTGTTGCCCATTACTGGGTGGTGCCACTGTGCTGCACCTTTTTTTGTAATTCAATAAAATACATAAAGTTGCTCTTACAGTTAGTGTAGGGTAAAAGTGCATGTCAAGTCACCTGCGGGTCCTCCCACAGCCCCCGAGCTTGTCCAGAGCAACAGGAGCGATGTTAGCCTGGAGGGAGGTGCGGTGAGCAGAGCCTGGCCACTTATGATGTCACTACGCGTTTCGGTGCTTGACCACGCCTTCATCACCTGGAGTGCTCCTCTTCATCGCTGGCTTAACAAACAACAATACAGATGGCGTGCGTTGTGTTTAGATCGCACAGTGCGCGGTGCACTAATAGATGGCTTCAGGATTTTCATCGGTTCTCCAGAGCCTGACCATCTGTAAGGCAACTTACGCAGTTGCCTAGAGCTAGACCAGGGGCCTGTTTGATGCTGGATAAATCTGCCAACCCCTGGTGGTGTGTTTAGCTCTACAATCAATAGCTTTCTGTTAGCTAACTTTTACCGTCCAGACCCTGTGATATTAGAAGACCCAGTTATAGTTAAAGCAGACCTGAACTCAGAACTTCCTCTCTGCTCTAAAAGATAATCACCAGCATAATAACCTTTAAAAAAAGTTCTTTGTTCCAGCTGATACAAATCCTGCAATAAATTGGCAGTGTGTCTAGTTCCTGCTTTCATGGAAGCAGACATAGGGCTAACATCCTGTGTTTACGAATTAGCTGCTCTGCCGAGGCATCCAGCTGATAGTTGAGAGGTCAAATTACAGTAGTGATTAGTCAAAGATGAGGGCGAGTTAGACAGGCTAAACTCCCTAAATACCTACAGGGTGCATTACTCTGTGTTTTCCTTCTGTTCTGTGCAAGAGTTCAGGTCCACTTTAAGCTTGTTCCCCCGCAGTACCCCAGAGAGTTGGTATGCTCCAGACTGAGGCGTAGCATTGCTAGGATCTTCCTTTCTGGGTCTTCAGCATTATTTGCCAGGTCTGTCATGCTACATTTTACCATTAGCAAAATAACTATATTCTAAATCTTTTATTTCAGCCACCAGAGCCGGCTCCTGCTCCTGCTCCCGCTCCTGCTCCCGCGCCTGCTCCCGCTCCCAAGGAGGAAGTGAAGCCTGCTGAGAAGGAAGTAAAGGAAGTGAGTGATCCTTTTCTATGAATGATCTTTAGAAAGGCCAGGAGGTATTTTTGGAGATGGGTTTTTCTAGCATTGAGATGATGGAGAAAATATTCTACTCATTGGCCTCAATTCACTAAGCATTAGTGCATTTGGGTAATGCTGAAAACAGCTGAATTTACCGATCACTCCTATTACCGCACAGAAAATTATAATTGCCGACTAGTGTGGTCCTACTAACTGAAAAACCAACAAACTGAGATGTAAACGCAGGCCAAAATGCGTCTGTTTGGACAAGGAACCTCTAATGAGAAGTTTAGTGCAAAAAGAAAAAAAAATCCAAAAGACCATCATAGTTTGTTTTGCAGCTGAATGAATCAGATTGTACATCACACTGATACGGCTGCTTTTTAGAATGAATTATGAATTAGTGTGGTAGTGGACAGGTCTAGCCTGCTCATTGGATTCCGGTGTGCCCAAGTCATTGTGTTAGCTATCATAGCTATAAATATAGAATAACAATATATAGCCAGATTTGTATTTTATTACGAGTAATGTCCAATCTTTCTTGCCTGCAGCAGTCTAGTTCTCTCCCAGCCGTAGTCGTTGAGACTTTTCCCGCCACCGTGAACGGAACCGTAGAGTGCGCCCCTCCAAAGACCAACATGCCCCCTGGATTCTTATTCAAGGTAAGAACTCAGACAAGTGTGTTTCTTTAAAGGTCAAATATCGCAAAAAAATTGTAAAACATTCCATGGACTAATCCAAAATCGGTCAGATCTGTCATCTTTTATAGCCCACTATACTGTATATGACAGCGACTTAGGAAAAATGTAATTTATAGAGCTACTTCCTCTGGGAGGGATGTACATTTTACTTGTATGTATTTAAATTTAATTTGTTTGTTTTTTTGCTATAGTGGCTCTTACATACCACGGGTCTGCTATAGTTACAAGGTAGACTGGTTTTAGATACAAGACTGGCTTCCAGAGCTCCTGACTTGAAGGTTTTTACAATTTGGACTTTGAGATATATGAACACCAGCTCTGGTCAGGTGGAATGTAGATTTTCAGAGCTTAAAGGATACCCGAAGTGATATGATGAGATAGACACGTGTATGTACAGTGCCTAGCACACTAATAACTATGCTGTGCTCCTTTTTTTTCTTTCTCTGCCTGAAAGAGTTAAATATCAGGTATGTAAGTGGCTGACTCATTCCTGACTCAGAGATAAAAAAGGGAATTTCTTATCAGGAAGGGTCACACTGTAGTCACTTCCTGTGAGTCAGGACTGAGTCAGCCACTTACATACCTGATATTTAACTCTTTCAGACAGAGAAAGGAAAAAAAGGAACACAGCGTAGTTATTTGTGTGCTAGGCACTATACATACCCCTGTCTATCTCCTCCTGTCACATGTCACTTTGGGTATCCTTGAACATGGAAGAGTTAGTTGTGGTTATGGTCATGTACGTTGGAAACCCGTGTTTCTCTATAAACCCATTTGATTGCCTCTTGTCTCAGGTGCGAGCTCAGCATGACTACGGAGCGACTGACTCTGACGAGCTGAACCTAAAATCTGGAGACATCGTCTTTGTGACACACTTTGATAACCCAGATGAACAGGTGAGCTTAGAGGCCCTCCACTCCCAGAAATGGGGCAAATGCTGCTTTCCTCCGTCACTAGGGTACAACTCTATCTTCGTTGGGGTTTCCACTTGCCGCAGATATGAGGAGCAGGCCAGATAACCCCCAAATTACACCCCACCCCCCAAGCTGGATTATATTAAATTATGAATTATGGTAATAAAGAATGGAAAATGGTAGTGGTGCAATTAACGGAGCAGTGCTTTTCAGCGCTGCTAGATTTGGGCGCAGCCAGCGCCGCCATAGACTGTAATGAGAATCAGTCTATAGCGGCGCTCAGTGAGTAAGTTGCTTAAAAACTCAATAATTCGGCTTCCAGCAATCGCTGGAAGCCGACTTATTTCATTCCCCCACTATCCATGGCGGCCTGGAGGGGGAATAGTAATTAAATCGGCCCGGACTTGTGCAGAAGCAGGATCAGCCATATACCGGCTGTATCCTGCGCCCGAGTCTACTGGCGCCGATTTCAAATGTACTCGCAATTAAATAATGAACGGTTGCTCTATTAACCCAACTACTCTTGATGCACTCCTCGACACAAAAGAATAATTTGTATGTGCTGCCCACCTTCTTGAAAATATGCATTATGGGTACTGCTTCTTGCACATGTGTAACTGAAACTTGCAGATATACCGCCCCCCCCCCCCCCCCCCCCCATTTTAGAAAGCGAATGCTGTTCTATACTCAAGCCATGTTCTCAAGCGCACATCTCTTTTTGATTGGCCAGTTTTACTACTTCCATATAGTATGAGGGCTTACCTAGTATTCAAAATCTGTTGGCTGTCATATTATAGGGAGGTGGAAAAATTGGCCAGCCATTGGCCAGTCGGAATTAAAATGATAAATCCAATGTTTCAGAACGTCAATGTGTCCCTTTGTCAAGGAAATAGTACATCAACCAGAACCTGATTTGGTTAGAATGAACAGCACTCAAGTGATGTGCTATGTTCCCCTGCATCAGAGAGCTAGACGTCAGAGAACATAGCAGAGCTAGACGTCAGAGAACATAGCAGAGCTAGACGTCAGAGAACATAGCAGAGCTAGACGTCAGAGAACATAGCAGAGCTAGACGTCAGAGAACATAGCAGAGCTAGACGTCAGAGAACATAGCAGAGCTAGACGTCAGAGAACATAGCAGAGCTAGACGTCAGAGAACATAGCATATCGCCTGTTGGTGAGTGTTTTTTAGTCTTACCAGATCAGGTTCTGGTTGATATTCTATTTTTTTTTTGACAAAGGGACGCATTGATGTTCCGAAACGTTGGCTTTCTCATTTTTGTCTCGTAGTAAAGTATATGATTAAATACTTGGTGTGTCGGCATCAGATATTAGTTGGATTTTAATGTGGCAGGGTTGTTGTACACTCTGTTGTCTGAGCACCCGATCTACATCTTGGTCTACATATTTCTGAAGTTTGGATGTAGTTAGGACTTTCAACATCTGTTGGGGTTTTACTGTGGTTGTACCTGGGAAAGGAGGTCTTCCTCAATTTCCTGTCCCATGCACGGCTACACCCTTCAATTTTAACTCTGCAATCTGATTGGATCTGACACAGTCTCCACTATCTTCCAGGATGAAGGCTGGCTTATGGGCATTAAGGAGACCGACTGGCAACAAAACAAGGATTTTGAAGAGCATCGAGGAGTCTTCCCAGAGAACTTTACAGAGAGGCTCCAGTGAAACCTCCTGATCTCGGGGATACAAAAAAAAGCAAATTTTCTGTGAAAATGATCCACCCGGCCTACCCTCTGAACAGCTAAACCCTACAAGTGTCACCTTTCTAAGGTTCAGTTGACTTTAGTCTCCAGGTTAGGTGTTGTTGAGTAGATGCAGTTCCTGGAATGCTAAAGTGTGTGTTTCATTATTAATTTTTTTTTTTTATGAACCCAGTTCCCAACGAGTTCAGGTCAACCTTTCAGTCTGTTACAGGTTGAGATCTGGAGGGCGGCCATATTTTAGGTTAGGAATGCCAAAATCCCATCTTTTTCAATGTAGGTGTCGCCAACCCTGGCGGTTTCCAACTCCTTCTCCCACATTGATTCACTAAGAAAGGGAGATCTATCGTTTTGTCCGGCGGCATTTCTCTTTCCTAGGGAATCGATGGGCTACGTTCTCAGCCGCCGGCTCGTGCTGGCGAAGGGCGCACGTGCATCCATACCGACTCATGACGTAGCGTGTTCATCCGTCATATTTCTCCAGACGTAGTGTGCCATGTCTCAGAAATCACGTGTGAAAAAAAGGAAACCAGAGAAAAGCAAGAAAAGTAATTTAAGAAAAGACTGTCAAATGATTATATTTACAAATGATATATAACAGAAGCTCCTATCAACAAATATAGTGTTCGTTAAAGTCGTTGTTTTTAAAGGCCGTTTGGCACATGAAGTCATGAATGATATTTTTATGTACAGTTTGCATCTTATGGCACGTGGCGGCAGGTGACATTCTAGCTGTGCTGTCCCCAGTTTTCAAGGTCAATGCTTCCATCATCCAGCGTACCCCAATGTGGCGGGTCCTATTCTGTAACTGGGCTTGTGTTCTCCTATGAGGCCTCACTGTCTCCACGTGTCTTTATAGTGTGAAGTGAATAAAAGCCCCCAAGAAACACTGAAAATGATTAATTTATGTGTGTAACCAGTTCATCAGTTTTGGGGGTTTCAGACATGAAGGTAATAAATTCATTGAAGTCATTATTTTATGCAAATATGTCAAGAACAAAAGGATGACCTGTCCTCACCAGGGATGGTCAATGAGATGATAATAATTACAAGTTAATGTGAATATTATGTCAATTTTATGTAGGTGTTATGCAGCTTGGTGATGGACCAATCAGATGCTGCATGTAATTGGTCAGTTTTCCAGCTGGTTAAATTTGCATAACAGAGATTTGACAAAAACTCTTATTCTTGACCTCTCATCGGCCATCCCTAGTCTTTAGCAATCACTTAAAATTGTTGCATGAATTGAGTCTCCAGCCAGACCTACATACATCTATTTTTGAAGTTTGGATGTAGTTAGGAGGACTTGCAACATCTGTTGGGATTTTACTTTGGTCACTGTCTTCCTCAATTTCCTATCCCCTGCGAGATGATCGAACGTTAAAAGTAATCTCTTGATTGCACACAGATGGTTGTACAAACACCCTAATTTATTTACTGGAGTGTGGAAATATCAAAATATCTCAGGTTTCTTTTTCTTTCTGGTTGTCCCTTTTTTGTGTCCTTCTTCTCAGGGCTGGATTTGCCATAAGGCACAGTAGGCACATGCCTACAGGCGCCTGATGATGGAAAGGCGGCTTACTTCCCTGCGAGAGTGCTTCCCTCCCTGCTTTTCTCTGCAGAGTCCTGATGAGAGTGTAAATGAGAGGTTACTCTCCCCGCTCTCAGCATTTCACTGACAAGATCTCCCTTCAGTCAGGGGAACCTCTAGCTGCTTAATTCTGAGGTTCCTCTAGCTACCTAATACTTGGGGGCACCTCTAGTTACTTAATACTGAGAGTACTTCTGGCTACCTAATACAAACAGGCACCTGTAGCTACCTATGACCGGCAAGGGAAGTGACAGCTGGGCCAGCCAGCACACTGGCAGTGCAGTTTGAGGGTTTGTAGGCAGGGCCGGTTCAAGTAACAATTGGGCCCTAGGGCAAAATTAGCCTGGCGGCCCCCCAACAGACACCCCCCCGAACCAAAAAGCGTCATTACAGGCTCTTTGTTGCAGCCAAATTTCCCTCCTGGGCCCCTTAGCTGGCTGCTGACCCTCCCCCAATCACCTCCCAATTTAACAGACTCTGCAAAGTCCCTGGGGAGCAACAGTTAAGATGGGGGAGGGACAACCTGGGGGCCCCTACAGGCTCTGGGGCCCTGGGGCAATTACCCATTTTTCCTATGGTAGCTCCGGCCCTGTTTGTAGGTTCATGGAAGGTGAAGTCTAGGGTGCCAGGAGTTCTGTGCCTACAGGCTTCTGTGAGGTAAATCTGGGCCTACTTCCTGTGTGACACAGATAGCAAGTGAGTAGAAAGGATTGCCAAAAAAAGGGAGAAGGACAGTTGAAAAAAATGTAAGAGGTTCCATTCTTCACCATTTCCTAAAATGTGTTTTGGTTTTTTTTTGCAGTTTGTGAAAGCAGTTTGCTCTCACTTCCTTTTTTAGTGGCCACCAAATCTTGAGGCAGGAAGTGACCATTATAAAAAAAAAAAAAACAGAGGTTCCTGCTCTTCCCTACTCAATCCAAAACCAGAAAAGTAAGAAAAAAAAACTGGCTGGTGGTAAGCTTTTAATTTTTTATTTTTTTTATTTTAAGAAGCCGTCAGCACGTCCTGATTGCTTTCACCAGCAACATTTCCATGCCTGATAGGTTATTTTGGAATTTTCTGGGACAAGAAAGTCCGAGTAGCTCTTCATAGCTGGGTATTTCATTCAATAAAACATTTTAGCTAAGTTTTTTTTTTTTTAACATTTAATACTCTGTTATGCCGTGTGGTATTTTGCTGCTTTGCTGCGGTTCCCATTGACTTTTGTCAGGTTACAAAAGGGCCACAATGGAGATGGTTTTGCTTACGAAAGCTGCAGCGTCCTCCAAAATCTATCCTTCTCGCCCACCATCCCCTGGATGGGATGGGATATTACCCGACAATACTACCTGCCTCATGAAGTGCTGTGGTCCCCTCTTGTCACCCCCCCCCCCCCCCCCTGAGAACCCAGATACCCACTGCTGACTGTTGTCTGCCACCGCCACTCTTCACTGGAGGCATCATTTGCTAGGGGTCACCAGAGCTGAAGACAACTGGAGAATATAAGTAATCAAGCGAACCTAGCTCAGATTTTGAACCCAAAAAAGTTGCAAAGGTTTGCAACCAGTGCCAGGGTCATGTCCGATCGTAGCAAGGATTGCTTAAAGGTTAGTAAAATGGCAGTCTTGCGATGAGTTGCATGCATGCACCTGCTGTGAGAATTTTTCCGCAAGAAATCCAGGACAACCTCAGTTTGTCCAAAGATATCTCACTAAACTAGTGTGCATACAACTTGTGAGCACATGACCATTGTTTCACTAACCAATGAGCGATTCTTGCTATGATCTAATATGACTCAAGCAAGGACTTGCATAACGTCGCTGACAATTTAAAGCTAACTGAACCCAAACTCGATCAAGGCAAAATTCTCAAAGCAATCATGCAGATTTGTATAAAATGAATTTTTGGGGAACTTCATCTGTCAAGATTTGTAAACGCATTATTTAGCTGTGCTTTCCTGCAGCTGTGCACCAATCCTGTTAGCAGGTTATGGTGTCAAAATTGCCCCTTATGTGCTTCCTGTGGACTACAAGTTCATGTCCTCCATCCAGTAGAGGGTGCTAGTGCAGATTGACATGTTGCCCCACCCACTTCACTTACACAAAATTACATATGGATAAGCTACAGGATTGCAAACTTCCCAACTGCTTCTCTCCCTTCCATGTGCTTAATCTGTTAAGCAATAGTGCCTTCATGTGTCCCTCAACACATGCAAGTTCTGCTGACAGATCCAGCTAATAGTATCAGGCAGGACAGGTGTGGTCTCTATTTTCATGCTCACTGCCTTTGTCACCACCCTCATGACCACCCTTTGTCCCTTCCTCCTTTTTTACTATAGTGCAGGAATTACTGTATATAGTCTTGAATCTGTTCTTCCTACCTTGAGCATCACATGGTCTCACCTAAATGACCCGCCCACCAACTACATTCAAGGTGGAGAGGCTGAGAGCTGCAGTGGAGTTTGGCAATCACATTTGGCCAATGAAACAGATATTCCTTCTACCATTTAACCATTTGCCCTGTTTAGTTTGGGTTTGCTTGTCTATAAAATAAATTAAAAACTTCCAATCTAAGTGTGTTGGGAAACGTAAGATTCTCCAGCGTGGTCAGGCCCTGGACAACCATAGTAAATTTAAGCAGTTTTAGGTGGCCTCAGTAAAATGCCATCGATTCATCCGTCCCCCATTCCAACAGACGTGAAATGAAGGTCTTCTGTTGTGATGTCACAGATGGTCGCTGTTATTATGACTTCATTTAAATGATTATTTATCTGGACTGTGATGTTTGTAATTAAAAATATATCTGGCTGTGTTATGACTGGTATGAGTTGCTTTTGTTGACTTGTAAGTGCTGAAGTACAACTGTTATAAGAGACATACGGACAACAGGGCCACATTTTACAACTCAGAGGCCTGTAGGCACAAGAGTTCTGGCCCCCTAAACCCCCCCCCCCCCCTGAATACAGGCCACACCCCCAAGTGAAAACATTCTGAACTCTAATCCCTGCCTTATGTCACTAACTGTCCTTAGAATCTTACACTCTAATCACTGTCTCATATCATCCTTAGTGCCATGAGACAAGGCTTAGGGTATAAGCTCCTGAGGTCAGTGATATGAGGAAGGGGGGGGCGCCTCTCCTACTTAAGGCGCCTGTTGGCACTTGCCTACGGTGCCTTATGGAAAACCTGCCCTGGGACAGCCATGGTTCCTGTCATTTTTGATAAAAATTGCTTGTTTTCTGATCGGAACCATCTCTGGATCTGTTAATAGCACATCTCTAATGACTCGACTGGAGTAAGCATGGAGATTAGGGGGGTTAGATATTTCTGATGTATCGAAATTCCATAAGTAAGTGCCAGGGGCCGTGAAACATATTGGTCCTGTCTCTTTATGTAAATCGATTTAACCTTCAATTATTGGAAGGAATTTACGTCTTTCTTTTACTCGTACTCCTATCCTCTTGCTCCAGCAGGGGGTCTCAAAATGTCGGAAGAAAGATTGGTACCATGGCCAGACCACAAACGGTTTGAGCACTATAATGGCCACTTCCAAGGCTCTTTGCCGTGACAGCTGCACTTCAAACACTGTTGGTGGAATGAATACACAAGTCCTTATAGCAGACTATATTACTCTACCTGTAGATGTACTACAAGCCCCAGCTTGTCCTGAAAAGCCCTGATTAAACATATATATCTTTTGTGCTGAAATGCCTATTTATGGAATACATTTACACTGTATATACATGGGCTGGACCCCATAGACTGCTTATACGTACCATAGAGCTTCAGTATTATCTTGGCCCTGCTGCCACTAGTTTGGCCAATATATTATATTATTGGGTGAGGCGCACCCCCATAAGGTGAGATCATTCAGGAAAGGATTTGGGGGTGTCTATGTAGTAATAGCCTATAGATTTTATATATAAGCGTCTCACAACTGGTCATCCGCATTAGAGGGACAGGGGCTTGACCTCCTAAGAAATGCAAGGACATCACTTTCTTACATTATTTTACCTGGGCTTCCGTTAGTTTTAGTATTTAATTTTAAGTCTCCTGATTCAAAATTTTTGTAACTTTTTGCTATGTATGAATTGGTGAAGGTTAGTATCAGAAGTGCAGAGATGAATTGCTATTGGTGAAAACTCAAAACTAGTAGTCAATGAGATAGTTAAAATTATGAGTTGACACAAATTTTATGTAAACTTTTTTGCAGCCTGGAATTGGATCAAATGCAACCGCGGCCGATTTGTTTGTTTTTTTTTTGAAAAAAATGTTTTTGTCCAACCATTTTTAAGCTGTATACATTTTATTTTTGCATCAACTCTGAATTCTTAGCATCTCGATGAGCTTCCCTAGTACTACTTGCCCTTTTTGAATCTTATACGGTTTTTATTGGCTCATAAAGTTGGGTCCAAAATGGCCCAATGGCAATGATCCATTTTTAGCATTGAACGTTGGGGACTGCAGCAAGCAAGCATCTGGTTGATATGAATTTGGGGCAATTCACCAGCTAGTCTTCTTTATTGGTTACAATAATCTTCATTTTGTCTCTCGCGCAGAGACTTCTTACCAGAGTGTTGATCACTTCTGGGGACGTTGCAGTCCTGCCTTAGCTCCTCCTACGGAATGAAGTGCATGCGTGTGAGCGTTTAACCCCGCATTGCCTCTGTGTGCTCCTGGCTTCCTCTTCCAATGGAACGCGCTGCCTCTCAAGCTGCTGAGGGGCTGTTTAAAAGCTTTGGGGCTCATTTGGTAAATCTGGCCTTTGGATACCCTGATGAGCTTTCCTGCTGTCCGTTATAGGAAGGACACCCCTGAAAAATAAACAAATTCCACTGCTCCTCCACGTAGCTTTCCACACATTGCCACAATAATCCATCACAACGCATAATAATTATACATTTTTACAGAGCATTTTATAAAGTTTGATGTAACTTTAATGACTACACTTTTCAACTTTTTAGGCTCTCTCCTCCTTAAAGATGGTTTCTCCCACCTTAAACCCTTCCCAATACTCACAGGGCTCCCAAAATGTTCAGTGATGTCATGATGGGGGAGTAGTCTGGGTCCCTGTCTGATCCTCCCACTGTGACATATGAGTTGGGGTGTGGCGCTACTGCCACTAACGCCGTCTTTTTTTTTTTTTTTCCTGGTTGACAGGATGCAGAATAGCTGCTGCATAAGTTTGCCTAGAGCGCCATCTGCTGGGTCGAGGAACAAAATAACCATGGCAGATATGTAGTTCCTAAAGTGAACATTAACTGAGAGGAATATGGATATTTCCTTTTAAACAATACCAGTTGCCTGGCAGCCCTGCTGATATCTTTGGCTGCAGTAGTGGCTGAATCACACACCTGAAACAAGCCTGCAGCTGATTCAGTCTGACTCCAGTCAGAGCACCTGATCTGCATGCTTGTTGAGGGGCTGTGGCTAAATGTATTAGAGACACAGGATCAGCAGGAGAGTCAGGCAACTGCTATTACTTTAAAAGGAAAAACCCATATTCTTCTCAGTTTAGGTTCCCTTTAGTGATGGAATTCTAATAAACGACTACTGGTTACATGATGGGAAGGCGTGGATAATAGTGTAGTGTAACGTTGGGGAAAATCCTCAGTGGGAATCTACATACATGTGCAAATATGATCACAGACGACCGTTTCGGGTGACAAAGCTGTTAACGTCCGTACATATTGTAACACCTAGCCGGTCCAGTTATCTGTTAACATCTGAGCAGCAGAACAGCGGCCTTATCAGAATCACTGGAGTTCAGTAGAGGTAGTATTGAATGGTTAATTAAGCTAGTAATTGGCTTTGATTTGTACTTTGCTGATTAGATAATTGCAGCCACTTGTAGCCTGAAAAGAAAACTTGAGCGCTCTCTCTGATGCTCTTTATAGGCACTTAACGGCCATTTGTTAAAGGATTATCTTTAAGTGCTATTTCACAAGGGCTTCTGTGTGGCGTTATAGCGGACCTGAACTCAAAACTTTCGCCCTGCTTTAAAAGATAAGCAACAGCATAATAACATTTCTTTGTTACAGCTGGTACAAATCCTGCAGTGTTTCTACTTCCTGCTTTTGTGGAAGCCAACATAGGGTTAACATCCTGTGTTTACAAATTTAGCTGCGCTGCCGAGATTCTTGAGCGAACACAGCTGAGGGATGAAATTACAGTTGTGATTAGTCATGGCCACAACAGGGGGAGTAAGACAGGTTAAACCGTCTAAATACACACAGGGTGAATTTCTCTGTTTTCCTGTCCTGTGCAAGAGTTCAGGTCTGCTTTAATAGTGGCTTTTCCAGCGGGCAACAAAATTCTGGTTTTAAAGGGAAGGTTCAAGCAAAATAAAAAAAATGAGTTTCACTTACCTGGTGCTTCTACCAGCCCCATGCAGCCATCCTGTGCCCATGTAGTCAATCACTGCTGCTCCAGTCCCCCGCTGGCAGCTTGCCGACCTCGAAGGTCGGCGGGATGCATTGCGTACATTTTTACGCATTCCCGCTAGTGCAGGAACATTAACACTTACATTTTTACGCGTTACTGGTTCAATGCGTACATTTTTACGTAATGAACCAGAAATGCATATTAACCTCTTCACCTCAAAGGGTTTTTCTGCTCAAAAAACCAGAGCAGTTTTCACCCGTCAGCGCTCCTTCCATTCATTCACCTATAACTTTATTACTACTTATTACAGCGAAACAATCTATATCTTGTTTTTTTTGCCACTGTATAGGCTTTCTTTGGGGGGTACTTTTTGCTAAAAATTATTTTCTTCTAACTCAGTTTTAATAAGAAGAATAAGAAAAAAATTGAAAAAAAAACATTTCTCAGTTTTCAGCCATTATATTTTCAAAATGAAACATGCTACCGTAATTAAAACCCACACATTTTATTTTCCCGTTTGTATCGTTTATTGCAACGTTTAAACTTTTTCCCTAGTACAATGTATGGCGCCAATATTTCATTTGGAAATAAAGGTGCATTTTTTAAGTTTTGCGTCTATCCCCAATTACAGGCCCATAATTTATAAAGTAATTGTAGTATACAGTTTTTGTATACATATTAAAAAAGTTCAGTCCCTAAGGTAACTATTTATGTATTTTTTTTAATTTTGTAATTTTTTTTTTTAACCACTTAAGGACCGAGGTGATAGAGATCTACGCCCTGTTTTGATGGGCTCCTGGCTGGCAGGGCGTAGATCTCTATCACCGGCGCCGCCGCTCCCCGCCGCGATCGCGCGCACCGAACCGGCTGCACTTAGCTGTCTTATGACAGCTAAGGCTTCCGGGTATCGGCAGGAGCCGTCACTGATTGGCTCCCTGCCGTGTGATCGCTGTGAGCCAATCACAGCGATCACCCTCTGAAAGGCAACATAGTTGCCGTTCCGCCTCCCTCTCCGCCTCCCTCTCCCTGTCACTGTGGATCTTGTGTGACAGGGAGAGACGCACAGCCTGCAGCCGTGACAGGCTGTGCGATTTTAGTATAAAAAAAAGACTTTTTTTTATCCAGCACTCCCCCCCCATGTATCCCTTGATCCCCCTCCCAACCACCTATATATATATATATCTATATATAGATCTATCTATATATATATATATATATATAGATCTATCTATATATATATATAGATCTATCTATATATATATATATAGATCTATCTATATATATATATATATATATATATAGATCTATCTATATATATATATATATATAGATCTATCTATATATATATAGATCTATCTATATATATATATATATATATATATATATATATATATATATATATATATATATATATATATATATATATATATATATATATATATATATATATATATATATATAGATCTATCTATATATATATATATATAGATCTATCTATATATATATATATATATATATATATAGATCTATCTATATATATATATATATATATATATATAGATCTATCTATATATATATATATATATATATAGATAGATCTATCTATATATATATATATATATATATAGATAGATAGATAGATAGATAGATAGATAGATCTATATAGATAGATAGATAGATAGATCTATATAGATAGATAGATAGATAGATCTATATAGATAGATAGATAGATAGATCTATATATATATATATATATAGATCTATATATATATATATATATAGATCTATATATATATATATATATAGATCTATATATATATATATATATATAGATCTATCTATATATATATATAGATCTATCTATCTATCTATCTATAGATCTATCTATCTATCTATCTATCTATAGATCTATCTATCTATCTATCTATAGATCTATCTATCTATCTATCTATCTATATATATCTCGATATATCTATATATATATATATATATCTATATATTTTACTGCATTGTGATTTTAACCACTTGCCGACCGCCCCTACCTAGGGGCGGCGGCAAAGTGGAGCCCGCAACGACCGCAATACGCCGATCGGCGGCGGCTCGTTGCGGACTAGCTGGCCGGGGATTGCACGCTGGATGTGCCCACCCGCGACGTCAACCCGCCAGCCAATTAGCAGCGGCGGCGGGTTGTTAACCCCCGATCTGCCGCATGTAAAGCGGATAATACGCTTTGTAATGTATACAAAGCGTATTATACAGGCTGCCTCCTGCCCTGGTGGTCCCAGTGATTGAGGGACCACCAGGGCAGGTTGCAGCCCTCCTAGTAAGTACCCAAGCACACTGATCCTGCCCCCTGATCGCCCACTGCACCCATCAGACCCCCCCCCCCTGCCCACCCCTCAGACACCTGTTTGCACCCAATCACCCCCCTAATCACCCATTAATCACTCCCTGTCACTATCTCAACGCTATTTTTTAGATTAGGTCCTAAACTGCCCCCTGGGGGCTCCTGAACACCCCCCCCCCCACACACCCTCATATCCTCCCTAGAACCTGTCACTGCTACCCATCAGATCAGGCCCTAATATGCCCCCTGCGGGCTTCTGATTACCCGGCCAAACCCTCACCCGCCCCACCGCAGTGACAGAATTGTTTTTTCTGATCACTGCTGGTACGACTTAATTGCCATGTCCAGGTCACGATTTGAGAACATTCCTGCACTTCAGTGCCAATACAACCTGTCATCTAAGAAGCCACCCTGCTTATGACCGGTTCCACAAAATTCGGCCCCTCATAGACCACCTGTCATCAAAATTTGCAGATGCATATACCCCTGAACAGTCATTTTGAGGCATTTGGTTTCCAGACTACTCCTCGTGGTTTTGGGCCCCTAAAATGCCAGGGCAGTATAGGAACCCCACAAGTGACCCCATTTTAGAAAGAAGACACCCCAAGGTATTCCGTTAGGTGTATGACGAGTTCATAGAAGATTTTATTTTTTGTCAAAAGTTAGCGGAAATTGATTTGTATTGTTTTTTTTCACAAAGTGTCACTTTCCACTAACTTGTGAAAAAAAATAAAATCTTCTATGAAATCACCATACACCTAACGGAATACCTTGGGGTGTCTTCTTTCTAAAATGGGGTCACTTGTGGGGTTTCTATACTTCCCTGGCATTTTAGGGGCCCTAAACCGTGAGGAGTAGCCTAGAAACCAAATGCCTCAAAATGACCTGTGAATAGGACGTTGGGCCCCATAGCGCACCTAGGCTGCAAAAAAGTGTCACACATGTGATATCGCCGTACTCAGGAGAAGTAGTATAATGTGTTTTGGGGTGTATTTTTACACATACCCATGCTGGGTGGGAGAAATCTCTCTGTAAAGGGACAATTGTGTGTAAAAAAAATCAAAACATTTTAATTTACAGAGATATTTCTCCCACCCAGCATGGGTATGTGTAAAAATACACCCCAAAACACATTATACTACTTCTCCTGAGTACGGCGATACCACATGTGTGACACTTTTTTGCAACCTAGGTGCGCTAAGAGGCCCAACGTCCTATGAGTACCTTTAGAATTTCACAGGTCATTTTGAGGCATTTGGTTTCTAGACTACTCCTCACGGTTTAGGGCCCCTAAAATGCCAGGGCATTATAGGAACCCCACAAGTGACCCCATTTTAGAAAGAAGACACCCCAAGGTATTCAATTAGGTGTATGGGGAATTCATAGACGATTTTATTTTTTGTCACAAGTTAGTGGAAAATGACACTTTGTGAAAAAAACAATAAAAATCAATTTCCGCTAACTTGTGAAAAAAAAATGAAATCTTCTATGAACTCCCCATACTACTAACGGAATACCTTGGGGTGTCTTCTTTCTAAAATGGGGTCACTTGTAGGGTTCCTATACTGTCCTGGCATTTTAGGGGCCCTAAACCGTGAGGAGTAGTCTAGAAAATAAATGCCTCAAAATGACCTGTGAAATCCTAAAGGTACTCATAGGACTTTGGGCCCCTTAGCGCAGTTAGGGTGCAAAAAAGTGTCACACATGTGGTATCGCCGTACTCAGGAGAAGTAGTATAATGTGTTTTGGGGTGTATTTTTACACATACCCATGCTGGGTGGGAGAAATATCTCTGTAAATGGACAATTGTGTGTAAAAAAATCTAAATAAATCTCATTTACAGAGATGTTTCTCCCACCCATCATGGGTATGTGTAAAAATACACCCCAAAACACATTATACTATTTCTCCTGAGTAAGGCGATACCACATGTGTGACATTTCTTTTGCAGCCTAGGTGCGCTAAGGGGTCCAAAGTCCTATGAGCACCTTTAGGCTTTACAGGGGTGCTTACAATTTAGCACCCCCCAAAATGCCAGGACAGTAAACACACCCCACAAATGACCCCATTTTGGAAACTAGACACTTCAAGGTATTCAGAGAGGGGCATGGTGAGTCCGTGGCAGATTTCATTTTTTTTTGTCACCAGTTAGCAGAAATGGAAACTTTTTTTTATTTATTTTTTTTGTCACAAAGTGTCATTTTTCGCTAACTTGTGACAAAAGATAAAATCTTCTATGAACTCACCATGCCTCTAAGTGAATACTTTGGGGTGTCTTCTTTCCAAAATGGGGTCATTTGGGGGGTATTTATACTATCCTGGAATTCTGGCACCTCATGAAACCTGACAGGTGCTCAGAAATGAGAGAGATGCTTCAAAATGGGAAAATTCAATTTTTGCACCATAGTTTGTAAACGCTATAACTTTTACCCAAACCAATAAATATACACTGAATGGGTTTTTTTAAATCAAAAACATGTTTGTCCACATTTTTCGCGCTGCATGTATACAGAAATTTTACTTTATTTGAAAAATGTCAGCACAGAAAGTTAAAAAAATCATTTTTTTGCCAAAATTCATGTCTTTTTTGATGAATATAATAAAAAGTAAAAATCGCAGGAGCAATCAAATAGCACCAAAAGAAAGCTGTATTAGTGACAAGAAAAGGAGGTAAAATTCATTTAGATGGTAGCTTGTATGACTGAGCAATAAACCATTAAAGCTGCAGTGGTCTGAATGGAAAAAAGGCTCTGGTCCTTAAGGGGTGAAAAGACTGCGGTCCTTAAGTGGTTAATTAAAAAAAAAAAAATAAAAAAAAAAATGGTAACTTTAGGGGAGTGTGGGAGGTCAGGGGTTAATAATAATAATAAAAAAGGTAATTAGGGATAATAAACTGAAAAAAAAGGGGGGATGT
The DNA here is from genome assembly GCF_040937935.1 of Hyperolius riggenbachi. Lineage (NCBI taxonomy): Eukaryota > Metazoa > Chordata > Amphibia > Anura > Hyperoliidae > Hyperolius > Hyperolius riggenbachi. The sequence continues at coordinate 304,522,842 of NC_090652.1, forward strand.
AATATTACAATTTGGCCACAAGATGTCCTCAGTAGTGACTTCAGCTCTGTACTGTTTGTACGGAAACGGAAGCACTACGCATACGGAATGAATGAATGGCCGAGCCGTCTGTATAGACGGCTGCAGCCATTCACACGGGGAATTAGATCAATGAATGGGATTTGTTTTCCAATTCATTGACCTAGCGGCAGGCGATCGGCGGTGGGGGGGGGGGGGGGCGTGGCGGGAGGGACGTAGTAACTACGTCCCTGCACAGAGTTATGGCAGTTTGCAGGGACGTAGTTACTCGTCCCGGGGGAGGGGAAATAGTTAATGTATGTGCTAATGTTCCTGCACTAGCGGGAATGCGTAAAAATGTAAGCAATGCGGCCCGCCGACCTCCGAGGTCGGCAAGCTGCCAGCGGGGGACTGGAGCAGCAATGAGTGACTGCGAGGGCACAGGATGGCTGCATGGGGCTGGTAGAAGCCCCAGGTAAGTGAAACTCATTTTTTTAATTTGCCTGGACATTCCCTTTAAAGGGGTTCTGTGGGGGTTGTGGAAGAGAAAAACTGACACTTACCTTGGGCTTCTATGAGCCCCGTGCAGCGGTAATGTCCCACGCCGTCCTGCTCCCATCCGCCGTTCCCCGCAGCCGGCACCGGGCTATTATTCGTCTGACATACAGACGAATAATGCGCGTTGCCGTGCCTCCGCTCGCGTCATCTGAGGCTTACTGCACAGGCGCAGTACAACGGAGCCTTGTACTGCGCTTGCGCAGTAAGCTTCCGATGACGCAGGCGGAAGCGAGCGGGTGCGCGGCCACTCTAGAGCAGCCGCAGTTGGATCCCATGCCGCTTAGACCGGGGCCGGCGGCGGAGAACGGCAGATGGGAGGAGGACGGCGTGGGACATTACCGCTGCACCGGGCTGATAGAAGCCCAAGGTAAGTGTCCGTTTTTCTCTTGCACAACCCCCACAGAACCCCTTTAAACGGATCAACACCATGTTGACGCCATGATAGATCGTGTCATTAGGGTAGCGTCCAAGATGGCTACATTGAGCTGCCCTGCATCTCCCTAGGGGACTCGAAACACGACAGCAAAACATTAGTAAACCATGGTGAAGGATGTCCAATACATTTCTGCTCGGTAGCGGAAAAGCACTTTTCATTGGCTAAACGAGGCATCATTACTTCTGCCATGAGATGCCCATGCAAGCCAGTCCTTAGGGGTGTGACTTCCTTAAGGTGGCCACACACGATGCAATAAAATGATCCGATTTTACGGCAATTCGATAAAAACGATCCAATCTTTTTAATTCGACTGAAAAATTCCGATTGGATTTTCCGTTTTCTTCGATTTTTATCGATCCGGAATGCCAGATATTTTTTTCAATCTTTGTACAGATTGTATGGTGTGTGTTAGATTGTCAATGTATTAATATACACACCCTAGCAATTTTGTCAGCGTTTCCAATCATTTTTTATCATACATGGGGAGAAATTTAACATACGTGTGTGTGTACCACACTGACAACGCTGACAAAATTGCTAGGGTGTGTATATTAATACATTGACAATTGGTCAGATTTTTTAAAAATATTGCAATCTGTCAGAAAAAATTATTGCAATTCTTAAATTAAACAGATATTTAAAATTTGTGTGGTGTGTGTGGCCACCTTTACACTCATTCATCTGATTGGGAAAGGGGGGGGGGGAGTTGTATTTCCTAAAGCCTCATACACAGGGGCGCAAGGACTGTCAGAGGCTGAAACAGTGCGGGGCGGAGCTTGTATAGACAGGCTGTTGGCCTGCAGTCTAGTGAACTCTAGTCCTGTGCTATGTAGAGGGGAGGAGGGGCAACACCGCATGAATGAGTGGGCGGGGTGAGTTAGAGAACAATGCCCCTCAGCCGATACTATCCACTGACTCCATGAGGGGGGGGGGGGGATCAAAGGCTGCTGTACATATGCAAGTTTCTTGGCAGAGGCGGCCCCAACCGTATGCCTTGACTTGAGAGCGATCTAGCATGTGTTCAAAGTTTTTTAAGCTAATCCGTTGCAATGATCGTTCTTGACAGGTATTTATACAAACACACAGCTAGGGCACATGCAGAGCAGCCTGTCTTGCTCTATGGAGAGGGGAGGAAAGTAGGTTTTAGATACTTACCTCCGTACAGGGAAGCTTCTGGATAGTCCAGAATGTTCTCCTGTCCTCTGTGACCTCACCGCTGCTGGCTGGGATACTCTTAGTGGTTACACTCCTGTCTGTGTACTGCACATGGGCGAGTGCGATCCATACCTGCGCCGTAGCACAAAATTGCTGATGCACAGAGGAAAGCCATACATGAGTGCAGACCATAAACATGGCCACACCCATACATAGACTGGAGGGCGGCCCCAACAGCATATGTGACCATCTTTTGTTGGATATGCTTAGAGTGTTTTTAAAGCTGGATTGGTGGGCTTGAGGAGGATAGGATTGGATTATCCAGAGACTTCCCTTTACTGAGGTATCTAACATTTAATCCATTAGCAGCTTCAAAGGAATTATCTAGTTGGAGATAACTGCTCTGCTTTTGACCTCAGTCGGTAGAACTCCTCGTGCTGTAAATTCTTGGAATGCTTTGATTTCTCTCTACTACCAGAAAATACAGAAACTAAAAGCAGAAGTCCTCTGTTATTCTCTCACACTGCCTCTTAGTGACAATAAATACTCATTACAGCAGTACAAATTAGTACCAGTAGTAATGAAATGTAACAAAATAAAAAAAGTGCTAAAATAAATAAACCTGGAGCACTTGCAAGCCTCCAAATTAATTGGCTGCTAAAAGGTTAATATTTGCTCCACATCCGGTTCTCTTTAAATTGCAAAAGCATTCATGCAGCACTGATTTATTATGGCAAACGTATTGCAAGAATGGAATCTCGCTTATCAGTTAATAAGCAATGCTGAACCCTTTAGGGAATGTCTTGCTTGGGGCACCAATTGGCCCTTAGGATGACCAGAGATGGGCCCCAACTCGCCTACACTTCCCGCCCCACTGAGGCCTGAGAAGCAGCGTGCTCAATGGAAAGGAAACCGTCGCCAGGATAACTATGCATGAGAATTCACCTCTACAGATTTACGCCTTGATTTTCTTTCCCCTGAACGGCTCCCTAGAGCTTGCAATCTAAGCTTGTGATTTCTGCAAATGAATAAAAATGATCTTTTTTCTTTTTTTGTGTTTTTTATAAGACCTGTGTGTGCGTGTTTTCACTGACTTGGCTAACAGAACTGTGATTTTTCTACTGTAACAAGTGATGTGACTTCTCCCAGTGTTTTGTGCATAGAGAGTCGCCCAAGAACCATTTACCCAACGCTCACTCGGTGGCCGCCTCCCCCTGCTGCAGAGGCTGCTGGGATGCATTTTAATACATGGTATTGCTTTACCTTTTCCTAGACCGGTCAGAATTATTCTATAGTATCAATATAATTTTTTTTTGTTGATTTTTATTATATATTTTTTGTATAGGACACTATGACGTCTGACATAAGAAGGTGCACTGAATCTACCGTATTTATGATTTATAGTGAAGATTAGGGCTAGTGTACGTGACTGCCGTTGTTGTGCGTTGGTCCTGCATTGAGCTTTGTTTTCTGGACAGAAAAAAAAGGGGCCGTTTTTGAGGTACTTAAGTCCCTGTAGGAGTGAGAGGCAGCAAGATAGTTTTTAAGCAGTGCCCTCTGCTGGAAACAAAGCTGAATGTAAATCAAGCACAGGTAGATAGTATTTGTGTTATCTTAAGGAACAACTCCATCCACAACTGATATTTTGGAAGCCAGTAAGTACCAGATGCTGAGATCTCTCAAATATTTCAGTGTCATCCAGTTTTCTTGTCCTCCCCTGTCCTCCTAAAGTCCATAATGTAAGGGTAGCAAGAGGCTATGGCTTGGATGGATTGGGTGGTGTTGGCAATAAGATAATTTGGCAGTGTCCAAGGTGTAATTTGGTATATTTTGGGCACTAGTGCTCATCGCCCAAGGGCCACCTTGCAAGGAGAGATCCGGGTTCGCTAAAGTTTTGGGAAAAAGGGTGTTGGTAGGGTTGGTATCAGTGGAATTTCACCAAGTGAATGGTTCTTGGTAGCCGATTGGGGGAGAAGTGCTGAGATCACAGTCAGAAATTGCATTTCATACTCAAAGTACCCATATATAGTCCATCCCTTTGCCAGTATTCGGTGACACACGAAAACACCAGTGCTACGTGTACCCTATTGCTTCCCACACTGGTACCTATAACCGTTAGCTGGTCAACGTGCTACTATTAGATGGATACACATTATATTTCAAACTGCTTAACAGATTAGATCATTGGAGAGCACTAGAAATTCTGATGGGGTATCTCACTATTGGAGAAGGCTAGGAATTCTGGAGGGGGTATCTCACCGTTGCAGGCGGCTCATTATCTAGTTATTCTGGTTGAGTATATCATTGTTGGATAAGGTTAGGGATTTTGGTGGGATATATCTCACCGTTAGAGAATGCTAAGAATTCTGGTGGAGTTATATTTTCCTGTTGAGAAAGGCTAGGTATTGTGGTGGAGTATACCTAACTGTTGGAGAAGGCTACTGATTCTGGTGGGGATATATCTTCCTGTTAGAGAAGGTTAGGGATACTGGTGGGGGGTATCTCACTGTTGGAGTAGGCTAGAGATTCTGGTGGGATATATCTCACTGTTGAAGATTAAGTATTTTGGCAGGGGCATATCTTCCTGTTGGAGAAGGCTATGGATTCCGATGGGGGTATCACTAGCTATGAGAAGGCTAGGGATCCTGGTGGGATTATATCTACCGGTTGGAGATGGCTTGGGATTCTGGTGGGATAGATCTCACTGTTGGAGAAGGCTAGGGTTCTGGTGGTGGTATATCTTCCTATTAGAGATAGTTTGGGATTCCGGTGGGGGGTATCGCTAGTTTGGAGAAGGCTAGGGATTCTGGTAGGGCTGCCACTGGAGTCTTTGAGATATTCAACGCTAGCATGCCATGAAGGTTTCATCCACCATGCAAGGCTAAAATATTCGTTTTGGTTGAAGTTGCTCTTTGTTGGGACTGATTTTTGAAAACTAAACCAGTAGAAACAACAAAATGCAGCCATCGCTTCAGGAATCCATTTTCTTAGTTTTATTTGGAAGAGGTACATACCGAATGGATGTCATGGGACATAATTACTAAGTCATTTCTGGATGATTGGTCAATGAAGATCACAAGTGGTCCAAATGGTCCAAATCTATCATGGACTTATTTATAATTCTAAATTGGGTGGTAAAGAATATTCAACCATATCTTGGTCAGATTCACTGAAAGGTGAGTGAAAAAAATTACGAGATTGTGTCTCGGTGTGGCGTCTGCAGTGAGAGCATTTTAAGTAAAGCCAAGTTTTCCTGTCCACATCCACTAATCTGATGCACCACTTTTCATCTGCAACAGATTAGTCACAGACCTATACTGATCACGTTGGTGAGTTAGTCACATGATCACTGTTCTCTTGCTCTTTGGTCAAATCAGTCTATCTAGGAGGAGCTACTATGTGTGTTGCCAACAGGCAGGCCTCGGCTCTGCTTCAGGCTTCAAATAGAGCAAGATCTTTTTTCTACTGGTTGCCTCTAGGTGGAGTTGATGAGCTCTTGCTCATAAGCACCCCCCCCCCCCCCCAGACCTTGATTCCTTGATTGTTGACTCCCATAATCCTTTGCAATGGAACAGCAAGTCTGACAAACATTAATCACTGGTGTCAGAAGTCTGATGGCTTGAACCTTGAAATGATTGGGATGTTCTTGAAGACATTTTTTTTTTTTTTTAAATACTTAAAAGGATATAGCAACAGACTGGACAGGTCGCTACTCCACCACACACCTGTAGCTGGGAGCGGGACACAGCAGCCACAAGTTTGGTAGAAAAGAAGAAGAAATCCTGCTGCACCAGCTCTGGATAAAAGTCTGATTTTTATTTGGCAACATGGACAATCGGCAAAAATAGAACTCTCGTGTATCGGATTAATACATGGCTCCTTAGCCATAGCTCCATAGACTTTTATCCAGAGCTTGTGCAGCGGGATTCCTACTTCTCTACCATACTTAAAGGATAAGTGAGGCGGCAAAAGAAATGTAGCTTTACTTTCCTGGGGCTTTTTTAAACCACTAGAAGTCATTTGTGTCCCTCGCCAGAGCTCCGGGCTCCCGCTGGCTGCCTCTGATAGGTTGGCTTCTTCTGTGCACGTGTCACTGGGAGCATACAGCACCTGTGCGGTACACTCCTGTTGACGTGGGTGCATTTACTCACGCACATGCACAATAGATGCCGACCCATCAGGGATTGGCGATCTTTAGAGGCTGCCAGCGGGACCCTGGAGCTGCGGCGAGGGACCCAAATGACTTCTAGCGGCTGGAAGAATCCCCAGGTAAGTAAAACTACATTTCTCTTGCTGCCTTGTTTATACTTTAAACTTTGTTGAGCTTTTTTTTTTTTATTAAAGTAGCTTGCATGTAAATGTTATGCTAATTCTATGTGGTTGAGAACCCGGCCAATCAAATTCACTTCGGGGCTGATTTTTTTTTTTTACTTGCTCAATTCCAAGCGGCATACAATCTGCATACATTTGCATGCAAGAGGAATTTATTTGCCTCTTATGGACCAACCCTGGTTGACCATAACAGATTTTGATGCTCCTGGTTTCATTGAATACAGAATTCTTGTTGTGGATATGTCCTCATTACTGCAGTCATGCCACCTTCCAGCAGCCAATAGCCAGCTATGTCCCAGGCTAGGATGGCAGATTCTTGCTACCCAAAAGCAGGCAAGATTTATAAAACCACTTGTGATCTCCGATGTCTGATCTCAGAGATAATTTATTAAATGAGGTCCCGGTGAAACCAGGGTGGTTGCGTTGGGTAGTATTTCCAGTTTTCACAAATCAGCCTGCTTTTATTTTGAAGGGACCTGCCCCTCAGTGCAATGCAGGCAGCCATCTTTGTTTTTAGCCAGGCGGCCATCTTGTTCTTTTGGCCAGGAGGCCATTTTGTGGCAATATATTCCAATTCTTCTTTTGATTGCCAAGCAGGATGCGAATTTAGCTTCTTACAGTTAGGACCTGTTTCCACTAACTGGCCCGGATCTGCAACGTTTCTCCTCAGGAGACTCAGGTGGAAAAACGCTGCCTATCCCTTCAGTGCTTTGCCGCCCAAGTCACACTTCCCACATGCGGCCGAATCCTTAGCCATGCGGGGCTTTGCCGCTCAACTCACATTTCCCACATGCAGTCGAAAAGTGGAAACTGGCCCTGAGTGGCCTCACTGAGCGGTTTCCTGAGGTAGATTCATGGCATGCATGTAATTAAGGCACCAGGACATTTAGGTGCAGGGAAAAGCCCAAAAATAGCTCACCCTGCTTCTGAGGCCGTGGCGTCGTTAATTACTATCCCCCCACTTGGAATTGAGCTGCTTTTATAGTGATTTTGGCGTTGTCTTTTGACGTTGCCCAAATGACTGTCCGAGTGTCGCTATAGCCGTAATTTACCTTACGTCCTATGGCAGCGCATGGTGCGGCCAAATTACCTGCACTGTTTTGTTTCTATCAAGTTATCCTGAGGGAAAAAATGGTGCAGTGGCCATTGCGACAGACTCCATCTAGGGCTGTGCCACACCTCTGAGTGCTTTTCGATTCAAAAACACGCTCCCATTGACTTCAATTAGACTCTCATTGACATCAATATAGCTGTGATTTTACTGCAAGTCAATGGGAGGGTGTTTAAAAAAAATAAAAACTGAACGAAATGCGGTATGCGGTGTGGTGCAGCACTTAATCTATTTGCCAGGCAAGGGAGCGATCTGGTTGCTACAGGCAACAGCTCCAAGTCTGTATTCAAAATGGCAGCCTGTTAGTTCATCAGGAACCACTGACTCTGAGATGCCACATGCCTCGAGTGCTGCAACGAGTTCCTAATAAACTGCTTGGTGCTCTCCTACAAAATGGCCGCCTGCCTTGCGCTGCGGCGGCTGGTACGCTTTACACTTGGAGTACGACCGTAAAAGTGTTACGTTTACAGGAAATAGCTGGAAGTTCCTCTGATTACCAGTCTCCTACCATCCTTCCTTCTGTGATGTCATGTGGTGATGTCATGTGACTGGTACCGTGTCGTGGCCTCAGTGCTAGAGACGGGTTTTGTTTATGAAAGAATTGCCAGATTTTTTTTATTATTATTTGAATTGGAAAAAAATATGTGGGGGGAGGGGAGTGATATTTATAAAAAGGGGTATTGTGTCTTCTGTGTTTATTTTTGCTCAGGTATAGACTTGTCCTGAATACATTGTTACATGTTATAATACATCCAATAAAGAGATATCCCCAACCGCAAACGACTTGTGTCTTTATTTTCCTGTTTTGAGACCGTCTGTTAGGTCAACTCAGTGTAATAATAAAGAATTATATTTTTAAAGAGGCCCTGTAGTGACATATAGTAGAATGCAGTATATAGGTTACCCACTTTTATGGTAATCTTCCTGGTTACAGCATCAGGCACACTTCCTATATTTATATACTGCTGTATAAAGTATTCCCCCCCCCCCCCCAGTGATAATTAGCCTAGGCTGTTTAGGTATGCAGAGTAGCCAATTGACCCTGCCATAACTGTGGGTCGATCACAGAAGGCAAAAGGGGGAAAAAAGGCTCCGGTTCACACTTTAAGCAAGAGGGATATGGAGGCTGCCATATTTATTTCCTTTTAAACAATCCCAGTTGCCTGGCAGTCCTGCTGATCTCTTTGGCTGCAGTAGTGTTTGAAACAAGCATGCAGCTAATCCAGTCAGACTTCAGTCAGAAATAGCTGATCTGCATGCTTGTTCAGGGGCTGTGGCTAAGGCTTAGTTCCCACCTACTGCTGGACCACAAGCAGCCAGGGCCTGTTCTCTCATGAAGCAAGGAGAAACAATTGCATCAGGTGCAGAGATTACAGGGGAAGCATGTTTGTACTGTGTTTACACTAACAGCATGCAGTCAGAGCAGGAGAAGCTAGAGGAGAGTGAGTTGAAGAGGTCGTCATTGGGGGAAAGCAGCTTGTTGTGCTGTGTGAGGAGCCTGACAGTGAGTGAGGAGGGGGAGGCAGGAGAGCAGCATTGGGGAAAAGCAGCTTGTTGTGCTGTGTGAGGAGTCTGGCAGTGAGTGAGGAGGGGGGAGGCAGGAGAGCAGCATTGGGGAAAAGCAGCTTGTTGTGCTGTGTGAGGAGTCTGACAGTGAGTGAGGAGGGGGTGCAGGAGAGTATCATTGGGGAAAAGCAGCTTGTTGTGCTGTGTGAGGAGTCTGACAGTGAGTGAGGAGGGGGTGCAGGAGAGCATCATTGGGGAAAAGCAGCTTGTTGTGCTGTGTGAGGAGTCTGACAGTAAGTGAGGAGGGGGGAGGCAGGAGAGCATCATTGGGGAAAAGCAGCTTGTTGTGCTGTGTGAGGAGTCTGACAGTGAGTGAGGAGGGGGTGCAGGAGAGCATCATTGGGGGAAAAGCAGCTTGTTGTGCTGTGTGAGGAGTCTGACAGTGAGTGAGGAGGGGGATGGCAGGAGAGCAGCAGTGTTGTATTTAACTTGCACAGCAGAAGGGAGAAGGTGGCACTGCTGTCCTGACTGAGGAGGAATGGAGTGATTGAAGGTGAGCAGTTTGTCACAGACTCACAGCCAGCCAGTGTATTGTGTTGAGCTGCAGCATGTCATGTGAGAACATTAAATGAAGCAGAGTAAATTGTCAGGTGCTGTGCTATCATTCCAAATGGGGGGGGGGGGGGGGGGTGTCATCCTCACAAGTTTGCCTCAGGCAGCAAAAACCTAGAACTGGCCCTGCATGCAGCCCGGGGCAGATTGTTACCTCCATAAGCTATATGGGTAACGTATCTGCCCATCTGGGGTTATCAGGGACTGCGCAAAAGTGTGGCCCGCTTACTTAATTGCAGACTGACAAGTATGAACGGCTCCTATATAGAAAACGTAATCAGTTTACTGTCAGTTTTGCAAGTGAAAAATGGACAAAAAAATTCAGTTTTATGCTCAAGTGGGAACACAGCCTTTAAGTATTAAATCAGCAGGACAGCCAGGCAATGTGCATTGTTTAAAGAGAAACTCAGACCAAGAATTGAACTTTATCCCAATCAGTAGCTGATACCCCCCTTTACATGAGAAATCTATTCCTTTTCACAAACAGACTACCAGGGGGCGCTGTATAGCTGATATTGTGGTGAAACCCCTCCCACAAGAAACTCTGAGGACCGTGGTACTCCTGGCAGTTTCCTGTCTGTGAACATTGTTGCATTGTGGGAGATAGCTGTTTACAGCTGTTTCCAACTGCAAAAAAGCAAGCAGCAACTACATAACCTACCAGCAGTAAAAATGTCACCATGTGATAAATGTCAGAATGTAAATCAGGGGTTTAAAAGATTTTACAATGGGAAAACACTGACTAAATCATTTATACATAATTATTGTAAAAATGAAGCACATTTTTTATTACATTATTCTCACTGGAGTTCCTCTTTAAAGGGAAACTATGGACTCAATATCATTATCACTTCAGGTGTCCTTTAAAGAGAAACTAGTCAAAATAACACAATGAATACAGTTGCAAATTTGCAATATTCACTTACAGATTAGTCAGTGTTTCCCATTGTAAAATCTTTCCTTCCCTGATTTACATTCTGAAATACTGAAATGTATCAGTGGTTGTGACATCTTTAGTTCTGCCAGGTGATTTGTACGGAATGTTTGTTACTGAGAGTTCTATGCACAGAGGGAGATACTGGTTGCTTGGCAGTTGGAAAAAGCAGTTAGTTTCCACAATGCAACAAGGCTCACAGGCAGCAAACTGTCATGACATCACACTGTGGAAGAGGTTTCCGCACATGGGACTGTAGGCAACACTGATATAAACTTAACTTTAAAGAGGAACTGCAGCGAAAATCATTAATAAAAAAGTGCTTCATTTTTTACCATAATTATGTATAAATGATTTAGTCAGTGTTTGCTCATTGTCAAATCTTTCCTCTCCCCGATTTACATTCTGACATTTATTACATGGTGACATTATTACTGTGGGCAGGTGATGTAGCTGCTCCTAGCTGTTTTGGCTGTTAGAGACAGCTGTAAACAGCTATTTCCTGTCTGTGAACATTGTTACATTGTGGCAGTTTGCCCAGAGTACCGCGGTACTCAGAGCTTCTTGTGGGAGGGGTTTCAGCACAAAATCAGTCATACAGCGCCCCCTGATGGTCTGTTTGTGAAAATCATTATATTTCTCATGTAAAAGGGGGTATCAGCTACTGATTGGGATAAAGTTCAATTCTAGGTTGGAGTTTCTCTTTAATAATACTGTATAATAATAACAGACATAAGCACTCCAGGCTTGGCATTTAAAGGCTGTGGCCATCTTTGATTAAATTAATAATAAAAAGGTTGAGGTCCATACATAATTTTATTAAAATAAAACTTTATTAAGTAAGATATAAATATCAACACTCAACATATGATCCTCCAATACGGGTCAGATTAAAAATTGAAACAACTTCCAGTAGGACCCTAACACGGAGCTCGGCCATACCTGGATGGCGTGACGTTGATCAATAAAGACTTGACCAGGACGTTATCTTCTGAAAGAAAAGGGGGAGTGGTGGGCGGGGAGCCTACCCAGACCGCTTCTGGTACAAAAGGCTGAAATACTGCCGACGGACCTTTCTTTTATACCCTCAAGATGCTTTTCATTGGCTGTTGCAACAAAGTTTACCCCAGCAACACCTGGCAGAACTTTACCTGCCAGGACTGCCGACCAATCACCTTCACTTATCTAGGTACCACCTTTATGCAGCTATCCCTCAGCGAATCAGCTCCTTAGTAACCTCACAGAGGGAAAGTTAAACAGGCTGCTATGATTACCACAGGTTACCACAGTCCCATGTAGGGCCTTTTAATAATAGCGGCCCTTTTCATGGGACTGTAGGCAACACTGATGGATATAAACTTAACTTTAATAATATAATAACAGATATAAGCGCTCCAGGCTTGGCATTTAAAGGCCGTGGCCATCTTTATTTATTAAATTAATAAAAAGGTTGAGGTCCATAAATAACTTTATTAAAATAAAACTTTATTAAGTCAGATATAAATAACACAACATATGATCCACCACATAAACTGAAACAACTTCCAGTAGGACCCCACCTGCCCTTTCAATACACCACTGGAGGTTCCAATTAAATATGTCTAAACCAACATTGCTTAAATTAACTGAATCCTGTCTATATAAACCTTGAGGGCCTCCCTCAAGATCAACATGCCTAAAAGAAAACCCCATAAAATTCGGGAGGAATTTCTCCAACTTGTGACTCAGATGCCTTCTGATCTTCTCACAGGGTAGAAGATCTGAAGACTGCATCCATAACCATCGAGGGACGATCTCAGAAAAAATGATCTTCATACCTGGGGAAAATGCTGCAAATAGGGCAAAATCGGCCCTGATGTTAAAGTAGAGCTCCAGAGACTATTTTATCTATGTCGTTGCCACCAAGGTGGATTATTAAGACATCAGGGGCAGGCCACGTGCTAAACAACTCTGAGATAACATTTTTTTAATTGACACCACAACATTCCTCTTACTCCATGCCAATGAACTGAAAATTTAGTTGGGTCCAAGTTCAGATTTGTAGCGTAACATCTTCTATAGCTCTGTTATGGGCCCAAAACACATAGGAGGTGCCCACTATCCAAATCACCAGCTTTAAACCTGAAAAATAGGGCAAATATAAAGTTTGAAAGCTCCTGATATCCATCTTCCCATCTTTTTTATTACACTGTCAGAACGACCTATTCTAATGGCCTCCGTGGTAGCCCCAATACGGAAGGAGTGAGATGATAATTTGTATCCTTCCCAGGGCCGGCCCGCTCATGAGGCGGGGTGAAACATTTGCCTCAGGCGGCAAACTTCTAGGGGCGGCACCCGCCCGGGGGGGGCCGGCCGCCGAGCTGGAGGGATAGCGGGCAGGTCGGGGGTATTGGGCCTAGCGGTGGGGAGGGGGGTCGAACCCCCCCTCCCTCGCCTGGGTCCCCCGATCTGCGCTCCCCTTTAGCCTGTAATTAGGAAGCAGCCGCTGCCAGATCGTAAGAGGCACGGGCGGGGAGGACTCACCTTTTCCGCATTCCAGCGAGCGCTCCACTGACGTCACTTCCTGCATCGCCGCCCACTGTATTGTAAGTGGACGGCGATGCAGGAAGTGACGTCAGTGGAGCGCACGATGGAACGCGGATAAGGTGAGTCCTCCCCGCCCGTGCCTCTTACGATCGGGCAGATGCTGCTTCCTAATTACAGGCTGGAGGGGAGCGCAGATCGGGGGACCCAGGCGAGGGAGGGGGGGTTCGACCCCCCTCCCCACCGCTAGGCCCAATACCCCCGACCTGCCTGCTACCCCTCCGGCTCGGCGGCCGCCCCCCCTCCCCACACCCGCGGGGGGGGGGGGGGGGTAGCGGCGGAGGCGGCGGCAGCGGCAGCAGCTTTCTCCTAAATTTGCCTCAGGCTGCAAAAAGTCTAGGGCCGGCCCTGATCCTTCCAGCCCTGCTGCTGACATGCATAATTTTAGTACTGAGGTAAATTAATATACAGACAGACGAGCCGTTCTCTTGTCGCAATAAAGTACCTTATGCCCTTCCCATGCGTTCAGTTTGATTAAAGAGCCATTCCCTAACTGATCTGTCTTGGAGGATTCGAGGAAAATTCCAACTTTTTCAGTAGATACCATCACATTCCCATACTGCAAGCCACCACCGACGACCAGGGGATTGATTCGGAAACCCGCAGTGCTGCGAAAAACATAAAGCAAAATGTACAGCGGAAAAGAAGGGACTCGAAATTTGAAAAAGAAACGTTAGAGGTAGCCTGCCATAACATAGACAAAAACTTTAGGGATATCGGCTGCCTGGAATCAGGTTTACTCGAAAGACGCTTGTGTCCTTTCAAAACTTGCTTGACAGAAAAAGAAGTATTGCAGGCAGGGAGATTTCGTAACTTCAGAAAAAATGATATGCCCGCCAATTACTTCACTATATGGGAATGTGATAGACCCCTCCTTATACATGCGGAGATGTATTGTAAAACCACGCCTTCTGAAACTTTACATTCATTTAAACCTAGAACTTGAACAAAATTAATCCAGTCCCTCCATGCGACTGAGTAAGCCCTCCAGGCCGCCATGGAGACCGATTGCTGTATTCGTGAGCCAATTAACTCCAAATCAGATTCCAGTGGAAAAGAGGCACTTCTTCCTCTACGGGTCGTGCTGAGGGAGCCAAAGACCGGAACCTCTCCATCTGAAATCGGGACAGAGCATCCGCGATATCATTTGTTATTCCTGGGACATGCTGTGCTTTCAACTAAATGTTAAATTTGAGAGAATACAAAACTAACAACCTTAAGGGCCCTTTTCCACCTGCAATCGCTAGCGTTCACGCTGAACGCTAGCGATTGCTGAATCGCAAAACCGGCGATTCCCCCGACGTTTGCGGCCGCGATTTTGCTATGCTATGCACTGCATAGCAAAATCGCGGCAATTATCGCTCCGCCGCGCGTTCGCGTTCCCCGCAAAAACGAATCGCGGTAGTGGAAATGACCTACCGCGATTCCCATGTTAAAAAGCAAACCGTAGCGATTGTAAAATCGCTAGCGGTTTGCGGTTTTGCGATTCAGCTAGCGCAAACGCGCTAGTGGAAAAGGGCCCTTATAGTCTTACCACCGGAGGTGACTTGGAGGATAGACAGTTGATTGAATATACCACTCCTTTATTGTCGGATTGAACCAGTATTCTCTTCCCCTGAAATTGGTCTCCCCAAATATAAATAGCTGCTACGACTGGGAATAGTTCCAATAACACAATGTTTCTCGTCACCTCTTTCTGTAGCCACTCCGAAGGCCAACCGGCACAGAACCATCGATCATTCCAGAAAGCTCCGCAGCCTACACTGCCGGAAGCATCTGTAAAGAAGTTCTCAGAACTCAGTGTTCATCAAGAAAGTTTCCTGCCAAAGGGAGCGCCCATTGTAAGAGTTCAGAAATTCGGCCCATACTAACAAATCTTCTTTTAGATCCACAGTTAATCTGATATGGGAAAAGGGGGATTTTAAACCTTTCATTGTCATGGACAACCGCCGAGAAAGACCTCGGCCCATGGGCATAATTCGAGTGGCAAATGTAAGGCAAACAAGTAATGGTTGCATTTGTTTAAAGTGACTCTGTAACAAAAATTACAACGTTTTTTCTACCATCCTACAAGTTCCTAAACCTATTCTAATGTGTTCTGGCTTACTGCAGCTCTTTCTACTATAACCATCTCTGTAATAAATCAATGTATCTTTCCCCTGTCAGACTTGTCGGCCTGTGTCTGGAAGGCTGCCAAGTTCTTCAGTGTTGAACTGTTCCTCTCTGCACACTCCAGTGTGTGTTTTATTTACATAAGCCAGCAGCTTCTCTGCTATCTTATCAGTGATAGAAGAGAGCTGGATAAAAATCCTCCTCTGGAGGCTGTGAAAGGAGCTGGTCTGTCACATACTGAGGAATTAACGACATAGGCAGAGCTGTCTGCAGGAAGCCTGTAATGTTCAGTGCATGAGAGAAGCTGGGGACAGAAGGTAAACACACACAAGTGATCTCTTGAGATTCAGAAGTAAGGCTGTATACAGCCTGCTTGTGTATGGATGTATTTTCTATGTGTGGACATGCTGTACATCAACCTACTTCCTGTTTTGGTGGCCATTTTGTTTGTTTATAAACAAACTTTTTAAAACTGTTTTTGACTACTTTTAATGCGGCGGGGAGCGGCGAAATTGTGACAGAGGGTAATAGGAGATGTCCCCTAACACACTGGTATGTTTACTTTTGTGCGATTTTAACAATACAGATTCTCTTTAAGTAAAACCTTCTTTCTACATACAAAAGAAAAGATTAAAGATTTAATTTTAACCAATTTGGATTCTGGCAGACGAAATTCCATTTCGTCTGAATCAATGGTAATACCCAAAAATTTGATACAAGTACATGGTTTGACTTTATTCCGTAGCTAACGGAATACCAAATTCCTGACAAATTACTGAGAAGGTCATCAGTAAATTATAACAAATGTCTGAAGATGCCGCGCCTATGAATAGAAAATCTACATAGTAAATTAGAAAATTGTACCCTGAAATGAACTGCACTACCCATTCTAAGAAGGTGGAAAAACTCTAAAAATAGGTACAAGAGAGAGCATCGCATTGGTAAGCATTTGTCGAAGTAGAATTTATTCTCTAGATGGAAACCTAACAAGTTAAAAGATGAGGGATAGATGGGCAAAGGGCAAAAGGGCTTTGCTAAAAGGGCATGGCGACCTAAAGGGCGGAGCAAATCAACTGCTCTGTCAAACGAGGTATAGCATAGAGAACAATTCGCTGGAAATGTCATCATTAAGTGAACTACCACTAGGGTGTGATAGTGTATTAAACGGAAAGCACCTGGCTCCTTCTTAGGTACAATACCCAATGGTGACAGATGGAAATTCTCAAAAGGAGGTGACGGGAAAGGGCCTGTGATCCTGCCCTCAACCAATTATTTCTCAACTTTCTCCTTTGCTACATTCAAATGTGCCTCAATAGATTTTAAATTCCTAACCCATGAGCATCCCACACCCGAAAAGACTGGCAGATTGAAACCGAGGCTAAAACCGTAAATTAGCAGAGCAGCTTTCTCCCTGTCGGGGTAGATTTTGAGCCATGGCAACATGTTTGTCAACCTCACCGGGGTGGGAGCCCTTGAAGGATACCCGAGGTGACATGATGAGATAGACATGGGTATGTACAGTGCCTAGCACACAAATAACTTTGCTGTCTTCTTTTTTTTCTTTCTCTGCCTGAAAGAGTTAAATATCAGGTATGTAAGTGGCTGACTTAGTCCTGACTCAGACAGGAAGTGACTACAGTGTGACCCTGACTGATAAGAAATTCCATCTATAAAACACTTATCTAGCAGAAAATGGCTTCTGAGAGCAGGAAAGAGATAAAAATGGTCAATAGTTCATAAATTTTAGCTCTGGCGTACTTCAATGAATGTGTCATTGAGCAAAAAACAATATAACAGTTAAAACTTAAAAAATAGATTGAAACATAAAATAAAACCGTGGAATATCATAAAAAGTCATTTTTAGGAGAAGGAAGATAGATACAATTGTTTATTTCATTAGTTTATTTTTGCCTCAGGTGTCCTTTAAGAAAAAGGTCCTTGGATCCAGTTTGTGTTCCTGAGGCCGCCTTCTTGAAGCATTTGGTGATTGGATGTGCTCCTGCGCAAAAACCGCACTGGTGGCGGTACTTGCAAGAACCAGGCCATTTACAATGACCATCATTGAAGGCATAGCATACGCCTTTTTTGTAACTAGTACCCAAACCCGAAGTTGTAGACGAATGCTTAAAATTAGAGACCTTTTGCGGCATCATTAAGTTGAGCTAGAGGCCCACATCTTTTGATCCCCACTTTGTTCCTGGGTAGATCGCAATTTCTTGTCTTATTATCTCGTCGTATGTAAACCATCCGAAACCACCATACGACCTGTATGCTTCAAGAATCGTATCTAAATAGTGAAACATTTAGATAATTAGATAATTTTCATAATTAGATAATAGTTTTTGGGGGGCTGGAGGGGTTGCAGCATGAGGGGAGAGCCTTGCTGCACTCCCTCACCTCGGGCTCTCCTCTCTGCGCTCCCCTCCAGCTTCAATACGACTGTGTGTGCAGCGGAGGGCAGCGGCAGATCCACATACCATCCGTGTGCTCCAGCGTGTTTATACAGGAAGTCGCGTCAGAGGCAAGAGAGAGAGAGAAACGTCCACGCTGGAGCGCACGGATGGTATGTGGATCTGCCGCTGCCCTCCGCTGCACACACAATCGTATTGAAGCTGGAGGGGAGCGCAGAGAGGAGAGCCCGAGGTGAGGGAGGGGGGACCGTCCTCCCTCCTAGCCGAAGTGCAACATGGCTCTCCCCTCATGCTGCGACCCCTCCAGCCCCCCAAAATGGCCCTAAGCAGGCCCCAGGGGGGGGGGGGGGGGGGTATCGCTCAGAATTTCTGCAGGGGGGCCCGGTGGGACATAGTTACGCCCCTGCCAACGGACCCTTCTTTTATACCCTCAAGATGCTTTTCATTGGCTGTTGCAACAAAGCTTACCCCAGCAACACCTGGCAGAACTTTACCTGCCAGGACTGCCGACCAATCACCTTCACTTAACTAGGTACCACCTTTATGCAGCTATCCCTCAGCGAATCAGCTCCTTAGTTACCTCACAGAGGGAAAATTAAACAGGCTGCTATGATTACTACAGGTTACCATAGTCCCATGTAGGGCCTATTATTAATCATAGCGGCCCTTTTCAATACTAGCCATACAGAGCCTCCCGATGATCCCTTTGAGAAAAGGTAGATTTCTTGTGGGAAAGGGGGTATCAGCTACTGATTGGGATGAAGTTCAATCCTTCGTTACAGTTCCTGTTTAAGTTTGAAAGTGAGAAGTAATTTGGTGAAGGTTTGGCAGAAAGTGCTGTGGTCAGATGATACTAAAATAGAGCTCTTTGGCATCGACTCGAACAGCTGTGTTTGGAGGAAGAAAAATGCTGAGTATAATTCAGACCTCCATCCCCACAGCCAAGGATGGAGGTGGAAATATTTTGCTTTGTAGCTGTTTTTTCTTATAAGGGTGCAGAACAACTGCAGGACACTTCATTGAGGTGCCAATGGACCTTTGGATGACAACCACCATTCCCTAAGGCAAAACACTGAAGATGGGTCATGAATTGGTCTTGCCATTTATAGGGGCGGGCCAGGCGGGTGTCCGCCCAGGTCGCAGTGAGGCAGGGGCACAGTAATGGAGGGGGGACAGCAGGAGACAGAGCAGGCACGTGATCCTCACATGGAGCCCGGAAGGTGAGTTTTTACTAACACCACTTACCGCTGCCACACATTTCTTCAATGGAGGGGGGAGCGGGGAGGGAGAAGTCGGGCCCCCCTCCCTGCAGCTGAGTCCCAGTGTGCAGCTGCTCCTCCCTCTTTTGCTGTAATCCCCCAGTCTGCTATGGGGGCGGGGGCATCTACAACTGGCTAACCTATACTAGGGATACCTATACCTTGCTAACCTGTACTGGGGATATCTATACCTGGCTAGCCTATACTGGAGAACTTATGGCTGGCTATCTTTTACTGGGATACCTATACCTGGATAACTTTTACTGGGGCACCTATACCTGGATAACTTTTACTGGGGCACCTATACCTGGCTAACCTATACTGGGGCACCTATACCTGGCTAACTTTTACTGGGGCACCTATACCTGGCTAACCTATTCTGGGACACGTATACCTGGCTAACCTATACTGGGGCACCCGTACCTGGCTAACTTTTACACCTTCTTGCTAATTTTTACACCCTCGCCTTGAAAGCAATTTGGCCTAGAAACTGCCCTGGATAGTACCAGGCATTCTTTCTGATCTCTTTGGCTGCGGAAGTGTCTGAAACAAGCATGCATCCATTCAGAACACCTGATCTGCATGCTTGTTCAGTGTCTATGAGGCAGAGGATCAGCAGTACAGCCAGGCAACTGCCATTGTTTAAAAGGAAATACAGTACATATTGAAGTTGCTATAGCCCACTCTCTTTAGATGGCTCTTAAAGCGGACCCAAACCACACATTTTTTTAATTAAAAATATTTAGTTGCACCACTCTGACACATACAAAGATAAATAAACACTCCTTCAAACCTATGATCATTTCAGTGCATGCTTATCACCCGTCTCTTTTCATAGCTAGGGTTATACTGGGGGCAGCCATTAGCAATTCCTCCATTGCCAGACACCATCTACTCCACTAGTTTGCCGGAAAAATCCCGGCAATTTGAAAGGAAGGGAGGGGTACCTCCAATAAATGTAAAATATTTTATATTTGTCATCATGCAGCTGAAAAAAGGCTGCTATTTATTATTATAATTTAGAAAATAGATTTTATTTCTGAAATCTTGTATTTTTAATTTGGGTCCACTTTAAAGGAGTTGTCAGCCATAAAATGCTGCCCCCGATATACTTACCTGGGGCTTCCTCCAGCCCCTTGCAGCCGACATGTCCCACGCAGCATCTCCACTCGCAGCCGCCAGCACAGGGTCCCCAGCGGTGCAGAGGCTGACCTCCTCTAGTGTGCCTGCACAAGTACCGTTGTCAATCAAGCCCCAGTTGTCATCGGTGTACTGCGCAGGTGCAGTAGTTATGTGCCTGCGCAGTACACAGCGTACGACATGGGCTTGATTGGCAGTAGCGCTCGTGCAGGAGCGGTAAGGAAAACCTCGAGGTCGGCCTCGGCACTGAAGGGGACCCCGGGCCGGCCGCTGCAAGCGGAGATGCAGCGTGGGATATGTCGGCTGCAAGAGGCTGGAGGAATCCCCGGGTAAGTATATCGGGGCAGCATTTTATAAGTGACAACTAAACATTCTCTGTTTTTTCTCCTTGCTAATATATTTCAGTTAGCTTACAAGTGAAAAAGTCTCCATCTATATGCTAAATTCTTGGTGCGACTGCATTCTCGGAGAGGTCCACTGGGTGGCACTGTGGTCACATGGAAGAGAGCAATGATTTTGCTGCAGCTCTATATTGTGCCCATATTTCCCTGCTGATAAAATCTCACTGCAGAACTGGAGACAGAGTCCCATAAAAGCGGCATCCATCTGCCAGTGGCCTAACAATTCCTTATATACACCTCGTTTTTACAGTTGTGCTTTATTACGCGCTGCTTCATTCTGATAAATATTTTATTATAAATAGGAGTTTATAGTAATCAGTCACAATTTCGGCGCCCGCCCGTCAGGCTGGCAGCACATTAACCCTCCGCTGAACACCCCAAACACGGCGAACGCGCTTATTTATCTCAGAATCCAATCCCTTCGTAATTCTCAGTCGGCGCTCATTATGCTGACAAATTTGGAGCTCAGCGAATGCTTAGCGAAACTCCACGGAGGTTAGGATGATGGAAGAGGGAGCCTGCCGCTAACTCTGCGTTCCGGTGTCCCCCCGCTCTGCACTGTCACTCCAGGGGGTCATGAGGGGGCACTAACTGTGCATACTGAGGTCCCCCGCTCTGCGCTGTCACTCCGGAGGGCCATGACAGGGCACTACCTCTGCATACCGGGGTCCCCCTGCTCTGCGCTGTCACTGCAGGGGGCCACGAGGGGGGCGCTAACTCTGCATACCGGGTTCCCACCGCTCTACATTGTCACTTTGGGTGGCCGCTAATTCTGCATACCAGGGTTGCCCTGCTCGGTGTTGTCTCTCTGGGCGCCAAAAGGGGGCGAAACGCGTCAGTGCTATGTTTTTGTGTGATTTGATTTTACATTAATGATTAGATGGTTGTCTCCTTCTTTTGCTCATATGGACATGGTGGACTTGGAGGTCAGCTTTGAATCTGCAGAGCCCAGTTAAGCCTAAAGGGAACCTGAAGTGAGAGGTATAAGGAGGCTGCCATGTTTATTTCCTTTTAAAGCAGCAGGGACAGTCATACTACCCCAGGCAAAAAAAAAAAAAAACAATGTATAATTATATAATAAATACTTGTTCTACTTACATAACATTTTTATTTCAGTAATTTAAATAAAGAGAAAACGGTTTCAGGCATTTTCCATCTTTACTGCCTCTGACTGCTTAGGACATTAATGGCTGTGTGCTGAGTTATTCTGAGTGACGGACAGCTGTTATACAAGCTATACACCACTTTACATTGTATCAAAGTGTCACATCTTCAGTGTTGTCCATGAAATGATATAATATTGTATTTTATAAATGCGAGATGTGTAGATTGTGTGTGTGTGCAATCCCTCCCTCCTATTAAGTGACTAATCTACTTGGGTCCAGGTTACGGGGCCATAAGCGTTGATTAATCCATGAATCACAGGTAATTGGGGAAGGGTGATTGGGGGGGGGGGGGGGGGTGACGACCGCAGGTAGCCGGTATGGCCACTATACAGACTTATTAGCAGCCTTCTCCAAAGCTCAGTGTCAGCACTGGCAGATGGGAAATGGAGCTCTGGGGAGAAGCCTGCTCTACAAACCTGGAATCCCATCTGATATGAATGAGCATTAATGGGGGCTGCACAGCTACAGCAGACGAGTCTACAAGTCTCCCCAGAACCTCCTGCAGTGTCTTCATTTTACACTTTAAAGGGTTATTTAAGAGAAAAATAAAATCAGTTGTACTTATCTGGGGCTTCTTGCAGCCTCTCAGGAGTCATCCTGTGCCCATGCCATACTTCCGAGACCCACCAGCCAGTAGCGGCGACCCCCTCAAACCTGGCCAGTCGCAGACAGTCTGAGGCTACTGCACATGTGCGGGCCCAAGCCACGCACCCTGATCTTGCTTCCATTGCTGGGAGCGTTCTGCACATGCGCAGTAGAGCTTTTCCCGTATTGCACATGCACAGAGCGCTGACATGCATGAGGATGCAATGAAGAGGCGCGTGGCTGGCCAGCTTTGCAGGGGTCACCGCTGCTGGCCGGAGGGTCTCGGAAGGGCGGCGCAGGCACAGGATGACTAGGGAGCTGCAAGAAGTCCCAGGTAAGTTAACCTATTGGGCTCCGGGTGTAGTGAAACCTACGCCACACTTGTGGCCGTTCCAGCCTGATGAGGCGTAGGATTTACAACGCCCCTCGTTTCCACTCTCGACGCGTGCACACCCGATACGGGAGATTAAGCTGTCATGTGACAGCTGACATTTCCCCTCAGTGATCAGGAGCCATCACATATGGCTCCTGGTCACGTGATCACTATGATCACCAGCAGATCATAGTGATCACTGTGACAGCTGCGGCGGTAGGGGGGGGGGGGGAGAAGAGGATCCACTCACCTCCCTGACGTTCCCCCGGCGATTGGTGCTCCCCTCCACTCCTGCCGGCATCCCTGCTCTCTCTGACGTAAGTGCCGGGTCCCGGCTTGATGACGTCATCAAGCCGCGACCCGGAACTTAGCGGCAGTACGAGAGGGGATGCCGGCCAGAGGTGTCCACAGCTGCTCATCGCTGGAGCCTGGAAGGTGAGGCTGATGGCTACAGGGACACTATACCTACCCAGACACACTGGGGACCCGGCTGCCTGACCCCCCCCCCCATTGTAAAATAGCCTGGTCCTTAAGGGGGGTCGGGCAGCCGGTCCCGAAAGGGTTAAACTTAATTTTTTTTTCCGCTTTAGATTTCCTTTAATATGAAACTCTGCTTTTGTTATAAATTTGCTGTAAAGGGGTTTGAGTCTCTCGCATTTCCTTTTTGGTAATTTAACTTTTTTTTTTAAATGATCCATTTCAGGCTGCAGGTCAGTACTGCACAGGTGCCGGCTGTACTTGTGCCTAAGCAGCGCAGCCGTGCTTGTAAAAGATAAACAAAAGAGGAGGAGGGCTCCGTAGTGTGATAACCTTTAATAAGGTTAAGAACTGCGCAATACAAATGCACTAACTGTACGGCGATAAAAAACAAGCATATATCTCGGCTTGAAAGCTCTTAGAACAGCATCCGTCCGACGGGATGCAACCTGGGAACCGCTGATGAAGGCATGGATACGCCAAAATGTGTTGTGACGTCACTGACACACGTAAGCACCACGGCAGGTCCTCTTTCCAACTGGATCCCAACTGGCCACAGCGGTTCCCAGGTTGAACCCCGTTGGATGCTGTTCTAAGTTTATCTTTTACAAGTCTGCTACACGGCCAAGCAATGAGGAGCTGCTAGAGGGTGATTCCGAGTTGACTGCCTGCTGGTCCATCGGTTCGAGCAGCACAAGATTTTCCATCGATCTGCCATGCTTGTACACAGACAGGAGCGCAGCCATGACGAGGAAGAAGGGGGGGGGGGGCAGCACCATCCAGAGGCTTTTCTCTACTGAGGTAAGTATCTTACTTTAGTTATTTTAGTTTTTGAACTATAAGGCAAGTTGTACTCAGCTTGGGATTGGGCCAATCAGAATGCTGCGTTTGCTATTTGATTGGACCAGTTTAAAGCAGCATATCATTTGGATGCAAGACCAAGACATGGAACATTTATATTGGGCTTTTCTCTTGACTCAAAGCGTCAGAGCTGCAGCCACTAGGGCACACTCTATAGGCAGTAGCAGTGTTAGGGAGACTTGCCCAAGGTCTCCTACTGAATAGGTGCAGATTACTGAACGGAAGAGCCGAGATTTGTACCCTGGCCTCCTGTGTCAGAGGAAGAGCCATTCACCATTACACCATCAGCCACCAGTACACTATCCACAAGCAGTGATGCTCAAATCAGGATCCGGGAGACATCCGGATAGTTGCTATCTGGATATCTCCCAGTGAACCTGTGCAGGGTTGGCGGGGGTTAATCTTACCTGTCTGACGTCTTCTTCGGTCTGTCCCTCAGCGCCTCCCACGATGTGGTTCATGCGGCGGTCACGTGACTACAAACACTTCCTCCTTCCGGGTTTAAGGAGGAAGTGTTTGTAATCACGTGACGCGCGTGGAGTGCATTGTGGGAGGCAGCATGATACAATCTCATTCAGGGGTGTAATTACATTGTGCCCCTATCCCGGTAAACAAATCAAGATGGGCAAATTCCAGTAAATTTGTGCCGCCTGAGTTCACCAATATGTGGTGCTGTTTGCTGGCAGCAGTACTAGATATCTATCAGCACTGGCGAGTGAGTCTTGCTGCAGAGGCTGGGGAGGGGGAGGGGGGTTCACTACTGCACTAAGTGTAGAGTAGCAGCAGTAGTGGCGTGCCAGTACCTGCTTCCGGAATTAGGACAGGTCCTTTTCACTCTTCAGGGTGAAAGCCACGGCTGGATTTCTGGGAAGGCCACAAAGGCCATGGCCTTGGGAGCTGAAAAAGCAGAAGGGCGGCAGGACTTGGGGAGAGAATAGAGGCCACATGTCAAAGTAAATCAACTCTCCTGGTCCAAAACCATCCTACTTAGCTGTACACATAGCCTGAATTGGCTTTAGCTTTCCAGCCTTGGTACAAGCGCCATACAGCCAATCACCATGCGGCTTCTGTCCCTGCATGTCATGTGACAGGGAATGAAGTCCCGTGGTGATTGGCTGTTCCGCGCTTGTACACTGAAGAGGAGTGATGAGGGCAGGGCTGGACTTACCATAAGGCACTGTAGGCACATGTCTACAGGCGCCTGATGACGGAAAGGCGTCTCTCTCCACTCCCCAAGTGCCTCCCCCACGCCTTGTCTGTGCAGAGTCCCGAGTGATGTGTAAATGAGAGATTACTCACCTGGGTCTCGGCATCCCACTGACCGAACTCCCTTTAGCCCAGGGCACCTCTAGCTATGTAATATTTAGGGGCACCTCTGGCTACCTAATACTAATGGACACCTGCAGTTACTTATGACGGGCAAGGGAAATAAGGAAGAAGTGACAGCTGGGCAAGCCGGCACACTTGCAGTGCGGTTCAGCGGGTGTTTGTAGGTTGGGGCATCTGTACCTAAAGGCTCCTGGCATATAAATCTGGGACAGGATGAGAGCCTGTCCTGCCGCTGGAAGCAGGTACAACACATTACCACTGCTGCTCTACACAGGTACATGTGCCATTGTTACACCCCTGATCTCTAGTCTCCAGGGATTGGCAGTGCTTCCTGTGACTCAGCAACGGCGCCAGCTCGCAAATACGCCAAAATAACAACAATAAATAATATTTCTGATCATGTTAAGAAAAACGGAATTCTCACCACTATTGGGCCTGGCTTCTGACTGTGATCCTGATTTATCCCTCCCAACCGCGAAAACAGGCGGTGGAGGGAATGAGACACTCTGCGCCCGACACCAATGGCATCCCCTGTCTCCACTATAAGCAGAACGGAACTATAAGTGGCCCCGCAGGGATCCCCCCATTCTGCTGCCGCAGGGCTGCCTCCGTTGAGTAAAGACGCCAAATTTCCGCGGGGAACGCGTCCAGACTGACAAAACCGCTCCCCTCGCCGGTAATGATGAACCAGCACCGAAAATAGCTGAAAAACTGCAAAACACACCAAAATCCAGAAATTCATCTGTTTCCAGTGCGTCTGGATGTATTCCCAGAGGAGGCCATGCGAGAGACTAAAAAAAGAAAAAGAACAAAAATAACTCACAGGACAAATACGCTGATTACAGGAGGTTAATAAAGCGCATCTGAACTCTCGTTTTTTTGCTTTTTTGTTACTTGCGGCTACAGTCGCTCATTTGGATTCCACAGAATTGAAAACTTCCGCAGAAATCCGATATATATCGCAACTCGGTCATTTTAGCCCAATCACAGAACTCGAAAGCATTGGACCAATCAGAGAATGCAGAATTTTACCGCAAAAATCGGATTACCGCTGTAATTTTAGACCAATCATAAGGTTTGTTTTTCCGATTTCTGATCTTATTGTGTGATTATTTTTTGCATTCTCTGATGGAAAATGGTGACAAATAAAATACTTCTCGGAAAAAAATAAGAAAAACAGAAATTGGCTTTGTCGGAAATTGGAATTTCCATGGAATTGTAAATGGGCATTTTCAACTATATCTATTTGCGGCCTTATTGCGGATCGGCATCCAGTTTATACAGCCACTTCCTTATGCTGTATTCACGGTACATACACGGAGTCCACACACAGTACAATCTTTTCATTTTTTTTCTGATCGGAAAAATTTCATCGCTTATTCCATTTGGTTAAATATTTTTTTAATCTTCTGTTGGAAGTACCATACACAAACACTTGATTTTTTCAAAGAAAATCAGAGAAAAAACAAACATGAAGTGGTTGGTTTATCTTACAGTATTTTCTTATACAACCTACCATACACTATACAATTAATAATTAATCATTCGTTTTTTCTCGATTAAAAAAATAAAAGATTATTTTTGACTCTATTCAATCATTTTGGTCATTTAAATGGGAAAATGGAACGTTTTCATTGTACCTTGTATGGGCACTATTAGTGTTCTCCTGGCTCAATCTAGGCCACCATCTTTGTTAAGTTTTAGGTACAATAAAGTAGAATATCAGCAACACCACCGATATTCTGCTATACAATCGGCTATATCTCTTTTTCATTGAGGTACTTTTATTAAGTAAAAGAAGATATACAGTATATGTATACACACACATATATATATATAATATATATATATGTGTTACATATAATTATGAACTCACTCAGGTAAAAGCGACAAATACTCCTTGTAAAGGAAGCCATGTGAGCGCGGCCCACGCAGGGCTGGACGAGAGCGCTGGACTGTGAATTCATCCGCTGGGAAATCCTCAAAGGCCAGGCAGGTATATCAGCCCAGGATGTGACATTTCAGAATCAGAAAAGCCGCTTTGATGTGACACAAGACAAAACACAAAGGGCGTCTCGCGACACATCAAGCCTGGCCGCGAATATCCCTTTCTGCGCCGCCTGTCACTGATATTTCCTGCCGCCACCGCCTGGCCGACCGCCACTTGTCACTTTGTTTCACAATCACAGCAGAGATGCAGCTCAACTGATAAGCCTACCTACACTTGGATAACGAATTCATCCTATCCTTCCTCCATATGTTCCTAGAAGTACGCTGAGTAGTGGCACAGCTGTTAAGCCTACCTGGACTCAGATAACTCCTCCCCTCCCCCTCCTCCAAATGTTTCTAGAAGTATGCAGAGTAGCAGCTCAGCTGATAAGCCTACCTAGACTTGGATAACGAATTCATCCTATCCTTCCTCCATATGTTCCTAGAAATACGCTGAGTAGTGGCACAGCTGTTAAGCCTACCTGGACTCAGATAACTCCTCCTCCCCACCCCCTCCTCCAAATGTTTCTAGAAGTAAGCAGAGTAGCAGCACAGCTGATAAGCTGACTTAGACCCTGATAACAAACCCCCCCCCCCCCCTTCCTCCATGGGTTTCTAGAAGTATGCAGAGTAGCGGCACAGCTGATAAGCCTACCTAGACTCGGATAATGACCTCCCCTACCCCTCCTCTGTGTGTTTCTAGAAGTACGCAGAGTAGCAGCACAGCTGATAAGCAGTCCTAGACTTGAATAACGCCCCCCCCCTCCCCCATAGGTTTCTAGAAGTACACAGAGATAGCAGCATAGCTGATAAGCCTACCTAGACTCGGAAAGCGGAACCCCCTCCCCCTAACCCATGTGTTTCTAGACGTACGCAGGGTAGCGGCACAGCTGATAAGTCTACCTAGACTCGGATAATCCCCCCCCCTCTCCCTCCTCCATATGTTTCTAGAAGTACGCAGGGTAGCGGCACAGCTGATAATTCTACCTAGACTCGGATGACCCCCCCCCCCCCCTCCATGTGTTTCTAGAAGTACGCAGGGTAGCGGCACAGCTGATAAGTCTACCTAGACTCCGATGACCCCCCCCCCTTCCTCCATGTGTTTCTAGAAGTACGCAGGGTAGCGGCACAGCTGATAAGCCTACCTAGACCCTAATAACACCCCCTCCCCTTTCCTCCATGGGTTTCTAGCAGTACGCAGGGTAGCGGCACAATAACGTGGGTGCCGCTGGAGGACAAACATGCTACCACTGGCCTTCTCCTCTGGCAGCAATACGTCTCAGAAATTAAGATAGTGATCAAAATGTAATTACCACCTCGGAATTAGAATATGCTAACAGAACGCAGAGGGCCATAATTCTGATGCGAATAATGACGATGGAACGCAGGTTTAACCACTTCACCCCAAAGGGTTTTTACCTTAACCTGCTGAGCGGTCTGGACGAGCTCAGCTCGTCCAACACCGCCAGAGGCTGCCGCTCAGGCCCTGCTGGGCCGATTTTTGTCAAATAAAAAGCAGCACACGCAGCCGGCACTTTGCCAGCCGCGTGTGCTGCCTGATCGCCGCCGCTCTGCGGCGATCCGCCGCGAGCAGCGGCGAAAGAGGGTCCCCCCAGCCGCCTGAGCCCAGCGTAGCCGGAACAAAAAGTTCCGGCCAGCGCTAAGGGCTGGATCGGAGGCGGCTGACGTCAGGACGTCGGCTGACGTCGATGACGTCACTCCGCTCGTCGCTATGGCGACGATATAAGCAAAACAAGGAAGGCCGCTCATTGCGGCCTTCCTTGTTTATTCTGGGCGCCGGAGGCGATCGGAAGATCGCCTCCGGAGCGCCCTCTAGTGGGCTTTCATGCAGCCAACTTTCAGTTGGCTGCATGAAATAGTTTTTTTTTTATTTAAAAAAAACCCTCCCGCAGCCACCCTGGCGATTTAATCAGAACGCCAGGGTGGTTAATAGACCAGAGCAATTTTCACCTCTCATCGCTCCTCCGTTTCATTCACCAATAAATTTATAGCTACTTATCACAACAAAATGATCTATATCTTGTTTTTTCGCTACCAATTAGGCGTTCTTTGGGTGGTACATTATGTCCAGAATTGTTTTATTCTAAATGCATTTTAACATGATAACAAGGAAAAAATGGAAAATTCATTCATTCTCAGCTTTCGGCCATTATAATTACAAAATAATACGTTCTACTGTGTATAAAACTTACATATTTTATTTGCCCATTTGTCCCAGTTATTAACGTTTAAATTATGTTCCTAGTACAATGTATGGACAATATTCTATTTGGAAATACAGGTGCATTTTTTTCAGTTTTGCGCCCATCACTAATTACAAGCCCATATATGCAAATATAGCAGTAATATACCCTCATGCCATACATAGTAATAAAGCAGAGCCCCTAATGTAATGTAATTTATGGATTTTTGTTTTTTTTAAATGCTGTCTTTTTTTCTATTTTGGTAACTATAGGGAAGGGGGCGGCAGGAGGGGGAGGTGTTAATTTATTTTTATTTAATGTGCAAAGTGTAAAATGTAGTGTAAAATGTGTATGTTTTAGTTTTGTAGAGTTTTTTAACCACTAGATGTTACTAGTCTGTTTACTTTTAACAATCATACAGACAGTGTTGTAACAGCAAAGATCATTGGCTTCTCATTGAAGACATGATCATTCTCTTACAGGCACTTTGATTGGTTCAGGGAATACTTCTTCCCTTTTACCAATCGTGGCTCTCCAGGTTCCGACCGGCACGAGCAGTGGGGGTGCGCATGCACGGCTGGTGGAGGTGGTTTAAAAACGTCTCTTGGTCTGTTAAGAGGGCGCAACAGGACATTAAAAACCAGAACGCGGTGTGGAAATTGTTTATTTTACTCAGCTCATATCAGAGATGGGCGATTCCGATTGGAATCGGGGTGATCAGGCAACAAAGTGAATTATGATAAGATGGAACAATACTACTATAGTGAAGCCATTTGTACTGTGCCCACCAAGAGTCTATGCAGTTCTGTACACAGAATATCAAGCCAGACCATTCACTCCCCCAAATAAACTGATATTCTAATGGCTCTGCAATTGCACAAGTTTTGAGCAGATATGGATTTAAGTGAAATGGGAATCCTGGTAAGATAGCCCTAGGTCAGGCATGGGCAAACTTGGCCCTCCAGCTGTTAAGGAACTTCAAATCCCACAATGCATTGCAGAAGCCCGACAGCCACAGTCATGACTCATAAAGTAAAATGCATTGTGGGACTTGTAGTTCCTTAACAGCTGGAGGACCAAGTTTGTCCATGCCTGCCCTAGGCTCTTGTGAATGTTACAGTTTGATATTAAAGTGGCCCTGAACTCCTGCACAGGACAGAAGTAAAATAGAGAGAAATGCACACTGTATATATTTAGAGAGTTTAGCCTGTCTAATTCCCCCTCATCTGTGACTAATCACAAATGTAATTTGATCTGTCAACTGTGCCAGCTGGCTGCCTTGGCAGAGCAGCTAATTTGTAAACACAGGATGTTAACCCTATGTCTGCTTCCATGAAAGCAAGAAGTAGACACACTGCAGATTTATTGCAGAATTTGTATCAGCTGTAACAAATGTTTTTCTTTAAAATGTATTATGCTGTTGCTACAAAAAAGGGCACAGGCAACAATAAGAGTTCAAAAGTTGTAGCCCTTGCCAGCTCTATTACATAAAAAGCTTTGGCTATGGATGACTTAAAGGAAATCTGAGATTAAGGGAAAAAAAAATTGTATACATACCTGATTCTTCCTCCAGCCCCCTTGAGGCTGATCACTCCCTCGCCGTCCTCCCAGGCCACCTGGATCCTCCACTAGTTAATTCCACCAGTCGGGGAGTACTGCACACGTAGGCTCATCGTATTTCTGTTGCTGGGAGAGTTCTGCACATGCGCAATACTACTTCGAATGGCGCAGAATGCTCCCAGCCACAGGGGGCGTGACAGGGGGAGTGCGCGCTGTTGGACTGCGCCTGCATCGACTGTGAGAGTTACCAGGCTGACTAGCAGAGGATCCAGGTGGCGTGGAAAGACTGCGAGGCCTGGAACCCACTACAAATCGCTAGCGCTAGTGTTTTTGATTAGCGTTTTGTACACGATTTCATGAGCGTTTTTCGGCGATTTTGGTATCGATTTTAAAAAGTGTAAGCTTTTTGCCAGTGATTGTGATAGCGATTTGCGATTAGCGATTTTAATCCTGATCGGTCCTTTCAATGTATCATCATTTTTTTTACAGTTTTCAGTCATTTAAAATCGCACTCAAATCGCTATGTGTAGCTATTTATGAGCGATTTGCCAGCACTTCAATACTTTACAAGCGCAAACACTCCCAAAATGCTGCATGGTCTGCGATTGCGATTTGGTTAATCACAATCGCTACTGTGGAATTTGTTACATTTATCTACATTGGCAGAGCGTTTAGGGAAAGCGCTGGCGATTTAAATCGCTCCTAAAAAAAAACAAATAAAAAAAATGCTGTAGTGGGTTCCAGCCCTCAAGGGGGCTAAAAGAAGAAGCAGCTATGTATAGTTTTTTCTTTTAATCGTCCCAGGTACACTTGACATTTTCTATAAATTAATTTTCCCATCAGGAATTACATTTCCACAGGTGGGAAATGTTTTAAAAAATACAATTGGATTTTTGCAAAATACAGTATGCAGTGCATTTTCACAAAAACTAAAGAGACACTGAAGCGAAAAAAATAATGATGATATTATGATTTGTATGTGTAGCACAGCTAAGAAATAAAACATTAAGATCAGATACATCAGTCTAATTGTTTCCAGTACAGGAAGAGTTGAGAAACTCCAGTTGTTATCTCTATGCAAACAAGCCATTAAGCTCTACGACTAAGTTAGTCCTGGAGAGGGCTGTTATCTGACTTTTATTATCTCAACTGTTCCTGGACTATTTACTTTTCCTCTGCTAGAGGAGAGTTCATTACTTCACAGACTGCTCTGAAAGACTCATTTTGAATGCTGAGTGTTGTGTAATCTGCACATATTATAGAATGATGCAATGTTAGAAAAAACACTATATACCTGAAAATAAAAATATGAGAATATTTTCTTTTCTGCTAATCTTCTAGTAAATATTCATAGTACACAACCAATTCACTATATCATATATTTTTTTTTCGCTTCAGTGTCTCTTAAGCCGATTTTTCACAATGACTTTTCTCCTACAGAAAGTTTGCACACGTAATATAAGTGTGAAAATCAGCTCTGAATAGCTGTGTATTTCCTCATCCAAGTCTGCATGCCCTATAGCCTCCTCCATATCTCACAGATCACATTGGGACATTGTGGATCCGTCCCCTGCCCTCTGCCCGTTTCCCGAAAGCGGAGGCGCTTTCTTGTCTGGCGTTTTATTGGGTGACATATCTCTGTGTCACAGACGGGCAGGAGAGGGTCCCGAACTCTTGGCTCCCATTTCATAGGTCACTAGCTTGCGTTTCTCTCAAACTATCCCAATAACTGATCTCTTTATTGCAGCTGTCTGGACATCCTCATTCCGGTAACTGCAACAATAACATTTCCCCTTATCAGAGGTGACATTGTGGAAGGAGCAGAGCTGTGGAGAGAGTGATAAACGGGAGCATTGTGTGCTGCAAAGTCTGCTGCTTCTACAGGGAAAAAAAGTTATCTGTTATTTTAAAGTCCCTTGTTTCAGTCTGCAAGTGTTAAAGGTCCAAGTAACTCCAAACAGAACAGAACAAATCCTTAAAGAGAATCTGTATTGTTAAAATCGCTCAAAAGTAAACATACCAGTGCGTTAGGGGACATCTCCTATTACCCTCTGTCACAATTTCGCCGCTCCTCGCCGCATTAAAAGTGGTTAAAAACAGTTTTAAAAAGTTTGTTTGTAAACAAACAAAATGGCCACCAAAACAGGAAGTAGGTTGATGTACAGTATGTCCACACATAGAAAATACATCCATACACAAGCAGGCTGTATACAGCTTTACTTTTGAATCTCAAGAGATCATTTGTGTGTTTCTTTCCCTGATGCACTGAAGTTTCAGGCTGCTCTTTTCTTCCTGCAAACAGCTTTGCCCTTGTTTGTAATTCCTCAGTATGTGAAAGCCCAGCCAGCTCAGAGGACGATTTATCCAGCTTGTAAAAGATAAGAGAGAAGAGAGAAGCTGCTCTAATCCTAAATAATACACAGGCAGTGTGCATAGAGGGGCCAGAAAGGGTGAGTTCATAGCAGAACCACAACACTAAAGAACTTGGCAGCCTTCCAGACACAGGCCGACAAGTCTGACAGGGGAAAGATACATTGATTTATTACAGAGACTGTCATAGTAGAAAGTGCTGCAGTTAGCCAGAACACATTAGAATAGCTTTTGGAACATGTAGGATGATAAAAAACAGGATGCAATTTTTGTTACGGAGTCTCTTTAAAGTGTACCAGAGGCGAAACCTAGAATAAAAAAATAGTAGAGAATTTGCATGCTCGATTTTTGGCCAAGGCGGTCTTTGTTTCTCACCCAGGCTGAGTTTAACCACACTTGCAGGGTCGGACTGGGCCACAGTAGTACAGTATTCCCTCGGTGGGCCCTACCTCCAGGTCTCTGGTGGGCCCCCCTCCTTGTCTGACAGAGCTCCAATTGCTGCCTGCAGCACAAAAATTCTCTTCTCAGTGCTGTAATCACTCATGCTGAGAGCAGTGGCGTAGCTAAGGAGCTGTGGGCCTCGATGCAAGCTTTACAATGGGGCCCCCCAAGCACTCTATACATAACAATTGATTTGACGCACCAAAACCTGCCAATGGCAACTACAGTGTCAGAGGTGCAAGAAGGGGATGGGAAACAGCTTGTTAATGATTACCACTGTTCAAAGTATCTATAGAAGTGATTATTATGAGCACAGGACCAATAGAGAGGTAATACTGTAGTTGAGGGAGGGCCCTTCGGGGCCCCTTTGGCCCAAGGGCCCTGATGCAGTCGCAACCTCTGCGGTCGCAACCTCTGCAAAGTAGGACATTACTTTATATTGAAGGAGGGGACTCTATGCAAAGTTTTGCTGGTCAGCAGTGTCTCTGAATTACAGTGCTGCTAAGATCATGTACATTTGGCCCTGTCCATAATACATCATGACCACGCCCACCTTCCGGTGCATGGTCACGCCCTTTTTTCACCGCAATCATGGGATGTGTGGGCCCCAGGTTGAAATTTCTTTGGTGGGCCCGCAGTGTCCCAGTCCGACCCTGCACACTTGGATCAAAGCTTTAGGCCCCGTGCACACTCTCTACTATCTCGCCCATCGAAGATCAGAAGCTGATCCCCTTGAGCGACATCACTGGGCCGGGCTGCACACATGCGTGTCAGCTGACGACGCACTGTGTTGGTATGCGGAGGGGCTGGGGAACAATGAGTGGCGCATGTGTGACATCATGGGGAAGGCAAGGGAAAGGCGCTAACAATGGGATCGGCGACGTTGGTGTTGAGTGGACAGGGGCGTAGCTAGAAATCACTGGGCCCTCCGGCAAAACTTTGGATGGGGCCCCACCAACCCTCGGCTTGCCTGTGTCTTGTATGTCTCCAACATAGCCAACAGGAAGTAGAGTCAGCGGCATTGGACATAGACATGGAAGACGTAGGCATGCAGAGCTCTGTCACC
Source organism: Hyperolius riggenbachi (assembly GCF_040937935.1). NCBI lineage: Eukaryota > Metazoa > Chordata > Amphibia > Anura > Hyperoliidae > Hyperolius > Hyperolius riggenbachi. Next base: position 304,557,810 of record NC_090652.1, read on the forward strand.
ACCTGGAACACGGAAGTCAGAGGTAAGGTCCCCGCCCGCTGTCATCATTTCTGGAGGGGGAGCCGGAAGTGCTGAAGGGGGTGACCGAGGTGAGGGAGGGAGTTTGTCCCCCCTTCCTGCAGCTATGTGCCCACTGCCCCCTCTCCTGCCACTGAAAACTGCCCTGAGAAGCCCCCCCCCCACCCCACCAGGCTCGGGGCCTCCCTGCGACTGCATCCCTCCCTGCGACTGCATCCCTTGCAGGTTTATTGCTACGCCCCTGTGAGTAGATCAGTCTGGCAGATTGCTCGGGTAAAGCATCAAAGCTCGTTGGGCGCTATACACACGCCTGATTGTTGTCTGAAGTGGTCGGTATCGGCTACCTCAGCCGACTTTAGTCAGGCATGTGTACGAGGCATAAGATGTTCTCATTTCTCTGCCTTCTGAGTCTTTCTCATGTGAATCAGTAAAATGCAGCAAATGGTTCAGTGGCGTACAAAGGGGGTAGCGCAGGGAGTTGCCTGCTCCGGCCGGGTTTAGCATGCATGGGGGATGACAACTGCCCCCTTTTCCCTGCAGCCACAGTGTCCTGGCCAGTGGCCGCCATGCAGGGTATGGCATTCAGCTGAAAGAGGTGCACTGCTGCTATCTCACCTGCTCCCCGGGCGTCCATCTGAAAATGGCGCCTGTGAATTTTGGCGCACAGTGTTGCTGCTAATCCGTTTGCCGCTTATCGCTATTTAACGTTAAAGCCTTATTGTTATTTAGCGTTAAAGCCTTATCGTTATTTAGCGTTAATACACAGTAACCTCTCTGTACCTATCCCTAACCCATATCCACCCCCCTGGTGGTGCCTAACCCTAACCACCCCCCTTGTGGTGTATATTGTACTGTAACTATACCTAACCCTACTCTCACACAGAACCCTCCCTGTACCTATCCCTAACCCTAAGACCCCCCTGGTGGTGCCTAACCCTAACCACCCCCCTGGTGGTGCCTAACCCTAACCACTCCCTTGGTGGTGCCTAACCCTAAGACCCCCCTGGTGGTGCCTAACCCCAAGACCCCCCTGGTGGTGCCTAACCCTAAGACCCCCCTGGTGGTGCCTAACCCTAAGACCCCCCTGGTGGTGCCTAACCCTAACCTTGACAGTGTTACATTAAATCCATTCACCGTTTTGCAGTTAAATAACGTCTACAGTTTGGCTTATGTAGGGCGCTATTGATAAACAACGTTAGTGTGTGCCACTATTGATAAATAACGTTAGTGTGTGCCACTATTGATAAATAACGTTAGTGTGTGCCACTATTGATAAATAACGTTAGTGTGTGCCGTTTTTCTTCTTTTTTTCCTGTGTGCCATTATTATGCAGTACTAACGATAAATAGCGATAAGCGTATCTTTTTAATGCGGCGCCATTTTTATGCATAGGCGCTGTGCGCCATTATTCACTGATCCCGCTCCCCGGAGTCCAGCGATGTCAGACTTCCTGTGACCGCTAAGCTCTCCCCCTAGTGGTGGCATTGCTTCCTGCACGTGTGTAGTCAAGTGATGCAGGAAGCAGCGCCAGGCAGTAGGGGAAAGCTGAGCGGTGACAGGAAGTCAGATATTGGTGTACTCTGCAGTGGAGCAGATAACAGCATGTCTTCCAGTTGCGCAATACGCCAACATATTACGCAGCGCTGAACATTAATTTAGGTTACAGACAATATTTAGGGGTCACATACAGCAATATGACAATACAGGAATACAAGAAAAACCAGATCACACAGCACAGTATGAGTACAAGGTAATGCTTAGTCAGTCACTGGATGGGAGCATGGAGATTAGGCAAATTAGGTTCACTCAAATGCATAGCATGGGTGCACAGTAATGGAGGTGCATGATCAGGTAGGACACAAAAGGAGGAGGACCCTGCCCAAAGGCTTACAATCTAGAGGGAGATGTAGGGACACGAGAGGTAGGGGACCAGAGTTTAGCTGTGAGTTTAGAGCAATTGTGAGGGGTGGTAGGCCAGAGTGAAAAGGTGAGTTTTGAGGGCCTTCTTGAAGGTGTTGAAGAAGGGGGCTGCCCTAATGGCTGGAGGTAGGGAGTTCCATAGAGTTGGAGCAGCTCTTGATAAGTCCTGGAGGTGTGCATGGGACTGGGTGATGCAGGGGACGGTCAGGCGAAGTTCATTGGGAGGAGCAGAGTGAGCGGCTTGGTGTGTATCTCTGAGTAAGATCAGAAATGTAGGTTGGACAGGTTTTGTGGACAGATTTGTAGGTCAGACACAATATCTTGAATCGGATTCTGCACTGGATAGGAAGCCAGTGGAGGGATTAACGGAGGGGAGCCGCCCTGGTGGAGCGATGGGAAGAGTGGATAATTCTGGCTGCCGCATTCATGATGGACTGCAGTGGGGCTATTCGGGTCATAGGGAGACCAGACAGAAGGTCATTGCAGTAGTCGAGGTGGGAAATTATGAGGGCATGGATGAGGAGTTTGGTGGTGGCAGAGGTCAGGAAAGGGCGAATCTTACAGATGTTACGAAGGTGGGAGTTGCAGGACTTTGTGATGTTTTGGATGTGGGGAGTGAAGGAGAGTGCGGAGTCCAGGGTGACACTCAGACAGCGGGCTTGAGAGGTAAGGCGAATGGTAGTGTGGTTAACAGTGACCTGCACATCTGAGAGGTCCAGGGATGAACGGGGTGGGAAGATCATAAATTCCATTTTGTCTAGATTTAGTTTCAGGAACCAAGCGGACATCCAGGAGGAGATGGCAGATAGGCAGGAGGAGACCTTGTCCATGGTAGTGGTGGATATGTCAGGGGTGTGGAGGTAGATTTGGGTGTCATCTGCATACAGATGATAGTTAAAACCCATGTAGGAGATAACCTTGCCAATGGAGGATGTGTATAGGGAGAACAGTAGGGGGCCGAGGACCGAGCCTTGGGGGACTCCCACCGAGAGGTGGTTGGGGGTGGATGAGGACTCTTTGAAGGAGGTTGTGAAGGAGCGGTTGGAGAGGTAGGATGAAAGCCAGGTCAGGGCGTTATCGAAATTGCCCATTGACTGGAGAGACTGGAGGAGTAGGGGATGATCTACTGTATCAAAAGCTGCTGAAAGGTCAAGGAGGAAGAGAATGGAGTATTTACTTTCAGCTTTAGTCTGCATGGCTAACAATACTGGGGACAACTATTCCAGGCTACCTATATTGGCCTTTGGGCAACATATCCAGGCTACCTATACTGGGGACAACTATTCCAGGCTACCTATACTGGGGGCACCATATCCAGGCTACCTATACTGGGGGAAACATATCCAGGCTACCTATACTGGGGGAAACATATCCAGGCTATCTATACTGGGGGCACCATATCCAGGCTACCTATACTGCGGGCTACTATTCCTGGCTAACTATATTGGGAGCAACTGAACCAGGCTACCTATACTGGGGGCACCTATACCCGGCATCACCCGCCATGGCGCTCTTAGCATGCCACACTCATGCCTTTCCTTTTTTGGGGGGGACGAGGGTGTCATTTAATGCCCAACATTGGGTGTCAAATGGCCTAGGTACGCCACTGTAAAACCACTTTCAGGCTACGTTTCCACTAGCCGCCGTGCAGCTGCGAGACGAGTGGCGGCGCTTCCTGGTCTGCGGGTATGCAGACGAATCCCAGAAGCCATGCCATGCCAGGCACGGCTATAGGATTCACTGCCTCCGGCACAGGAACGGATTGCAATGTCGGCCGAATCACTAGGGCAAGCGATTTGGCCGGCGGCGCCATTATTTCCTATGGCAGAGTTTCCCAGTGCGATTTGCCTGCGGGGAAACTCTGCGGATTCAGCCCGGTTTCTGTGCAAGTGGAAACGGGCCCTCAGGTTGTCACTACTGGCCTGTTGATAGCCACAATATATAGGTGTGGTATATATGTATATATATATATATATATATATATACTGAGGGGAATATAGGAATGATCAGAGGTACGCCGCTTCAGGCATGGCCATAAATCTGTTTTGCCCTCAGAATCTCCTGTGAGATAATTATAGCACAAGACGGAGTGTAATGGAAACACAACAGCGATTGTTTCCCTCCGTGTCGCATCACACAACGTCCGGAATTCAAATAGCGTTGCGCTGCCTGGGGTGGCCTTCTGTTTCTGACCTGCTCTTAATTAGTTTGATACCTATCGGCAAGGGAACGCCGCGTCCTCTTCTAAGCTCTTCAGAAGCGCGGAGCTCAGTCTTTGTGGCGGCGTGCCTTTCATAGCTCTCCGTGAGGTATGACTCTTCTCTTCTATCGTGTCCCCGGATACCGCGCTGTCCTTTCAGGAAAGATTAATACGGATGAGAAGGGGAGATCCGTAAACATCGGAAGAAGTGTAAAGAAAATAATTGCAGTGCCGAGCTTTGCTCATCAAATTGGCCGGTTTGTAATGTAAAATGGTCCCTTGGGTGCCGATCCCGTGGCGATAGGAAAATTCAGAGAGAGGAAAGACTTGAGAGTGAGAGAGGTGGGCTAGGAATAGACACATATAGGCATTTAGGCAGGGGCATAACTAGGGGGGAGCAGTCTCTGGGACCAGGTAGGTAGGGGACGGGGTACCGTACCAAACTACTAACCTTCCCTTTCTGTGATACTCAGATCAGGTATTATGTGGCTACACATTATGGATATAAAGATTCTGATGGCAACACTTGTTTTTTACGACCCTTCCTTATAGGATAAACCCCCATGTTGTGAGGGACACCAAGGGAGGCAAGGGGACAGGGACAGTTTTCTGGAAAGGCCCCATAGGCCCGGACCCTGGGCAGCTGAGTATAAAAAAGGGTTTTTACATATGAAAGTGGGGGCTGGAAAAAAAGGGTATAAAAACAAGACAGAGGGAAACTGATGCTCAAAAGGAGCTGTACATGAAAAAGACAGGATGCTGCACATGGATGTAACACATGGAGGAGGGGGCTACACATGGAATGGGAGGGGCTGCTGTACATGGATGATATACATGGAAGAGGGGGCTGCACATAAAATTAGAGGGGTGCTACTATTCATGGATGATACACATGGAAGAGGGGCTGCACATGGAATGGGAGGGGCTGCTGTACATGCATGATACACATGGAAGAGGGGGCTGCACATGGAATGGGAGGGGCTGCTGTACATGGATGTAACACATGGAAGAGGAGGCTGCACATGGAATGGGAGGGGCTACAGTACATGGATGGATGGATGGTACACATGGAAGGGAGGTGGGCCTGCACATGGAATGGGAGGGGTTGCTGTACAAGGATGATACACACGGAGCAGGGGGCTGTACATGAAATGGGAGGGGGGCTGCAGCACATGGTGGATGTAACACATGGAGGAGGGGGATGCACATGGAAGTGGAGGCTGCACATGGAAATGGGAGGGGGCTGCAGTACATGGAAAATACACATGGAGGAGGGGGGTGCGCATGGAATGGCATTCCATATGCTTGCATAAGCTATTGTGAAGCCTCACTAACTAGCAAGGAGTGTGACCAGCAAAGATCTGCCGGCCAACTCAACCTGCTGCTGCTGAAATTTCAGGTACCGCAAAACACTATTCCCCCTCTGAGTCGTAGCAACTCGGGGAGGGGGACACGTAATTCGGGGTCGGGCTATCGCCAGCACCCAAATTACAGCTACGTGGGCACGGACTACAGCGGTGCAGTTATAGCCACACTTATATCAGGCACTAGGTGGCGCCGTTCCGGGGCCAAAGTGACTGCTCCAGCCAGCCAGGCCTCCCTCCCTCCTGACCACAATTTTTCTGACCGATTGTAACAATTTAAAAATAGGACCAATGTACCACACACATGTTCAATTTTTCCCCAATTATAATAAAAATGATTGGAAACTCTTAGAAAATTGCCAGAGTGTGCATATTAATAGAATGACAATCTAACACACACTATACAATCTTTAGAAAAATGTAATAAAAATTTCCAGCATTCCTGATCCTGAACGATAAAAATCGTAAAAAAAAAACAAAAAACTGGAAATCCGATTGGATTTTTCAGTCGAATGAAAAAAAAAGCTTTAGATTTTTTGGGGAAATCTGATTCTACTTATTGAATTGCTGTGAAATTGGATCATTTTATTGTATGGTATGTGGCCACCTTTACACTGGGGGGGGGGGGGGGGGGGGGGGGGAGCCTAACCAAAATATTACTGGGGCGCTTGGCAATTCCTCATTACACTATTGTACCTGGCTGGCCATTGTTTATCTCTTCCAATCTGTGCATAAACTGTTGCAAAACACTCACACCCTTTAAAGCGGACTTGAACTCAGAACTTCCTCTCTGCTCTGAAAGATAAGCTACAGCATAATTACCTTTAAAGAAAAACATTTCTTCGTTACAGCCAATACAAATCCTGCAATAAATCTGCAGTGTGTCTTCTTCCTGCTTTCATGGAAGCAAACATTGGGGTCACATCCTGTGTTTACAAATTAGCTGGCAGAGGAGATTCCTGAGCCTACAGCTGAGAGATCAAATTACAGTAGTGATTAGTCACAGATAGTGTTGAGCGTTATGACCCAATTACGATTACACAAAATTTTGTGTTTATGAGGAATTCTGTAATTACAATCTTTTTGGTAATTATGATCGTTTACGTAACACAAACAAATCAGAATTGTGTGTTTAACACCCAAATTCGACTTTTCTCAAAATTGTGTTCCAGTCCAGAGGCTCCTGATACATTTACTTGCAGGTACCTTTGCATTTTCAGATATTGCAAGGCCCAAAACCAAGTGTCTCAACATGACAGCTAAGTGCACCATGGCAAAGAGCACCTGTCTTAGAAGTGGCTGCAGATATTGCCTCCTGATACATTTAAAGCGACAGCATGTGCAGGGATCTTTGCATTATCAGTAATTGCAATCAATGAGAGACTTTCCTGAGTTTAGCGATTACCTAAATGTGCGTAATTACTATTAGAAATGAAATTACGTTCATTTTCGTAACGAAAACAACTTTGTTTCTATAGAAATTTCTAAATTTCGCGTTGAACACGAATTTGCGACGAAACGCGAAATTACGAAACCAAAATTTCGCTTACGGAATTCCAAATTACGGTTTGTATGGCAATTACAAAATTCCAAATTTGTGTCGTAGCGGCAAAATTTGCGTCCGTAATTAAGGAAACATGAAATTTTGAAAATTTCGTCTCAACACTGCTCACAGATGAGAGGGAATTAGCCAGGCTAAACTCTCTAAATACATATAGGGTGCATTTCTCTATGTCAAGAGTTCAGGGCCGCTTTGAGCCAGCTCTGACAGAGGCGATCTTATTCTGTTAAATGAAGAAGGGCCTGTAGGCTCATTAAACAATCACTTAAGCGGATATGAGCAGAGTAATGAATGTATTCCTGCTGGATGCAGACGTGAGATGTGAAGGGAAGACCAGCAGGCAGGGGTATGGATCGAGCGGCCCTGGATGGGTAACCTTGGCCTACCGCAGGCGTCCTCCGCACCAGACGTATTGACAGTAAGGAGGAGGGGGTCTGAGGCATCCATACCTTCTGTGCCACTATTGGAAATCTTTACCGCTCGCCTCACCTTCTGCCCTCACTTCCCGTTTCATGGCCCGGGCGACGCCTTGTGCGGCCGGTAGGCGGGCAGAGAGTCAGCGCCTTCAATTACCAGAAGCGGCTGGAGACAAAGGGATGATCCCGCTTATCATCTCCTTCATCTCTGTCTGTATGTGTGACAAGTAACCAGCCTAATGAAGGAGAAAATCTGGAGGTCGAAAACTCGCCTACTGGAAACTACGAGATCGGTTTTTACTTCTTAACCCTTTCCAACCCTGTGTCTGACATCAGCACTTTCCAGTTCAGCGCCAATATCCAACATAGTCGGACGCAGGAAAAGATGGCTGCCGGCCTGCTGCTGGGGGCACCATTGCCAAATCTAGTCCAGCATGGCGTCGGCACCTTTAGATCATAAGTGTTGGACTTAAGGTCATTTTACACTTAAAGCAAACCTGAACTGAAAATTACAAGTCTAAATAAGCATACACAGGTCATACTTATCTCTTTCTCCTCTCCTGCGTCCTGTTTGTTCACTGTGATCAAGGGAATTCTCTGTCCTCCATTTTGAAAATGGCCATTACCCCATAACAGCTTCCTGGCACACTGTTAAATTGAGTCATGGGGAAACATGGACATTACCTTGCACATAAGTTGCCCTTTCAGTTATAACGGACAGCAACTGATCTATAACTGACAACAACTGATCTATTTCAGATCTGAGAACATCTTATTAGGAATGGAAGGAATCATTGTTAGATTCAAATGGTGAGCTTCTGAGAGGAACTGTTTATTTTAAAGGGGACCATGGTCAGAAACGCTGAGTATGCTTTTAAGCATACTCACGTCTATTTGTGAAGGAGTATACGCCCCTCTGGAAAACCTTGAGCGTCCTGGTTTGCCCGGTAAAGATACTATTGAAATGTCGACTCCTGACAGAAAGTCGCGCTGTGACCTGGAAAAGGAAGTTTGTGGCTTGCTGGCTCTGTCTCCTCTACAGGGCCGGTTCTCTCATGAAGCAAGGTGAAACATTTGCATGAGGTGCAGAGATTACAGGGGCAGTATGTTTGTACTGTGTGTTTCCACTAACAGCATGCAGTCAGAGAAGGTGAAGAAGTGAGAGGAGAGGGAGGTGAAGAGGTCATCATTGGGGAAAAGCAGCTTATTGTGCTGTGTGAAGAGTCTGACAGTGAGTGAGGATGGGGGAGGCAGGAGAGCAGCATTGGGGAAAAGCAGCTTGTTGTGCTGTGTGAGGAGTCTGACAGTGAGTGAGGAGGGGGGAGGCAGGAGAGCATCATTGGGGAAAAGCAGCTTGTTGTGCTGTGTGAGGAGTCTGACAGTGAGTGAGGAGGGGGGAGGCAGGAGAGCATCATTGGGAAATAGCAGCTTGTTGTGCTGTGTGAGGAGTCTGACAGTGAGTGAGGAGGGGGGAGGCAGGAGAGCAGCATTTTGGAAAAGCAGCTTGTTGTGCTGTGTGAGGAGTCTGACAGTGAGTGAGGAGGGAGGAGGCAGGAGAGCAGCATTGTGGAAAAGCAGCTTGTTGTGCTGTGTGAGGAGTCTGCCAGTGAGTGAGGAGGGGGGAGGCAGGAGAGCAGCATTGTGGAAAAGCAGCTTGTTGTGCTGTGTGAGGAGTCTGCCAGTGAGTGAGGAGGGGGGAGGCAGGAGAGCAGCATTGTGGAAAAGCAGCTTGTTGTGCTGTGTGAGGAGTCTGACAGTGAGTGAGGAGGAGGAGGCAGGAGAGCATCATTGGGGGGTAAAGCAGCTTGTTGTGCTGTGTGAGGAGTCTGACAGTGAGTGAGGAGGGGGAGGCAGGAGAGCAGCATTGTGGAAAAGCAGCTTGTTGTGCTGTGTGAGGAGTCTGACAGTGAGTGAGGAGGGGGGAGGCAGGAGAGCAGCAGTGTTTCATTTGACTTGCACAGCAGAAGGGAGGAGGCCTCCAGTGCCACACTGTTATCCTGACTGAGGAGGGGGCACATCCTGACAAGTTTGCCTCAGGCAGCAAAAAGTCTAGAACAGGCATGGGCAAACTTGGCCCTCCAGCTGTTACGGAACTACAAGTCCCACAATGCATTGCAGGAGTCTGACAGCCACAGTCATGACTCATAAAGGCAAATGCATTGTGGGACTTGTAGTTCCGTAACAGCTGGAGGGCCGAGTTTGCCCATGCCTGGTCTAGAACCTGCCCTGCTCCTCTAAATTCCTCCTCACCTTTGCCGCACATCATAGTTCCATGCACGGAACCAGGTGCTCAAGGTTTTTCCAGAGGGGCTGGTGAGTGTATACTACAGGGACTAGATTTTTCTTGGCTCAACCTGGGACCAGAGGGGAACTCTAGCGTGCTGCGCCAAAAATGGGCGTGACCATCACGGTGGGAAAATGGGGGTGCCCATGACCACGGGGGGAAAATGGGCGTGTCCATGACATGGTGTGGGCGGACAAACTGTAATGTAACTCTGAGGCAGTGGGCCAGAGTTTCCTCACAAAACACAGATAAGCATAGTGACCCTAAGGCCTCTTTCCCACCAAGACGTTGCGTTTTAGGGGACGTTGCAATGACCGTTACCTCCGACTAGTGTTGGGCGAACACCTAGATGTTCGGGTTCGCGAACGTTCGCCGAACATCGCCGCGATGTTCGGGTGTTCGCGCCGAACTCCGAACATAATGGAAGTCAATGGGGACCCGAACTTTCGTGCTTTGTAAAGCTTCCTTACATGCTACATACCCCAAATTAGCAGGGTATGTGCACCTTGGGAGTGGGTACAAGAGGAAAAAAAAATATTTGAAAAAGAGCTTATAGTTTTTGAGAAAATTGATTGTAAAGTTTCAAAGGAAAAACTGTCTTTTAAATGTGGAAAATGTCATGTTTCTTTGCACAGGTAACATGCTTTTTGTCGCCATGCAGTCATAAATGTAATACAGAGAAGAGGTTCCAGGAAAAGGGACCGGTAACGGTAACCCAGCAGCAGCAGCAGACGTGATGGAACAGGAGGAGGCGCAGGAGGAGAAGGCCATGCTTTTTGAGACACAACAACCCAGGCCTTGCATGAGGACAAGAAGCGTGCGGATAGCATGCTTTTTACCGCCATGCAGTCATAAATGTAATAAAGATAAGAGGTTCAATAAACAGGGACCGGGCGTCAACGCTAACCCAGCAGCAGCAGACGTGATGGAACAGGAGGAGGCGCAGGAGGAGAAGGCCACGCTTTCAGGTGCAACTCAGGCCTTGCATGAGGACAAAAAAATGTGTGCGCAAAGCAATGCAATGAGTAGTTTTCAGGACACAATGGGCTATTCGGAGGAGCTATTCCCACCCCCACAATCTTCTACCTGTGAAAGGTCAATGGAACAGCCACAAATGTTGTGCCCGGATTCACAACCTTTTTCTGTGGAAAATGCACCTCGCACTGAAATGCAAGGCGAGGCCGAGGATGAACATGACGTCAACAACTCAACATGACGCAAAATGGGGGCGGAACAGAAAGCTGCTTTCAATGTTTTGAAGGCCTTAATTGCCTCCGGTGGCCAGTTAGATGCATCATTCATCACACCCAAATCCCAGAGCAATGTGTGCAGGAATTTGAATCGCAGGAGGTGTACCGAGATCATCTGGACAAGTGACCAAGTGACCAAGTGACAAGTGACCAAGTGAAAAGTGACAAAGTGACCAGTGACAAAGTGACAAAATGACAAAGTGACAAGTGACAAAGTGACAAGTAACAAAGTGACAAGTGACAAGTGACAAAGTGACAAAATGACAAAGTGACAAGTGACAAAGTGACAAGTGACAAAATGACAAAGTGACAAAGTGACCAGTGACAAAGTGACAACTGAGAGGTTGTTCTGGAGAGCTCCACTGCACTCAGTCGCATATGAGGAGAGGTCTCGTCGGGACTGCTGATCCTCCTCAGCTTGCTCAAAGCCTTGATGGTTCCTGAAGATCCTCTGCTTGGAGTTCGCCGGGGTTCAGCTTGGTGTGGGGGTCGGCGGCGTCCTCCTCACTCCAACGTGGCAGATCTTCTGTTGAAGGAAAAAAAAAAAAACCATTGTTAAAAGTCCAGTACCGCTTCTGAAGGACTCACCAAGAGATGCAGGAGCGCTTTAATCTAGCGCACCATCGCTCGCTGGGTGATGTCCCTCCCTACGCGCTGGAATTCTACGCTGCACATGCTAGCACGCTTTTGCGCATTGCCGAGGCGCATTCCAGCAGCTAGCTACCAAGCTTCTGTGGATCTGATTGGGCCACCATGTTGGATCTCTGCCAAGTCCTCCAAAATTTTGAGCAATCCACGTTGCGTGACTGAGCAGTGACAACTCTACAGTCAGCATTACAATACCACTGCTGTGTTTACTGAAGAAATCAATGTTGAAGATGGAAACCGCTGGCATGATGCAAGTGGGGGATTCTGAAGATGAAAACGATCAGCGTGATGATACCAACATCAGGCAACCTGCCTCAGGAAACGCTGGTCCCAGCTATGACAAAGAACAGGACGAGGAACAGCTGGAGTTGGAGCAGGAATTGGATGCCCCCACTGCCGAGGGACAGAGCGGTGCACGTTGGACTTCCACAATTTAGCGGGAATGGACAGCAGAAGAGGAAGAAAGTGATGCTGGTGACGAATATGGTGCATCACAACAATCACAACGCTCACAAGAACATGAAGACAGAGGAGTCTGGCAGGACTCTCTGGCACACATGGCTCAATTCATGCTAGACTGCATTGAACGCGGCCCGCGCATTATTCACTATTCATTATTATTCATTATTCTGGAATCTGGACAACACCAATTACTGGGTTTATACCCAGTTTATACAAACACAATGTTAAAAAACTGATTGAAGAAAGTGTCAGACAGGTCAAAAATGGAACAATTCCAGCAGGCCCTTGAGGATGGAGACTTTAGAGAGGAGATTGACATCCTCCTCCTTCTCTAGCCAGTTGTACGCCGACAGACTGACTTCAGCAAACCCAGGAGGACCAGGAGGGCAGCAAAGAACACAAGCTGCTGCTAGTGCCGAAAAGGGAATGGTATTGGCAGTGTCCTTGGAGTGGGAACATTTTCTGACACCCATGCAGCAGCCCACAGAACAGCAATCGGGCAGTTCCACGTCCTCCAACACCAATCGCCTGGAGAAGATGGTCAAGGTCCAGGACTACATGTCAGATGGCGTAGCTGTGTTGAACAATCCATCTGCAGACAGACGGTAAGTGTGACAGGCAGCACAGAAGGACCATGGCAACTCACTCATAGTACCACGGTTTGATAGTGCTGCCCAAAAAATTATATGGATCCGTGGACCCGGGCACTGCGGGCAGTACTGGGAACGCAGATTTTAGTACCTAAACACACGATACAACATGTTTTCCGGGGTCGGACTCTGAGGCACATACAGATGGTCCCGATCATCATCCTCATCATACAACTCTTCTCCTGAGTCTGACCCACCCACCACCTCTGCCACCCCAACATCCCCAGACACAGACCCCTCATCGTCCTCAACATTAACTTGGGATGCTGGCCTGAGCCAGACCTCCTCCTCCACATCAGGCCCCATCATCTCCTCAATGGCAGCCCTCATTAATCGCTCTGGCGACGGACCGATGGACACAACGTTCTCCTCCGGGGAGGGCTGCTGCTGACCACTGGCTGCTGGAGTGGATGTTATAGCTTGCGTGGGGCGTTGGCTGTTGCTGTTGTTGGGAGTGCTGCTCACAGCGGAGGTCTCTGAGGAACTCATGGTGAGCTCATATAGTGGTTGGCGGTGAGTGGAGTATTACTGATCCCAGCAATATACACACTGACTGGCAGAGTACGCAATGCTATATAGTCTGGCTGAGCGGTGTACACAGAGTGGCAGTACATACAATGCTATATAGTCTGGCCTGAGCGGTGTACACAGAGTGGCAGTAAACAATGCTATATAGTCTGGCTGAGCCGTGTACACAGAGTGGCAGTAAACAATGCTATATAGTCTGGCTGAGCGGTGTACACAGAGTGGCAGTACACACAATGCTATATAGTCTGGCTGAGCGGTGTACACAGAGTGGCAGTACACACAATGCTATATAGTCTGGCTGAGCGGTGTACACAGAGTGGCAGTAAACACAATGCTATATATAGCATGGCTGAGCGAGGTACACAGTGGCAGTACACACAATGCTATATAGTCTGGCTGAGCCGTGTACACAGAGTGGCAGTAAACACAATGCTATATATAGCGTGGCTGAGCGAGGTACACAGTGGCAGTAAACAATGCTATATATAGTGTGGCTGAGCGAGCGGTGTACTACTGTTCCAGCAGCGACACACAATGACTGGGGGGGACCCTGGCTAGCGTGGCTGGAGAGCGAACTACCCTGCCTGCCTACCCAAAGCTAAACCCACAGACAAATGGCGGAGATATGACGTGGTTCGGGTATTTATTTACCCGAACCACGTGACCGTTCGGCCAATCAGAGCGCGTTCGGGTCCGAACCACGTGACCCGTTCGGCCAATCACAGCGCTAGCCGAACGTTCGGGGAACGTTCGGCCATGCGCTCTTAGCTCATGTGGCCGAACGATTTGGCCGAACACCTGATGGTGTTCGGCCGAACTCGAACATCACCCGAACAGGGTGATGTTCTGCAGAACCCGAACAGTGGCGAACACTGTTCGCCCAACACTACCTCCGACTAATGAAATGCAACTACCGTTACCTCTGACACATGAAATGCAGCAGAAAACGATTACTCCGACTCTGCAAATGGTAAATGAGGCAAACATTACCTAATTCGGCCACAGAGTCCCACGGCTGGGACACCAGGTGGCCAAAAGTGGGCCATAACCTGGGACACATTGCAGCCTTGGAACAGGGGACTCTGAACCTGGAACGTGTCCCAGGTAAAATGGGACGTCTGGTCAGGGTAGTGTATACTCAATCACACATAGACGTGGCTATGCTTACAAGCATATCCAGCGCCTCTGCTGAGGGTCCCTTTAAATATTGTACTCGGTACAGGTTCACTTTAATCAGTTGCTGTCAGTTGTAACTGAAGGAACATGTGATGTGCCATCCAATGTCCATGTTTCCCTATGGCCTCTTCCACACTATACACTAAAAAACGGAAGCTTTTTCACAATGCACTGCTATGGAGAAAAACAAGCAATACATACCAATGCGTACCTACGTATACCAACACATTAAGGGCTTGATTCACAAAGGGTGCTAACCTACTTAGCACCTAAAGTCTTTAGACGTGCTAACCAGGGTGCTGCTAAGTAGGTTTGCACCGGATTTCTCAATCAGATCGCGCGCAAAGTTTTACGTGCGCAAAGTCCTATGCGCGCGCTAAGTCCCATAGGCTTTAATGGCCACTTCGTGCGCGCCTAAAGTTTTGGCGGGCGAAAAGCTCGTTTAGACATGCTAAGGGGGTTTTCACAGGCGTGCTAACAGTTAGCACCGCTTTGTGAATCAAGCCCCAAGTGTAAAAGGCGTACGTTAAAAAGGGGCGCTGGGAAAAAAGGGCGCAGGGTTTTAAACGATAAGCATGAATAACGTTTAAAAATGTATTGTACTGTATTTCGTTTAAAATTAATGTTTTATAAAGTTATAAATCATTAAATAATGTGCATTAAATCGGCAATTGTAAAAACGTTAATCTTCCGTTTAAATAGTGAAACGTATAATAACGTTTAAAAAAAAAATTACTAAGTAACCCTCCCTGTACCTACCCCTAACCCCTAGACCCCCCTGTTGATGCCTAAACCTAAGACCCCCCCTGTTGGTGCCTAAGTAACCCTCCCTGTACCTACCCCTAACCCCTAGACCCCCCTGTTAGTGCCTAAACCTAAGACCCCCCTGTTGGTGCCTAAACCTAAGACCCCCCTGTTGGTGCCTAAACCTAAGACCCCCCTGTTGGTGCCTAAACCTAAGACCCCCCTGTTGGTGCCTAAACCTAAGACCCCCTGTTGGTGCCTAAACCTAAGACCCCCCTGTTGGTGCCTAAACCTAAGACCATCCTGTTGGTGCCTAAACCTAAGACCCTCCTTAGTGCTCACTGTATTGTGTGTAGAATAATGTTTTAAAAACAGTAAGGGATAAAATATATTACAATTTACATTACGTACTGATCGCTTTGTTTCGTGAATAATAATGTCTTACAAACAGTAAGGGATAACATTTAAAATAATGTTTTATTGAAATAGGAAACGTAAATCATCACAAGCAGTTATAAAACAGGAAAAATCTTCGGGCGCCGTTGGAAAACGTAATTATTCTCGGGCGCCCTTTTTTCCTGTTCGGCGCCCATTAAACGATAATTATTATAGGAGTGAATGGCGGCGCCCGATTTGTCCACTAGCCTCCTGCGCCCTTTTTTACTGTTACCGTGTAAAAGGGCCCTAAGACTAACACTTTGAACACTGCCTCATGATATTGTACTATCGTTATTTGCAATTCATAGTACTAGACTATGGCTAAATTTACCAATATTCTACCCACATTTCGGAGTGCCCTTTTAGCATGTACATGTGCTCATGTCCTCTTTATCCCCAGATCTGTAGGATAGATTGTTGTCCCCCGTACCCATCACGTTCCTCATTCCTGCCTGATCCTAACAGCTGTGCTTATAAAAGCTATAAGATAGACTTGGTGCGCTTCCAATGTCACGCCAATCCCCAGTGACTTTTAATATCTTTATATTCCATTGCCAGGCTGCTTTATCCAATATATCTTAATCCAATCTCTCCACATAAAGCACATTTTAGCAGCTGTGTCAGAGATAGAATGTCGGACAGGAGCGGAATAACGTTATCTACGGGATTCCTGGTGACACGGTGATGGGATATTGGCTTCAATTCACTAAGCTTTATCGAACGTTTGATAATTTACCTCATGAGTAAAATCTAATTATGAATTCACTATCACTAAGGTGTTATAGATTTATTGAACATTTTATCGATAAAACATTTGATAAATCTATAACACCTTAGTGAATTCAAAATTAGATTTTACTCATGAGGTAAATTATCAAACGTTTGGTAAAGTGATAAAGCTTAGTGAATTGAGGCTTATATAGTCTAGGCCAGTGATGGCTAACCTTGGCACTCCACCTGTGACAAAACTACAAATCCCATCATGCCTCTGCCTCCCCGAGTTATGCTGAGGGCTGTCAGAGTATTGCAATGCCTCATGGAACTTGTCAGAGCTGGGACAAGGTCCTCCAGCACCCAAGGCTGAGACACCAAAGTGCGCCCCTGCCATCCCTCATACCTCGGCCGTCACACACGTATTGCTATTAGACTAAGAGGCACCCCAGGGCCCCCAACACCTTAATCTCTAGTTATCTGGCTTGCAGTCACTGCCATGTATCCCTTTTCTTATTTCTCTCTGCTTCAAACACAATAGGGGAATGATAGCTGAGTGAGTTGTGCGCCCCCTCCTACACTGCGCCCCGAGGCTGGAGCCTCTCTCGCCTCTGCCTCGGCCCAGCCCTGTAGTTCCACCACAGCTGGAGTGCCAAGGTTAGCCATCACTGGTCTAGGCCATCATGATCTTCACACTCATAACAAGTGCAGCCAGAAAAACGCCTGATCTCGAGGATGGACTGCTTTATTGGAGTAAAGTAGTAGTTGGGGGTCCCTTACCCCTCTGGTCTGACCCCCCCCCCCCCCTGCGGTCGCAGGCACTGCTCCCCTGTAGTTACACCCCTGAGTGTGAAACAGTCACTGCCTGCTGCACACCTGAGGTCACGTCATGGTCTGGGGGAACAAAGAAGAAAACTGGATGAAAAAACACCCGTAGCTTAAAAAAGAAAAAAAAAGTTGCATAACTACATTAGTAGGGGGACAGCCTCTGGATGATAAGAGTACAACCACTAAAACCCCCTGTTGGCCCCCTCAACAAATGCAGCCATTATCTCACCTACCCCCATCACTTCATCTCTGCAGCCTTGTTCACTGGGCTTTTTTTCCAGCTTTTTTTAAAGCATTTTCTGGCGATTTTCTGCGCGTTCGCTTGTGGGCTTTTGCAGAGTGCCTCTGTCTTTTTATCCGGAAAAAAATCCGGAAACAGTAAATACAATGTGTGTTTTTTTTTTTTTTTAAACGCTCACGAAATCACTTGCCAAAGCGATTTTGTGAGCGTTTTGCGTTTTTCCTATACCTTCCATTGAGACAAACCGCCTAAAAAATGGCCCAAGCACCGCTTTTCAAAGCAGATCACAAATGGATAGAGAATCATTACACAAGCGGTTTTAGGGCGATTTTGAAAAATCGCCTGTGTTTAAAATTTTACACAAACGTATATAATGTGATATACGTATATAATGTGAACAAGGCCTGAAGGCCTGTTTTACACCTGGCCAAACTGTTGGGGTGTAATGCCCCGCCCCCATTGCATTTGCATCGCAAAAAAATACACATGACCCTGCAGCAGAGTGAGCCAACATCGTCATGTGCATAGTGCCGCCCCCTCAAGCTGGGAGCATTCTGCGTCTGTGCAGTACTAGTAGTCTACTGCGCCGCCTGGCTGAAGTTTTCCAGGAAGCAATAACCACTGAGCGATCAGGCCGAAGGGGGCTGGAGGAAGCCCGAGGCATGCATGAATTTCTCTTTTTATTTCATCTCAGGTACACTTTAAGCCTGTAAAAAAAAAACAACAACAACAAACCAAACAGTTGAACTTACCTGGTGCTTCTTGCAGCCCCCTCCAGTCATTCTGTGCCTGCGCCATCCTTCCGAGACCAACCCGCGAGGGGCGGGGACCCCCTGAAATGCAATGTTTACCTAAGCGCTGTCTGTCAGCGCCGCTCCCCCGCCTCCTCCGCATCGCCGCTACCCGCCCGCGTCACTTTCCTCCTATCAGCGGGAGGGAAGGGACACGGGCGGGTGCGCCGATGCGGAGGAGGCGGAGGAGCAGCGCTGACAGACAGCGCTTAGGTAACCATTGTGCTGGCGACACGCTGCGTGTCGCCAGCACTGCGGGGTCTGTAGTGGCGAACAGGGGGGACATGGAGGCACACGATGGGGCAACAGAGGCTGGTCTTAATGTGCGCAACCAGCCTCTGTGCCCCAATAGTATTAGTAATTCCCACCTCGGCTTCTCTTTAAGTGCAGTGGATTTGTAGGCCATAATGAACTCACTTTGGCCTACCAGGTAGCTTGTGAAGTGGCACACTATTGGCGCAGTCAATGACAGTGCAGGGATGTGATCCTACAAAGGCATTCCAACCATAATTAATCTAAATAATTACACAAGATGTAAGTCTGTATATCTACTATTTGGCTGTAGGGGAAATTGATAATGTTGCAGACAACGTACAGGAGCTGAGCACTTGTCTATGTAACAGTTTCAATACATTGAAAACCAAGCTGTGCTGCACATACAATATTGTGAAGCTGTGACATATATATATATATATATATATATATATATATATATATATATATATATATAGTGAATTCATTCTAGATAGCGGTATTATTGATTTCTTACTTGGGGTTTGAAAAAATGACTATTTAACAAATTACTTACTGCATTGCTTTATCTCTATATTACGGTTTTAACGGACATTAATGTAAAAATTATAAATAGTGATTAAATGCGTGATAGCAGTATAATGTGGATAATTATTTTTTACATATAGCCACTAAATAATGTTTAATAAAATATGTAATAACAAACGATATATATGTTTAGTTTATTTTAAAAACTTAAATATTCACATGCAAATTACTTAGACTGAATCCATCGCTAATGAAGTTTAAAACGTTAATGATCTCCGGGCGCCCTTTTTTCCTGTTGGGCGCGGGACAAAAGATATTTTATGTTTTAAATAAAGCATTGTATAAAACGTATTATTACAATTGCAATACATGCTAACTACATGTTTAGTATGTCTATAAACTTTATTCTTCATAGGTGAATTATTTACACTAAAATTAACGTTTATAATAGCCGGCGCCCTTTTTTCCTGGTCGGCGCCCGTTAAACGATATTTTGTATAGGAGTGAATGACGGCGCCCTTTTTGTCCACCTGCCTCATGCGCCCAAATCTCCTGTTTCCGGGTGTCCAGCCCAGCCGGATGCAGTCGTGCCCTTGGTAAAGGATAACCAAAAGGTTAAATAATGGTTGTACCACCAAAGACCAATTAGAACGCCCCTCCAGAGGAGGGTGGAAACAGACATTGGGGAAAGAGGTGCCCAAGATATGATAAAACTCAGTTAAAAACAGTAAAAAGGAAAAAAACGAGGTGGCTTGCCTCAATGAAGACAAGTCGTTAATAAATAATAATTGTATTATGTGCTCTGGAATGTTATTTTATTTATTAGCAATTTATATGTTGAGCGCCTCTTTCTCCTCTTTGCATTAAAAGCCATTTGATTAACTTCAAAATTGCGTTTGAATTTTCCTGCAAAATGCAAGTTTTTGTGCAAATGTTCTGCTTTCCCATAGATTTGCATTGAAACATGAATCGCACATTGCAAATAGAAAAAAAAAGGAAAAAACAGACCTGCTGTCTGAATCTAAAGGTGCGTACACACATGCGACTATAGTCGTTTGAAACGATCGTTCCCCGATCATTTCAAACGACGATAACGAACGATATAGCTTGGCGGATTTTTTCCAACGACGATCGTTTGCAAAACTAGTACATCGTTGGAAAACGGTCGTTCGTACTAGGCTTGACATGCACATTTCGCTATTTCTCCATGGAACTTTTCATTTTTATGCGCAAGCGCAATAGTTGCTTTACGAGATGTAACGTTCATTCTAACGATCAGATCGTTACACACCTTTAAAAACTAACTTTACTTAGGTCGTTCTTTCGTCAACGATCGTTGTCGCATGTGTGTACGTAGCTTTAGCTGGCTGGTATTTTGCTCTTTTGCCAGTTAAAGGGGAACTTCAGCCTAAACAAACATACTGTCATTAAGTTATATTAGTTATGTTAATTAAAATATATAGGTAATATAATCTCTTTCCCACTGTTTTAAAAGAACAGGCAAATGTTTGTGATTTCATGGAGGCAGCCATCTTTTTGGTTGAAAGGAGGGGACGGTGAGCATGAGACACAGTTCCAACTGTCCCGTATCCTGATCACCCCTCCGAGCTGCGCGCTAGGCTTCAAATCTCAAATTCAAAAAAAAAAAAAAAAAAAAATTGCTTCAAAACAGCAGAAGGAAAACAACATCAAAAATCCCATCATGCTTTGCACAGCATCCGGGGAAAAATGCCCGGGCAGATTTCTTTAATGGGGCGGAGGTTAGCTTCTGTGCAGCTACAAATGAGGCTTGAGTAAGAAAAACAAATTTCTGATAATGTGAAACTGTTATAAAAACACCAAGCCTTCTGCTGAGTAGATTTTTAGTCTGGAGGTTCACTTTAAACTGTCATTCAGGAAATATTTTGAAAAACAAAGAAAACCTCGAGAATCCCCCTTGAGGATTATCAGTTCTGTTAGATTTTAACTGCTCACTTTTTTTGCTTAAAAACACATATATTAGTAGATAAATACTTGTTCTACTTACATTACATATGTACTGTATTTACTGTCCACATTTTGATTTCAGTGGATTTTATATAGTAAATAAAGAAAATTGTGTTCCTGCCCTTTGCCATCTTGATTCCTTCTAACTGAAGCCAACCCTGATGTCATTTCCTCCCTTGCTTTTTTCCCTCAGCCAGCCAATCAGTGAGGAGCAGGAATGTGGGAGGGGAGATTGTCACAGGACCCCTAGTGGCCGGAACGCAAATTGCCTTCCAATCGGTTTCAGCACACAGACCATGCAAGCTGTGGTCGCAGGCGGTGCGCAGAAACCGCTGGAATTTTGGCAGCAGACCGACTAGAAGGGAGCCTGTGAATTACAGTAATTATAAATTACACACTATTTCAGGGTATAACTGCCACCACCTCTGTTACCATGGGACAGAGGAGCCCACTGACTGGCTAAGTCTAGACCTGCAAATAAAAATGGTTAAGCACACTCTATTTTGTCTAGCTAGCGACAATAGTAGCGTCTCTTCAGAGACCCGGGTTCAGTTTCTGTGTGTGGCTGAATAATAGGGTAGCTGGATAAACAACTGACGATAGCGTCGATTTATTGAAATGCAATATAAATAATTAATATATACAGAAAATTATTAAAATCAACAATTATAGAAACATTAATAGCCAGCATGAAAAATAAAAAGGGAGAAAATACTTAGTTCGTGGAAAGAGGTCCTTTCTAGGAAAATCATAAGGTTCTTGGTTTCAGTTCAGTTCAGAGCGGAGCAAAGTTCAGACAAGATGGCCGCCACTGTTCCTCAAAGTGGCAGCAGGCTCCCATGAAGGTGGAATGTGGAGGAATGAGGGAGGAGTCCCAGACTCTTTTGAACAATGTACATCTTTGGGTGGAGTCTCAGGTCCAGCCCAGGGGCTGGACAGGGGCGGTTAAGCTCCTGGGTGGGTTTCCCATGCCCACCAAATATGACATTTGTCATATCTCGGCTTACGCTTTCCGCACACACATGACTATCACAGATTCATATTCCTCAGAATATGCCAGTTCATATGATACCAAACTTGGGCACGTTTGCATGCCCGGTTACAAAACAGTGGAATACCTCGAGTTCTAGATATGCCAGTGGCCCTAATTTAATATCAAAATACTCACAAGATCCGGACCAGCAGAATGAGATAACTTTCACATTTCTCACCTGAACGGTATACCTTAAACATGCTCAAAATCATAAACTCCATGTACTTCTTAAGCTGTCTATATGGCTCCGGCCAGTCTGTGGGAAGCAGTTCTTTGAATAGGCTCACCATTTGGTGAGCCTATTGACATCTATCTGAGGTAATTAAAAGTAAACAGCCTCTTGGACACAAGCATTGTTCCTGTTCATTAGCAAATCAAAAGACACCCTTCACCTAAGTTACTGCTAGTTCTCTGCTGAGAGGAAGAGGGAGCCCAGATTGACTGCAGATGCTCCTACACAACCAATCCAGATTCTACTGATCTTAATCGCAATTGATGCAGAGAATCGATTGCGATCGCATTTTCTTCACGGGCGGTTCAAGGACGCGTCTGCTGCCACGCAACCGTCCGTCACAAAGATGACAAGCTTCCTTTTCATTGGCAAATGGCAAAAATAGAGCCAGGCTGACTCAGACAAGATTTATTACAGCAGAAACATTTATGATTATATTGGAGTGCTTGCAATGCAGGGTGAGGTTGCAGGCTGCATAATAAACTCAGAGCAGTGGGTAAATGGAATTTGATTTTGTGGCTGACAATCCTTCTATAAACAAAAGTGGGATTTAACTTTACAAATGTGCAGACAGTATAATTGGTGGCGAGAAGTATTTGTGCAGGCGGTGAAAGGAGTCAGAGATACAAGAGCAAACAGGCGTACAAAGGTAAGTATTAATACATGAAACATGGATACACTTATTATGCTGCACTTACTCTTGAAACCTCTTCCCAGGCAAACATAACTAAATATTTTTTCAAATGACGCCCTTGCCTTCTTATCTTCTTGTTTTCTCGTACGAGCTACTTTACCGCTGTTTGGTCAGCAAATCAAAGTTATTCAAACTCTCCATTTTCTAATCACACTTAGCCAGGCGCTCGCATGTATTTTTCCTTTCCCTTCTTCCTGCGACCCCGAAACCTCCACATTTGGTTATTATTCTTAGAGATGCTAATAGATTTCTTTCGCTGTGGGCAGAGCTGGCCCCTGCTGCTTTGCGGTAATGTGAAAATGTCTTCGGAAGAGGTTGCTGCCAGCGGGAAATCTTCGCGGTGACCTGAAACTGACATTTTTTTTCCTTCTTCAAAAACCGGGAGCGCAGCTAGTGTCGGGGTCTGGCTAATTATAACGAGCAGATCGCAGGTTTTTTTACCGCGGCGGATGACTCACAGGAACCATTGTCGGGGCCCCGTCAGGTAATTTGCATTCCTTTTAAAGTCAAACACTACATTAGGGAAGGAAGCTTCGGCGCGATGTAGAGGAAAGCTCCGGCGGAGCTCTGCTGGTCTCACCTCCAGTACTGCACAGAGCTTGTGCTTCAACTCTTCAAGTTCCTCTTGAAAAAAGTTCAGATATTAATTTGGCTCGCGGTCTCCTGCCCTGTTCTGAAGCTTCCGTGACAGCGCCGGGTTTGCAGGTAACCTCAAATAAGCGAAGGTGGAGGAACGACGTTATAGTCTTGAATAATAAAACGCATTCATTTGTAAATGAGGCCCTTATTTTTACCTGAAAGGATAGTTCACATTTTTTCACTTGACTATGAACTTTGTAGGCGTTTATTCTTGCCCCTTTGTGGTTCTTCCCTGTTAAAGTGTCCCTTCAGAGTAGCATTCATGGTGCAGTTCTACAGTAGCAAAAAGAGAAACTCAGAGAGCCCAATATAGTGTAGTATGTATTGGATTTGATGGATAGTGTAAGTAAATTGATACTCACAAACCAGGGTTACCCGATAGGCAACCACTGTAAATGTAGGTGGGGAGATCAAGACCTGTCCCCACTCAGGATTAAGAAGTCGCTCTCTGTTCGCAGCAGAACGGAAAGAAGGAGGTATATCACCCCTCCACCAGGGGTGGACACAGGTATCGCAGGAATTGAACAGAGGCGCCAACAGGATAAAATATGCTAAAAGCTTTAAAATTGCTGAGGAGGCAGTGATGGACTTACCTCCTCAAAGCAGGCATGAAACTCAATTTTCAAAGGTTTAGATTAATTAATGCGCTAGGCTGAGACATAGACACTTGTTGCTGTATGCTCCACCCCCTATTGCCTGATGAAGCGGGGCCACACCTGCAAAACACGTTGCAGCTGTTTTTTTGGAGTATATTAATAAATCTAACCCTTTGAAAATTGATAGTTTCATATCTGCTCTGAGGGGGTAAGTCCACCACAGCCTCCTCAGTAATTTTAAAGTTTTTAGCATATTTTATCCTGTTGGCGCCTCTGTTCAATTCCTGCGAGTTCTACACTAGCGCACACATTTTCCCTTAATGACATTGGGCTGTTACTTATGCCCCACCAGTGCCTCAACCCCTAAGGCCTCCTCACCACTCATGCCCCTTCCATAGAGACAAAATGAGTAATGGCCCAAAGTCACGGAGCCTGTAGGGAATAAGGCCAAACACTGCTATGTGGTGGAAGGTGGGGGTTGGCACAGTGGCGTCTGTAAAGAGGCAAAGAGCCCAACTGCCCCAGAGCCTTTATCTCATAAACTTACTGCACTCTCTGGGGGCCCTGCAATTTTCTATGCTAGTCCGTAGCTTCACGCACTCCCCAAGATTTATCCTCGAAGGGGCACCTTTCTTTCATGACCGAACAGCATATTATTACGTACGTGTTGCTGGGTCGTGGAGGAGAGGTATCCCTGTGGGGCGCTCCCTAGGTGTCACGATTTCGCGAACGCCATTGCGGCAAGCGCATGTAAATGCGCTCAAGCTATGATCTGGAGAGACCCCAGCCATCCTGTACCATCACGGATTTGGGCTGGATGATAAAAGAATTAATACCTATTCCACAGAACTTTCCAGAATTGGACTACATATCTCTGTGGGACTTATCGCAAAGGACACGGTAACTTGAAAAACTGCTCAGACTGTAATCAGCTATTATTTTAATATTGAACCCTTATTATTTCTGTATCCATTTGTTTCTATTGCTATATTTTGTTCTGCATTATTTCTTTAAATAAACGATTTAAAAATCGTTAGTCTAAGTGCTGTTCTGAAACAAATCTCTGCCAAAAGAATTCACATCTTCAGAGAGACATGTTACCATAACTGTTTTGATATTAAATATTGTTAGTTTTGCTATCTCTAGAAAGGTTGTCAAATTAACCCTTTTTCCTACAGGATTTAGCTAGAGTTAGAATTAGCGCATTCGCACGCTTTTATTGCGGATTGGTGGCGGCGACCTGGCCTCTATATGAGAGCACAGATTGTATCGATTGTATATACAATCGAAATTGGACTGTGTGTGGACTCACCAACCAATCCAAAAGGTTACTTTGCCCGCAGTTCTGACTGTCTTCAGGATTCCCTCAGGGTCTGAGGCTTTATGGTAAACTGCAGCAAAGGGAACAGGAATTGGTGGGTGACTGCGCATACGTCACATTGCCGGCAGCGGTGCGACCAATCTTTGGCGTCACTCTGTTCACCCTATTACAAACCATCGGATGTGCCTATTCCCCGAATGGTAACGGTGTCAGATTAGACAAGATTGGCGCGCGTTGTCGAATTATTACCTGACGACCCAGCAACCGCTATTTTAACGTCAACTTGCTCACAGTCTTACAAGCCATTGGAATTATTCCCTGATGGTACTGGAGTAAGTTAGACGAGATTGCGGGGCTGTTCGTCACACTAGGGCTCACAGTTAAGTTGGGTGGTGATCTGGGAAGGAGACACCAGCCGGCTCATGAGTCCTAGGGAAAATTTGTCTCTAACAAAGGGCCCCAGTGCTAATTTTTTTGGTCCGTCCCCAGGTTGATTTTGCACTGGGGCGCCATTGTTACTATAAAAAGTCCAGGGTTGGGGGTAAGGGCAGGGCCGGCCCGCTCATGAGGCGGGGTGAAACTTTTGCCTCAGGCGGCAAATTTCTAGGGGCGGCATCCGCCCGTCGGAGGGTGCGGGGAGCCGGCCGCCCAGCTGGAGGGGTAGCGGGCAGGATGGGGGTATTGGGCCTAGCGGCGGGGAGGAGGGTCGGACCCCCCCCTCCCTCGCCTGGGTCCCCGTCCTCCGCTCCCCTCCAGCCTTAAATACATCAGAACTAGCGCAACTCGTAAGAGGCAGTGGGCGGGGAGGACTCACCTCTTCCTCGATCCAGCGTGCGCTCCACTGACGTCACTTCCTGCACGCCGCCCACTGTATTGTAAATGGACGGCGCTGCAGGAAGGGACGTCAGTGGAGCGCAAGCTGGATCGAGCGAGGAAGAGGTGAGTCCTCCCCGCCCACTGCCTCTTACGAGTTGCGCTAGTTCTGATGTATTTAAGGCTGGAGGGGAGCGGAGGACGGGGACCCAGGCGAGGGAGGGGGGGTCCGACCCCCCACCCCGCTGCTAGGCCCAATACCCCCGCCCTGCCCGCTACCCCTCCAGCTCGGTGGCGGCGGGGGGGGGGGGGGGGGGGCGGCGTCAGCAATAATTTTTTTTTAAAACTTGCCTCAGGCGGCAAAAAGTCTAGGGCCGGCCCTGGGTAAGGGTAGGGGAAAAAGGCTACCAAATACTGTTATATGGGAGAGGGCACAAAGACCACCTAGTACTGCCATCCTGGGAGGGGCCGACGCCACTTAATACTGCTATCTGAGGGATGGTGGGGAGTGGAAAAGCGGTCAAAGGCTCCTGAACCATCTTTGGGAGCCTGAGTACTCAGTAGAAAAATGTACAGTATATTATTAAAGAGACATCAGTACATCAGTCCTGAAAGAGGGACAAGTGAGGAAGAAAGAGGGACAAAGGGATCTGGTTCCCAAAGAGGGAACAAAAAAAAAGAAACAGCTAGGATCAATGTGTAGTACCTAATCTGGTTCTACTTCAGTCAACACAGAACAGAAAGTTGGAGGCGCAGAACTCACAGAGACCGGTTTTCAGATACTCCCAATGCATTTTGCCCGAGGAAGCACGTGTGTTCTGTGAAACGCATCCCAACTGGAGTTTATCTAAATAAAGCTTTTTTTTTTTTTTTTTTAAATAGACCACTTGTGTGCTTTAATCGGAGGTAAGTCCACCGCTACCTCCTTTTTAAACAGTTTTTAGCATATTTCTACCTTGTCTATTGACCACCCATGGTGGAGGGGTGTTGCCTCTGTTTCCAGACACTACAGGGAGGGACTTCTTATCCCAAGTGTGGTCGGGTTTATTCTCCCCACCTGCCTGTATAGTGGTTGCCTTTGAGATAACCTGTTTGTGAGAATTACTCTACTCTGTCATTTGAGACACTTCAATTTGGTATATACTAAATTATTTTGGACTCTGTTTTTGCTTCTTTTTTCTTCAGATAACAGGAATCGACTGCAGGTCACATGGTGGGATCAACAAACTGGACAGTCCAGGACTTGAAGACCGTGTCCTGGTGTAATGAATCTGGGGGCCACAGATGGTGGGGTAAAGATTTGGTGGCAGAAGCCTAAATCCATGGAGCCCACCTGCCTTGTATCAGCAGTCCATGCTGACGGTGGTTTGAGTTGAGGTAGCTCAGGAGATTCATAGCTTGACTGGGCAGCTGGTGCATCTAAAGCTATTGTGTGATGTTATGTCAGAATGGAGCAGAATCTCAAAGGAATGTCAATATGCTTGGAGGTGAGTCCCGCAAGCCAAAGAGCACTATGGCAGTTGAATCTCAGCCACAAACTGGTCTTCCAAGTGGACAATGGGGTCGATAATACCCAAAACTCATTTCATGAATAATCTAACCTTACAAAATTACTTTTTGTGGCCTCTGAAGAAGCAGCAGAGGTGGCAAAACAGCTGTCATGCCAGACAATTCCAGAATTATTTTTGTGCCCCTCCCATTGCATGTGCAGCCCCCTCTTTCATATGTATCGTCCATTTGCAGGAGCCCCTTTCTTTCTTAAACAGCTCTCCTTTTCCTTTTTCATGTGTTGGTCCCCTATTTCTCTTTCTTTTTTATATGTAATATAAGCAGAAAATTGCTTCTGAGAGCAAGAAAGAGATAAAAAAAGGGAATTTCTTATCAGTGAGGGTCACACTGTAGTCACTTCCTGCCTGAGTCAGGACTGAGTCAGCAACTTACATACCTGATATTTAACTCTTTCAGGCGGAGAAAGAAAAAAAGGAACACAGCATAGTTATTTGTGTGCTAGGCACTGTACATACACATGTCTATCTCATCATGTTACATGTCACTTCGGGTATCCTTTAAAGGGAGTTTGAAAGAGTTCACCCTAAGTGAATGTAAACTCCAGACTTCCGATGGTATATCCGCCGGGGGGACTATGTTATCGCTCAAGTGTTTGCCCTATGAAAACTTTGCTAGGGGGCGACGCGGTTCGGTAGTCAGGCCTCCAGCTGCCGGGGATGCGATGTGCAATCTTCAGGACGGAGGGGGGGGGGGGGGGGGGGAATTTGGCGGCTCACCGTCACAATGAATAACCAAGTTCACACGGCCTGATAAGATGACTGGAGATTTTCGTCCTGGCGGAGATGTCCTTTAAGGAGCGGATGGAATAATATTATGTGTGCTCAGGTGAAAGCGCTGCGGGGAGAGAGATATCATTTAACTCAGCGTTCGCTTGTTTGGACTCCGGGGAAAAACGCCTCCTGGAGAAATGTCAATCACGCCGATGTGATTGGGCTGTTAACTCCGCTTGTCCCCGCGCTGTCAGTGTGACAGGCAGCCGCGGCAGGAGCGGGAGCTGAACTTAAGGTGGAATTACATTGTACTCCTGAAACTTATTCTACGCCAGACGGAATTCTTAAAGATGCTGAACTTCCATTTTTGGGGGCTTTGCGGTTTCAGTAACTTGGGCTGAGTGGCAGGATGGTGTTTTCTATGTCAATCTTGTGCAAGTTGGCAGCAAAAAATCGCTGATGTTCTCATCAGTATTTTGTTTTATGGTAGGAATACAAAATGAGGTTTTTTGGCAGATAGATGGCTCGAGAGATAATTTTGACAGGTCCGATCTGTGCACGCCACCTCAAGTACACTTTAAAAGTACAAGCCTCCCTTTTTATATATAGCCCGTCATGAATGATACAGAAGTCGCAGGGGCGTAGCAATAGGGGTTGCAGAGGTAGCGACCGCATCGGGGCCCTTGGGCCAGAGGGGCCCCGAAGGATCCTCCCTCAACTACAGTATTAGCTCTCTATTGGTCCTGTGCTCATAATAATCACTTCTATAGATACTTTGAATAGTGATAATCATTAACAAACTGTTCCCCATCCCCTTCTTGCACCACTGACACTGTAGCTGCCATTGGCAGATTTTGGTGCACCGTATCAATTGTTATGTATAGAGTGCTTGGGGGGGCCCCACTGTAAAACTTGCATCGGGGCCCACAGCTCCTTAGCTACGCCACTGAGAAGTCGAGACAATTATCGATTCCGTATCGTTCTGCAAAGCAGAGCAGAATGTCAGTTCTGTTTTAAATGTACAGTAGATGTTTTTTTTTTTACTCCACTCTGACTTAACCTCCTCAGCGGTATGGACGAATATATCCGTCCATCACCGCCAGAGGTAGCAGCTCAGGCCCTGCTGGGCCGATTTTTGTAAAATAAAAAGCAGCACACGCAGCCGGCACTTTGCCAGCCGCGTGTGCTGCCTTATCGCCGCCGCCCTGCGGCGATCCGCCGCGAGCAGCAGCGAAAGAGGGTCCCCCCAGCCGCCCGAGCCCTGCGCAGCCGGAAAAAAAGTTCCGGCCAGCGCTAAGGGCTGGATCGGAGGCGGCTGACGTCAGGACGTCGGCTGACGTCCATGACGTCACTCCGCTCGTCGCTATGGCGACGATGTAAGCAAAACAAGGAAGGCTGCTCATTGCGGCCTTCCTTGTTCATTCTGGTCGCCGGAGGCGATCAGAATGACGCTTCCGGAGCGCCCTCTAGTGGGCTTTCATGCAGCCAACTTTCAGTTGGCTGCATAAAACAGTTTTTTTTTAATTTAAAAAAAACCCTCCCGCAGCCGCCCTGGCGATCTTAATAGAACGCAAGGGAACCTTAAAGGGAACCTAAACTGAGAAGCATATGGCTTTTTCCTTTTAAAATAATACCAGTTGCCTGACTCTCCTGCTGATCCTGTGTCTCTAATACTGTTAGCCACAGCCCCTGAACAAGCATGCAGATCAGCTGCTCTGACTGAAGTCAGACTGGATTAGCTGCATGCTTGTTTCAGGTGTGTGATTCAGCCATTACTGCAGCCAAAGAGATCAGCAGGACTGCCAAGCAAATGGTATTGTTTAAAAGGAAACATCCATATGCCTGTCAGTTTAGGTTCCCTTTAAGAGTAAACCAATCACCCATTTCCTTACTAGCTATTCACATGTAGGTCTGAGGACCAAATGCTGGCCTTGTAGCAAAATAAGCAGATAGCGATCAGTCCCTTTTGTTTCCCTCTCAAAACTTCAAAACTTCCCTCCGAAATGCTGCATCAGAACAATAGGGAGATCCCATTTATTAATAATTCAAGATGTGGTTATTGCAGACAAAAGACAAATATATTTCCCGGTTCCTAAAAATCACCCTAATAGCTCATCCAATTTATAGCAGTCTAGCGGCTATGGAAACAGAATTATTCGTCGTTAATCTACCGTTATTTGTTGTCATTTGATAAAGCATCGCTGGCTTGTTCCAAATCTGGTCACAGATCCTCGGTAAGGGAATCCGGGGAGAAATAGCAAAGACTATACTTTATGCTTGCAACCTAGGGGCGGAATTGAGAAATAACTTTCACTCCATCCATCCTCTTGTATCATCCATCATCTTGTAGGGAATTGCAGTTTTTCAAAAGCCACTTTACATGGGTCCATCTGAAAATGGCGCAGGGAGAAAAATGGCGCACCGTTCTGCCGATAAATGTATCATAAAACGCTATTTACCGGTTTAATGTAAATACAATAAAACGGTAAATTTCGTTTTATGCTACAGATTGCAGAGCGGTGCGCCATGAAAAACATGCAGAGGACTGGGGTCAGTAGTATAGGCAGCGGGGGCTGGGGGAGAGAGGCAGCGGGAGACTAGAGGGCATAGGCAGCGGATGTATGCAGAGGCATACGTTACCTTGTCCTGGGCCGGCGATCGCTCCTCCCCTCCGCTCCTTCCATTCGTTTGCTGTAGTCCTGCAGCCGGGCAATCAGCATGCGGAGACTGAAGCCACATGGTGATTGGCCGGCTGCAGGACTACAGTAAACGAATGGAAGAAGTGAAGGAGCGGAGGGAAGGAGCGATCGGCGGCCCAGGACAAGGTAACGTATGCTTCTGCACATCCTCCCCCGATGCCTATGCCCTCCAGTGTCCCGCTGCCTCTCTCCTCCCCCGACCCCCGCTGCATTTTTTAACACTTATAACGCTATTTAGCGTTATAAGTGTAAGGCACACTGCCTACGCCATTTTTTAACACTTATAACGCTAAATAGCGTTATATAATGTAAGTCTATGGGGCGCCCTTTGTATTCCCCTGGCGCTATGCGCCATTATTAACTGTCACGACTTTACATACCATGGCTGGGATTTGAACCCAGGTCTAAGTGTGTAGTAAGTATCTGACTTACCCCCTAGACCACAAACCACACTACATGCTGAAGCCAGCCTAGCATGTACCATTATCATCAATCCAAGAGAAAAAGTAGCATGCTTAAGGATTTGTAGCATGTCAAAAACCAACTCACCGTGGCTGGGAATCGAACTCAGGTCTCAGTGTGTGTTAGGCAGCTGACTTATCCGCGATACCACAAATCACACACTACATGCTGAAGCCAGCCTAGCATGTACCATTATCATCAATCCAAGAGAAAAAGTAGCATGCGGATTTGTAGCGCGGCTTCAGCATGTAGTGTGGTTTGTGGAATAGTGGATAAGTCAGTTGCTTAACACACACTGAGACCTGAGTTTGATTCCCAGCCATGGTGAGTTGGTTTTTGACACGCTAAAAATCCTTAAGCATGATACTTTTTCTCGTGGATTGATGACAATGGTACATGCTAGGCTAGCTTTAGCATGTAGTGTGGTTGGTGGTCTAGGGGGTAAGTCGGATACCTACTACACACTGAGACCTGGGTTCAAATCCCAGCCATGGTATGTAAGGTGGCTTTTGAAAAACTGCAATTCCCTACAAGATGATGGATGATACAAGTGGAGAGGGAGAGAATGATAGAGAATTTTTTTCCGGCGGAAATCCATAATTTCCGGCGGAATGGAATTTGCTTGTTCCGATCATCCTTAACCAGGGGGTAAACACACCTACTTTTCAGGTAAGCCAGCCCCAAAACTCAGATGGTATAAAGTTCGGGCATAACCGACCCTCCCAGTCTTCCAAATTCCACCGACCAAAAACTGCCTCCATGCATGCGTTCCAAGGAAGACCGGGCGCATGCCATATAAGGACTTGTGATATCAATGCCTGCATTTGAACTGGACTTTGTTTCTATTCCACACAGACTACATTCAGTTAAGTAAACTTTTTCACCGTTATCTGCTTTCATTTTAAGCTTTGTGTTTATATGATAATTGGTGTATGTAAATGTGTGCAATGCATTTTAGTTATTAAAACATTTAAAAATCGTTTTAACGGTTATGACCTGTTCCTGAACATACACAATCATACTTACTCCTCTGACAACGCTACCTTGTGTTCTATAGTATCTTGTATCTCTAACCTGTATGCTTGAATCAGGCACAGATAGACAGATCTGGCGCCGATCCCTGCATACAGCTAAAGGTTAAAGGAATACTGTAGGGGGGTCGGGGGGAAATGAGCTGAACTTACCCGGGGCTTCTAATGGTCGCCCGCAGACATCCTGTGCCCGCGCAGCCACTCCCCAATGCTCCGGCCCCGCCTCCGGTTCACTTCTGGAATTTCTGACTTTAAAGTCAGAAAACCACTGCGCCTGCGTTGCCGTTTCCTCGATCCCGCTGATGTCATCAAGAGCGCACAGCGCAGGCCCAGTATGGTTTGTGTCTGCGCAGTATGCTCCTGGTGACATCAGCGGGAGCGAGGACACGGGCGTGCAGGCGCAGTGGTTTTCTGACTTTAAAGTCAGAAATTCCAGAAGTGATCCGGAGGCGGGGCCGGAGCATTGGGGAGTGGCTGCGCGGGCACAGGATGTCTGCGGGCGACCATTAGAAGCCCCGGGTAAGTTCAGCTCATTTTCCCCTGACCCCCCTACAGTATCCCTTTAACTTATAGTGTTCTCAGTGTGTTAGAATAGTTACAATCGAGCGCTGACTCGCACGTGCTGGCAAGCATTTGAATTGTACGTGTGTGGTGAATCCTTTGGAGTCAGAACGCTCCTCTTGGCTATTCGGTTCATAGATTGCGAATCCACATATGGGCATCTATACGCAAAGCGACAGCGAGACCGAGTTTCTGACTCTGAGCGATTGACCCAATCAAGGATCGGCCCTTGCGGTTCTTGACAGCACCCCTTGAAACTTTGAGCCCCATGTGCTGCAGCCCCTTCCCATTCTGTGTCTATCCCCATGTGCAGCATGTGCCCCCACTCTATGTACAGTCCCCTCTTCTATGAACAGCACGTCAACTCCTCCACGTTCAGCAGTAATCCTCTCCTTAGGCAGCTGACTCTAGGGTGGCAAAATTTTTGCAGAAATTCAGCCCTGATCAATAACTTGCCTACACCACCTAGGCCTTGGCCTATCCACAGAAACACAAGGTGAAGGCACATGATCCGTCACATGACCCTGGTTGTATTCAGATACAACCAGGGTCATGTGACGGATCATGTTACTTCACAGGATCCCCATACTGCAAGGCCACAGAGCTCACTCCCACACACGCAAGACATTAGAAAGCGTTCTCTATTTTCACATTAGAAATTTTTATTGATTTTTGAGATAAAGGTGGTACACTTATATCAAAACATTTGAAATATAAACCAACATTCTGTACATATATAAAAGATACGTGGATAGTGACAGTCATATAAGCCAAATTTGGTTATCCTCATTGCACAAAAAACCTAAATGTACTTTTCAGAGGACAGGTAGATCCATAAAAAAGGTTCGAGCTGACTGCTCGCATATCCATCGTTTTCAGAAAGAGAATAGGAGAGAAATTGAGAAAGGAGAGGAGTGAAGCAAGTCATCAACATAGAGATAAAAGAACAGTAAGTGCAGTATTAAAGTCACTAATCTTATGGTCTAAGCTTGCCAATCACCTGTTTGTAATCATCCGAATCTTTAAATAGGAACCAGCAAGCCCAGGTATGAACAAATTGGTCAGCTTTGTCTTGTGAAGATAGAATAATTTCTTCCATCTGGGCAATGCCATCCACCCTCGCCCACCACTGGGCCACAGAGGGGGCTGCAGGGTCTTTCCAAAGTAAGGGAATTAATGCTCTGGCAGCATTGAGAAGATGGGGTACAATCGTTTTTTTGTACGACCTATGTGGAGTTGGGCAGCAGTGGAGCAATAAAGCTTCAGGAGAGAAGGGCAGTTCTATTGAAGAGATTGCCACTGTCCATTTGTGGACCTTTTTCCAGTAGGAGGAAAGGTGAGGACAAGACCAAAAAATGTGCAGTAAGTTTGCTTTGGGGGCATTACACCTCCAGCATGTGTCTGGAATCTCTGGGGCAAATTTACTGAGAAGAGCAGGCGTTCTATACCAAAAAGTAAGGATTTTAAACCCTTGTTCTTGGGTTGATACATTGAGAGTGGACTTGTGGGTCAGTAAGGTGATGGAGTTCCATTGCTCCTCTGACAGGGGTTTCCCCAAAGCCTCCTCCCATTTTGCCTGGTAGGGGAGGGTGGACGGCATGCCCATAGTGACCAACAAATCATATAGTAGTGAAATGGTGTGTCTGTGGGGTCCAGGTTGCATCAAAGATTGCTCAAGGGGAGTTAACGGTCTGCTTGCCCCACATTTGTGTTTTGGATCTCTCAAAAAGCTACTAATTTGAAGGTAAGCCCAAAAGGGGAATTTGCCTGAGGTCATTGCTTGACTGACAGTGGATATGTCCT
Source organism: Hyperolius riggenbachi (assembly GCF_040937935.1). Classification (NCBI taxonomy): domain Eukaryota; kingdom Metazoa; phylum Chordata; class Amphibia; order Anura; family Hyperoliidae; genus Hyperolius; species Hyperolius riggenbachi. The sequence goes on from NC_090652.1 coordinate 304,592,969, forward strand.
TGATTTCCTTGTTATGTACAAAATCTCTAAGTCTGGGGATGTTAGATGAAGCCCAGTTGTGGGCAAAAGACGAGAACTGCCCTGGTGGGAATGCTGGGTTGTCTCTGACTGGTGTTAAAGGGCCAATGAGGGAAGATCCCTCCTTTTTAGAAAACAGGTTTCTAAAGACCCTAGTGGAGGCTAGGATAAAGGGGTGGGATTGTTCACATATTTTAACCCTTGGGCCATTGATCCATGGCAGGGCCTGCAAAGAGACTGGGGAGAATGTTCTTTCAATGGCGACCCATTGTTTAGTCGAGTTGGGGTTGCACCATTCGAAAAGTCTGCTGAGGACAGCCGCCTGGTGGTACGTCATCAAATCTGGGAGCCCCGCTCCCCCCTGAATTTTAGGGAGCTTAAGGATGCTATGGCGTAGTCGTGGGGTTTTATTGCCCCAGATAAATGCCGAAATCTTAGCTTGAAGAGATTTCAAAAATGGTTTGGTAAGAGCAATAGGAAGAACTTGGCAGACATATAAAAATTTTGGGAGTAGAGTCATCTTTACTGATGCTATCCGTCCAAACCATGACAGGTATGGTTTGTTCCCCCACGCAGCGATCTCAGCAGACAGTTTGGAGTGCAGGGGTTCAAAGTTTAATTTGAAAATAAGGTTAAGATCTCTAGGGATGTAAACCCCAAGGTATTTAATGGCCTGGCTGGCCCAGCGAAAAGGGAAGGCATTTTTACATTGGCCAAAAGAGTTTGGGGGCAGAGAGATATTCATTGCTTCTGATTTTTGAAAATTTATTTTGAAGTTGGATAGGATTTGGAATTCTTTAAAACGGTTCATAAGGGTGGGCAGAGAGATTGCTGGATTGGTTATGAAAAATAAAAGGTCGTCCGCAAAGGCTGCAACCTTGAACTCCCCCTGAGCAACCCTAACACCACCAATATCCGGGTCTTGCCTAATCATGTTCAGGAAGGGTTCCAGGGTGATTATGAAGAGGAGGGGGGATAGGGGGCACCCCTGCCTTGTGCCATTGGCAATCTCAAATGGGTCTGAGAGGAAGCCGTTAACCTTTACCCTTGCAGAGGGTTTGAAATAGAGAGAATGAAGCCAGTGTAGGAATTGAGGGCGAATCCCCAGGCCCCTAAGTACCGAAAACATGTAATCCCAGGCAATCCGATCAAAAGCTTTTTCCGCGTCTGTTGAAAGCAACATGCCTGGGATTCCATGTCTTCTGAGGTAGGCTATGAGCCCCACCGCTTTCATAGTGTTGTCTTTTCCTTCTCTGTCTGGAACAAAACCTGACTGATCTAGGTGTATTAGACTTGGAATGAATTCAATGAGACGGTTGGCTAAAATTTTTGCAAAAAGCTTTGCGTCCACATTGAGCAGTGATATGGGGCGGTAACTTGAACATTGCCCAGGATCCTTCCCCTCTTTAGGAATGACGGCTATGTGGGCACTCAGAAAGTGAATAGAAGGGTTAGTGTCTTGGTCTATGTCATTGAATGCATCAACAAAGCGTCTAGCTAGTATTCGTTTAAAGAGTTTGTAGTAGGCGACCGTGAAGCCGTCAGGGCCTGGGGATTTGCCTGGTTGCATAGTTTTTAGAGCACCCCAGAATTCCTCTTTAGTGATAGGGGCTTCCAGGCTGACTGCGTCTTCCTCAGAGAGCTTCTTTAAGCCAAACTTAGTAACAAAATCAGATAATATGGATTCCCTGTGAGGTGTGGTAAGAGAAGGGTTATAGGCAGGAGGGAGATTGTAAAGATCTTTGTAGTATTTACGAAATTCCTCTGCAATCTTGTCAGTTGAGTGAAGCTTACTTTGAGGCGTTGGGCAAATAACTTTAACTCGTGTCTGGGCTGACTGCTTACGAAGGGCCCTTGCAAGCAATCTCCCACATTTGTTGCCTGCTTCATAAAACACCTTTCTCGTCATCAAGAACTTACGTTTAGCAATAATATTAAGCTCGGAAAGTAATGAAGATCTGACTTGGGTAAGCTCTTGAAGGGTTTGGGCCGCTAACGTCTGCTTGTGGGCTGCCTCCAACTTCTTGATTTGAGACATAAATCCCTCTATTCTGGCATTTCGCTCCTTTTTAAGTCTGGAGCCCAGACTGATAAGGTGACCCCTCAGCACTGGTTTGTGGGCTTCCCATAAGACCATTTTGCTGGGTGCAGTGGCAGCGTTTAGATTAAAGTATGATTTGATTTCTTGCGCTATACCTGGCTGGTGTTCCAGATTAGTAAGGAGGTATGGGTTTAGACGCCAGTTCCACGAATTGTGAATTGTGTCTGGTAGTTGCAGAGTTAGGAAAATCGGATTGTGGTCAGTGAAAGTTTTGACTCCTATCTCAGCAGATTTCAAGAGAGGAAGATCCCTTTGTTGCAAAAAGAAGTAGTCAATACGGGTGTGTTTATTATGTAAACCCGAGAAAAACGTGTAGTCTTTGACTGTGGGATGGGATAGCCTCCAGACATCTAACAGTGTCAGGTCATCCAACTTGTTTCTAATAAAACGCAAGTGTTTGTAAGGGATGGATGATGAGCCATTAGAAGTGTCAAGTAATGGCTCCAAAGAAATATTGAGGTCACCACCAACAATTAGAATGCCTTCCTGAAATTGTTGTAGATCGTTGAGTACTTTAGCAAGGAAGGAAGGTTGTTTCTGGTTGGGCGCATACAAGTTGGCTAAGGTGACACTTCTATTCCCAGCCTTCCCTTTAAGAAAAAGGAATCTTCCCTCTGAGTCTACCTTGGTTTCACTGACCTCCAATTCCAGAGACTTGTGGACTATAATAGCCACTCCTTTCTTTTTGCCCTCAGGGGCTGTAGCATGGAAGATTTGTGTGTATCTATGATTCTTAATTGCGGGTATATAGTTTTGCTTAAGGTGGGTTTCCTGAAGGAAACCTATCTGCACCTTTTCTTTTTGGAGGAAGCCCAACAAGTGTGACCTCTTCTCAGGGGTATTCAGCCCATTTACATTGATAGACACAAATCTCCATTCCAGGGGGATTGGACGTGTAGCATCTATGTGGATTGGCATATGCTCAGACATATTCAATATCTCTTTTAAGGACCTAGGGCCTCTAAAGAGAAAAGTAAGAGGGAGGGGAGAGAGAAACAAAGAAGGAAAAATAAAAGAGTGAGAGGAGAGAGTAGCTAAGCTAGAGAGCTCAAGAAACGAGAAAAAGCCACCACACAGGGAAGTCCTAGAAGAAGATCCCTGTGGAGAATCTATGGAGGTGTTTAGTGGTGTTGATCAATGTCAACTTGGGGGGAATTGAGGTCAGCAGAGGAGATTAAATGGGTCACAACAGGTTTGTACTCACTCCCCCCCGGCCACCTATATCACGAACTATAACAAAAGATTAATCAGACCAGGTTCCTTGTCCCAAGCCACCCCCAAGGACGGCAGGAACCCCTAAACAGGATCAACTTTTTAAACATATTAAACACATTATTTAGTAACCAACTTCGCTTTCGACAAAGTACACTCAGGGGAAATTAAGGCACTTGCATGAAGAGCATGAAGAACATATCAGCCTTTAACAGAATCCGCCCCAGGAGAACGACCAGGGGGGGAGACGTCCCGCCATGTCCGACCCATAAAACTGGGCCAAGGACAATTGGCGCGACATCCCCCCAGCCGTCGATCCCCTAACTTCCAACCCTCCTCCCCCACAACTCCAGGTGCTTTTTTTTTGTGATCCCAAGGGACGTAGAGTAAATGTTAAACTAAAACTTAAATATAACATTTGTGTGCTGATATATAATGATAATAACAAGCAAGGCCTGGCGTTTCTGCATACTACAGGCTGTCTTTTAGCCACATTACACTTAGAGAGGGTGAGGCTAGGGGGTCACATCAGAATCCCGTTCTGTGGCACTGACTTTCAACGGGGGGTCAATATGTGGGCGAGTGAGGGAGAGGGGGGCCCCCAAGGGGAGTCTTCTGCAAGAAAAAGAGGGGTAATTCAGGTATCTTAAGCAAGTCTAAGTTCACTTATCCATCTTGTGTCTTCTGCGTGTAGAACGGCATCGGGAGTCTTCAGAGGAGGAGGAGGAATTAGATTTAGATCTCTTGGGTGCCTGTGGGCTCACATTAGTACTTGCGAAGAAAGAGTCTCTTTCCTTGTAAATCTCTTCTGGCAGAAGGAAGTCTGCGTACCATTCTGGCACCTCCGGGCACTGGATTCCAAGAACCTGGCAGAAAGCATAGAGTTCATCCGGGAATCTAAGAGTTGCCGCTTTGTTGCCCACCGATGCCACAAGCGCAAAGGGGAACTTCCAGCGATATTGAATTTTCTTGTCCTGAAGGATCTTCAGCAGTGGTTTTAGTGCCCGTCTATTAGTTAAGGTAATTGGGGATAGGTCTTGGTAAATCCCAACAGATGTTTCATTGAAGATTATGTCCTCTTGGTTTCTCGCAGCTCGCATTATGGATTCTTTGAGGGGGAAAGATTGCAGACAACAAATAACATCTCTGGGTGCGTCATTATCACTTCCCCTCGGTTTCAGGGCTCTGTGCGCTCTCACAAAATCTATGTGTTCCTCTTTAGGTTTCTCCAAGACCCCATTAAAGATGGCCGTCAGGGCTGGGACGATGTCGTTAGGTGAAACCGTCTCAGGCAGGCCTTTCACCCTAATGTTGCATCTCCTCCCCCTGTTGTCCAAGTCCTCAATCTGCCGGTTAGCTTCTATGAGTTTGGCGTTGTGCATGCAAATAGCTCTGGCTGCTGCGTTTGAGGTTCGGGCCTGGTATCTGCTCTCTCTTTCCAGCCCGTCCACACGTCCTGCAATGGCCGCCATCTCCTCCCTGATTTCTAGAGTGGCTGCAGCTAGCGCGGACTTAATCTCCGTTGCTAAGTCTCTCATGTCCCTTACCGTGAGGGAGCGGTTGAGAAGATCCTCTGTGGGGGGGTCCTCTGCTCGGGAGCTGGACTCAGAGCCTGGTCCCGGAGCGGGCGCCATCTTGGGTGTAGGCCGCGGTGCGCAGTGGACAGTCGGATCAGTTCCAGGTCAGCGTTCGGGTGGTCCGATGTGGGTAGATCCAGCTCCAGGGGCTGTCCGGGGTGGCTAGAATTGCAAGTGTCTAGTCCGGTTGGTCTGTAGAGGCAGCGAAGGTGACCGTTGGGGGAGAGTCAGAGCGGAGCTCTAGCAATGTGCGTCCATTCTTCTCCGGCGCTAAGCCACGCCCCCCGCGTTCTCTATTTTCACGCGAGCCCCAGAAGAATTTTTCTACATCGCGGCTCAATTTCCATCTCTCTGCTGAACTCCCATTTCAGACGGACAATTATGTGGTGGCGGAATGAAGTTGTCCGCTTAGCGAGATGTGGCAGTGTTGGCGTTGATGTAGCAGCCTGTTAGAGCCACTTAGTGCTGCAATTGTGAGGCTCTCAGGAGCCCATCTGGAGAATGGCGTATCCCTTCCCGGCGGGATACAGATATATAGATATATACGCGCCGCTGTCTCCCCATACGCTAATCCATGGGAAGGGAGAGTATTTCTATATTATCAGACTGGGATAAAGAAGGCATTAATGGCTGGGAGGTGCATTATTCTGTATAAATGGAAATATCACTTGTATGGGAGAAGATTGAGGGAAATTTATACTCACTTTATATCATTTTCACTGCAAATCGCCAAGGCGGCTCTGAGAGGCGGCTGGACGCCGCGTATCCGGCTGTTATAAAGACTGAGATGGAAAATGGGGCTTCTTTCAGCCAACAAATGTTCGGGTAACATTCCCGTACCCTTCACACCGACGGTTATGTAGGTCATGAAGAATTTGTGGGTAAAAAATGACAAAAATTCTTGTGTGTCTATTGATGTTAACAATACGGTCTGACAGGCCAAAAACAGATGCCAGGAAAGCTCTGAACAGGAGACTGGAGTGCATAATATGATGATAGATCAAAAACGGAGGCTTTCCTACTAAAAATACTGCGTAGGAAAGCCTACTCTGTTTAATCCCTTACCTACTGTATTTTTTGGACTACAAGACTCACTTTTTCACTCCCAAAAGTGGGGGAAAAAAGTCACTGCCTCTTATAGTCCAAATGCAGGGAGTTCCTGACTTGTGAACGCCTGCCAATACCAACCTCCAACCCGCCGGAGGACAGAGGAGGACACAAGGGGGACACAAAGGGGCATAGAGGAGGACACAAGGGGGACACAAAGGGGCATAGAGGAGGACACAAGGGGGACACAAAGGGGCATAGAGGAGGACACAAGGGGGACACAAAGGGGCATAGAGGAGGACACAAGGAGGACACAAAGGGGCATAGAGGAGGACACAAGGAGGACACAAAGGGGCATAGAGGAGGACACAAGGGGGACACAAAGGGGCATAGAGGAGGACACAAGGAGGACACAAAGCGGCATAGAGGAGGACACAAGGAGGACTGAGGCTGACACATGGGGGCAGAAAGGGGCATAGAGGAGGAAACATGGGGACACAAAGGGGCATAGAGGAGGACACAAGGGGGGACACAAAGGGGCATAGAGGAGGAAACATGGGGACACAAAGGGGCATAGAGAAGGACACAAGGGGGGACACAAAGGGGCATAATGCACAAGATGCCCCTTCACCAGGGATGCACCAGGTTTAGTATAAATTTTTCCCCTGGTTTATGTCCTCTAAAATCTTATAGTCCAAAAAAAGAATATAAAATGTGTTTCTGATGCTGAAGCCAAGAAAATTAATAGCAAAGTGGGTGCCCTGAATAATGTACTGCATCCTACTATATGCCACTACAGGGCCTTTTTACTGCATCCTACTATGTGTCACTACAGGGCCTCTTTACTGCATCCTACTATATGCCACTACAGGGCCTCTTTACTGCATTCTACTATGTGTCACTACAGGGCCTCTTTACTGCATCCTACTATATGCCACTACAGGGCCTCTTTACTGCATTCTACTATATGCCACTACAGGGCCTCTTTACTGCATCCTACTATATGTCACTACAGGGCCTCTTTACTGCATTCTGCTATATGCCACTACAGGGCCTCTTTACTGCATTCTACTATATGTCACTACAGGGCCTCTTTACTGCATTCTGCTATATGTCACTACAGGGCCTCTTTACTGCACTCTGCTATATGTCACTACAGGGCCTCTTTACTGCATTCTGCTATATGTCACTGCAGGGCCTCTTTACTGCATTCTGCTATATGTCACTACAGGGCCTCTTTACTGCATTCTACTATATGTCACTGCAGGGCCTCTTTACTGCATTCTACTATATGCCACTACAGGGCCTCTTTACTGCATTCTACTATATGCCACTACAGGGCCTCTTTACTGCATCCTACTATATGTCACTACAGGGCCTCTTTACTGCATTCTGCTATATGCCACTACAGGGCCTCTTTACTGCATCCTACTATATGCCACTACAGGGCCTCTTTACTGCATTCTACTATATGCCACTACAGGGCCTCTTTACTGCATCCTACTATATGTCACTACAGGGCCTCTTTACTGCATTCTGCTATATGCCACTACAGGGCCTCTTTACTGCATCCTACTATATGCCACTACAGGGCCTGCGTAACGGATACCCGAGGCAAAGTCATTTCTACAGCCAGAGGGAGCCAGCACTTTTTAGGAGAGGGATATGGATGTTTCCTTTAAAACAATACCAGTTGCCTGACAATTCTGCTGATCTCTTTGGTTGCAGTAGTGGCTGAATCACACACCTGAAACAAGCATGCAGCTAATCCAGTCTGACTTCAGTCAGAGCACCTGATCTGCATGCTTGTTTAGGGGCTGTGGCTAAAAGTATTAGAGACACAGGATCAGCAGGGGAGTCCGGCAACTGGTATTATTTGAAAAGGAAAAATCCATATCCTTCTCAGTTTAGGTTCCCTTTAAAGTGGACTCAAATTAAAAATACAAGATTTCAGAGATAAAATCTATTTTCTAAATTATAATAATAAATAGCAGCCTTTTTTTCAGCTGCATGATGACAAATATAAAATATTTTACATTTATTGGAGGAACCCCTCCCTTTCTTTCAAATTGCCGGGACAGAATCCAGCAGACTGGTGGAGGAGATAAAAAACAAAAACAAAACACAGGCTGCCACTGATGATGTCACAGGGGAGGTGATCTCAGCTTGTGTGAGATTTCACATAGACGACGCCCCTGTGAGGGAGGGTAGCTGATGACAAACACACCCATGATCTAAAACCTCCTACTAAGCTCAGAAGTAATGGCTGCCACCTGTATAACCCTAGTTATGAAAAGAGAAGAGTGAAGAGTGAAAAGCATGCACTGAAATGCTCATAGGCTTGAAGGAGTGTTTATTTATCTTTGTATGTGTCCGAGTGCTGCAACTAAATATTTTGAATTAAAAAAATGTTTGGTTTGGGTCCGCTTTAAGCAGTGTAGCCAGGATCATAGTCAGAGCACAAGCCTCCTGAAAGCAGTGACAGCTCCCATATTTCACCCCTAACATGTTCCCTGTCACCCCGAGCCATCTGCCAGGCGTGTTAATATTTTAGCTACACAATCCCCGGAACACGCTTTGTCCCCGGAACATATGACGGAACAGCTTTGTCTGATGCGCCGCCTCATCCATCATCGCCTCTCTGCTTTTCCGGGGCTCCCATCTTACTGCCGGATCCATATATCTTCCCATATTAAAGGGGGATCAGCGCTGCCAGGCCCGCTCCCATACAGGAGGCAGTAATTAGCGCTGATTGCCCTGTAACGAGGCTGGCGGATTCAGGCGGGGCCGCCTCCCCATCCATCACCTGCAGGTGAGCAGGGGTGACTGATAGATCGCCGTCTCTGTCTGTTTATACAACGACTCCGATCGTTTATCATGCCGGAGGAAGGAGTGATCGCATCTCGTAGGCTACGCCGTGTCATGGCGGACACTTAACCATGAGGGGGCGCTCACACATGTCCCGGCATCTTAGGCAGGGGTCACAATTGTCTGTTTTTGTGCACAGAAAAATGCATCTAAACTTAACTCATGTCAAACGGAGGCATGGAGGGGGGACAAAGAGAGAGACGGAGGGGGGACTAAGAGAGGCACAGAGGGGTAACAAAGGCACTGAAGGGGACAAACAGGCACAGAGGGAGACAGAGAGGCAAAGGGGGTGGGGACAAAGACACAGAGGGGAAGAAAGAGAGGGGAGCTATGCAAAGAGAGGCACAGAAGGGGGACAAACAAGCACAGAGGGAGACAGGGAAGCACAGAGGGGGCCACAGGAGGCAAAGGGGACAGAGATGAGACATGGTTTCGACTTAAGAACAAACCTACTTTCCCTATCTTGTTCGTTAACCGGGGACTACCTGTATGCCTCCCCTGCAGCATAGCGTTGGCCAGGAATCCTGCCATTGTGGCAGCACCATCGGCAATGGCGGGTTCACGTTCATCTAGTAACTCCGCTCTGCGGTTTCCATGGTGCTGGGACTTCTGGCATGTTTTCAGGATGAAAGCTTCCAGCAGGTTCAGAGGGAAGTTGAAGAATGATATTTAATAGGATGCAGTTACACCATGACACGTATAGTGATGATGATTCATGTTTTATAGATTTTTTAGGACTACAGTACGGTAACCCTTTAAGCCCAGATTTCGCAGCACGGAGGAGAGGGGGTTAAACCGCGTCTCCTGCGACGTCCCGGCGTTCTATCGAGAGCATCAGGAGAGGCTGCGTCTCCAGGGTTGTGGCACTTTGCATATGATTGGCTACATGACCTTTCGCTAATGCAAGTAACCTTTCTGTAATGCAACTGTTGTTGTTTGCAATAGAAGCTCAGAATACTGATACAGAATAACCGTGTCACCTGCTGCTAATGGCCTTGTGCGTGTATGTATAGATCATATGGATGTGTGATGTAAGTACACACACACGCACGCACGCACGCTACACACACACACACACACACACACACGCACACACACACACACGCTACACACACAGTACACACACACACACAGGGCCGGGCCGAGGCATAGGCTGGAGAGGCTCCAGCCTCAGGGCGCAGTGTAGGAGGGGGCGCACAATTCATTCCGCTGTCATTCCTAATTGTGTTTGAAGCAGAAAGAAATAAGAAAAGGGGATACATAGCAGTGGCTGCAAGCCAGATAACTAGATATTAAGGTGTTGGGGAGGTTGTGGGCCCTGTGGCACCTCTTAGTCTAATAGCAATCACTGTGTGACGGCTGGGGTGGGAGGGATGGAGGGGCGCACTTTGGTGTCTCAGCCTTGGGTGCTGGAGGACCTTGTCCCGCCTCTGCGACACACACACACACACACACACACACACACACACACACACACACTCACACACACACACACTCTCACACACACATACATACACGCACACACACACACCACACACACACACACACTACACACACAGCACACACACACACACACACACACACACACACACACACACACACACTACACACACAGTACACACACACACACTATACACACACACACACACACACACACACACACACTACACACACAGCACACACACACACAGACACACACACACACACTCACTGACACACACACACACACACTACACACACACACACACACTACACACACACACACACACACACACACACACACACACACACACACACACACACACACACTACACACACACACACACACACACACACACACACTACACACACACACACACACACACACACACACACTACACACACACACACACACACACACACACACACACACACACACACACTGTACACACACATACACACACACACACACACACACACACACACACACACACACACACACACACACACACTGTACACACACATACATACACACACACACACACACACACACACACACACACACACACACACACACACACACACACACACACCATACACATACACACACACACACACTGTACACACACACACTGTACACACACACACACTACACACACACACACACACACACACACACACACACACACACACACACACACACACACACACACACACACACACACACACACACACACACACACACACACACACACACTTTTTAAAATCCCTTTATAGTAAAAGCCAAAGGACCAGGAAAAGTAGTTTACTATATCAGAAGTTTACTATATTAGAATTGGGTGACAATTATTGCAAGTGTGTACATAGCTTAAAGTGTACCAGAGCTGTCACATAAGGAAGATTTGATGCTCTGGCCGCAGCTTCCTCCAGCCCCATAAGCTCGTCTGAGACCCTCGCCGTCCTCCTGCCGTCTGCCGTTCAGCTGCGATCAGCCCCGGTAACAGGCTTAGAAGAATGACGGAATGTGGAACCTGGACGCTAACGGTTACTCTGGTCATTTAATCGCCGGCGTCCATATATGACCAGCTCCTTGTATGTTACTTCTGTACACAGCGGAGACAGAAATGGATTAAAATGAAAGGGGCCCTAAGCAGGGTCCATCCTAGACTTAGCAGTTTTTGCCCACTGCTGATGGCCACTTGGCTTGTTTAGTAGCATTTGATGGGGGCTATTATCCATCAGGCCCCTAGACTCTCTTTAGGCCCTAGGCAACTGCCTAGGCTTGCCTAGTGGATGATCCGGCTGTGAGCGGAGGCGATCGCTCAGCCTAAAATCATCTCACCATACATACTTTCTATCTCCTTCACTTTTAAAAAAAAAAATAATTTATTATTAGCATTATTTTTTTTTTTCACGTGTCTGACAAGGTTTTATCTTCGCCGCTAATTGAAATTTGGATCCTCCTGATCTTCATGATAGCCGGTGCAGCGGCGCGATCCCCTAACCTTTTCCTGGAGAAAAATCGAGCCTTCCAGAAAATGTGAAGTTAATTAGCGAGATGGCGCTCGATACGGGGTAACTGTCACTTCCATATCATTGGAGGAAAAAAATTGCTCTGCCGCAAAGCTCGGGGTGATAAACACGCTCAATTATCTGCCCAACGGACGCCTATCCTGGCCTTATTCTATAATGAAAGTCAGCGGGGGAGGGGGTGTAGTATGGGGGGGGGGGGGGGGGCGTAGAGGCACTAGTGCTGTATCTGTAATTGAATTCAGATTCTATCGACTGATCTGTGACCCGGTTCCCGTTCTCAGGCAGATCATTATCTTTTTATCCTGCGGTCTCTGGAGGGGATGGCGGATCCAAGACATATTAATTAGAAGTCGTGGAGAAGCCACTTGTGCTGGACAATAGCAGTTTGTTCATAAGTGACGCTCTCAGACTGAGTGGAAGATATTACCGGGTAGGAGAGCAATAAGTATGGGATGGGCACAGGGCGGGCTCTGTTATGCTGAGCCTTGAATCCTGGCCAGGATATTATTAGCAGGGGCGTAACAATAGACCCTTCAAGGGATGCAGCCGCAGGGGGGGCCCTGAAGCCACAGGGAGCCCGTGGGGGGGGGGGGGGGGGGGGGGGCTGACGTTTCTTTTCCCTGACCTGGCTTGTACAATGACATGCTGACCAACCAGATAGAGTCCCAACCAAATGCCCCGCTGAGTTTTAGGGGGTTGCGGTGGTGAAGGGGAGTGGGAAAAAGGGGAAGCTGAAGGGGTACACCAAAATAAGAAAATTATGTGGATAGACTTTACTTTTTGGCCATACATTTCTAACAGTAAAAAAAGGAACAGTGGTTTTTTTTTTTACCACTGTGGCCTCAATTCACTAAGCATTTGGTAATACAGAAAAATAAACATTTTTACCAATCTTCAAGTCAAATGCCAATCCACTAAGGCTGTTACTGTATAGAAAAAAGTACAATTTCTCTTGGTGAGGTAAATTACCGACCTGTGCGTTAAGTACCGCAATAAATGTCAATTCACAAAGATTACAGCATGCAGTAAATCAAGTCAGTTACGGTATCTGCAGCTTCAAGCTGTTGTTAACTGACAATTAGCCATGCGGTAAACTGGACAGGCACGCCATTGGTGCCAAATGCCGAAATGCTGCTGGGCGCCGTGGGCGGGACTTCAGAAAGTAAAAAAAAAAAAAAAACGAGCAGGGCACATTCATAGGGGCTTTGCTGTATCCCTTTAGCCGTGAATATTTATAGACTGATACAGTGGGTAACAGTAAAAAAGGGCGCAGGTGGCTAGTGGACAAATCGGGCGCCGCCATTCACTCCTATAATAATTATCGTTTACTGGGCGCCGAACAGGAAAAAAGGGCGCCCGAGAATAATAACGTTTTCCAACGGCGCCCGAAGATTTTTCATGTTTTATAACTGCTTGTGATGATTTACGTTTCTTATTTCAATAAAACATTATTTTAAATGTTATCCCTTACTGTTTGTAAAACATTATTATTCACAAAATAAAGCGATCAGTACGTAACGTAAATTGTAATATATTTTATCCCTTACTGTTTTTAAAACATTATTCTACACACAATACAGTGAGCACTAAGAAGGGTCTTAGGTTTAGGCACCAACAGGGGGGTCTTAGGTTTAGGCACCAACAGGGGGGTCTTAGGTTTAGGCACCAACAGGGGGGTCTTAGGTTTAGGCACTAAGGAGGGTCTTAGGTTTGGGCACCAACAGGGGGGTCTTAGGTTTAGGCACCAACAGGGGTGTCTTAGGTTTAGGCACCAACAGGGGGGTCTTAGGTTTAGGCACTAACAGGGGGGTCTTAGGTTTAGGCACCAACAGGGGGGTCTTAGGTTTAGGCACCAACAGGGGGGTCTTAGGTTTAGGCGCCAACAGGGGGGTCTTAGGTTTAGGCACCAACAGGGGGGTCTTAGGTTTAGGCGCCAACAGGGGGTCTTAGGTTTAGGCACCAACAGGGGGGTCTTAGATTTAGGCACCAACAGGGGGTCTTAGCTTTAGGCACCAACAGGGGGGTCTTAGGTTTAGGCACCAACAGGGGGTCTTAGCTTTAGGCACCAACAGGGGGGTCTTAGGTTTAGGCACCAACAGGGGGGTCTTAGGTTTAGGCACTAACAGGGGGGTCTAGGGGTTAGGGGTAGGTACAGGGAGGGTTACTTAGGCACCAACAGGGGGGGTCTTAGGTTTAGGCATCAACAGGGGGGTCTAGGGGTTAGGGGTAGGTACAGGGAGGGTTACTTAGTAATTTTTTTTTAAACGTTATTATACGTTTCACTATTTAAGCGGAAGATTAACGTTTTTACAATTGCCGATTTCATGCACATTATTTAATGATTTATAACTTTATAAAACATTAATTTTAAACGAAATACAGTATAATACATTTTTAAACGTTATCCATGCTTATCGTTTAAAACCCCGCGCCCTTTTTTCCCAGCGCCCCTTTTTAACGTACGCGATACAGTGAATCAGAGCGACCAGAGGTGCCCTGCAGTCTAAAGGGATGCCTGTGAGGCTTTTTACTATTGTAGCTATCAAGCAGCAAATTAATGGTTTATGGTGGACCACTTGTACCAGAAGAATCAGCACAACTGTGGCCAGAAATGGGAAAACAACACTGTAGTAGAACACGGCTTGCTGCCGAGACCTACTCCACAGAGAAGCAGGGCATTAAAGGGAAGGTTCAAGCAAAATAAAAAAATGAGTTTCACTTACCTGGGGCTTCTACCAGCCCCATGCAGCCATCCTGTGCCCTCGTAGTCACTCACTGCTGCTCCAGTCCCCCGCTGGCAGCTTTCCGACCTCGGAGGTCGGCGGGCCACATTGCGTACGTTTTTACGCATTCCCGCTAGTTAAGAACATTAACACATACATTTTTACGCGTTACTAGTTCAATGCGTAAATTGTTACGCATTGAACCAGTAATGCGTAAAAATGTATATGTAAATGTTCCTGCACTGGTGGGAATGCGTAAAAACGTACGCAATGCGGTCCGCCGACCTCCGAGGTCGGAAAGCTGCCAGCGGGGGACTGGAGCAGCAGTGAGTGACTACGAGGGCACAGGATAGCTGCATCGGGCTGGTAGAAGCCCCAGGTAAGTGAAACTCATTTTTTTTATTTTGCTTGGACCTTCCCTTTAAGGTGCCCAACTGCCCACTGCTAATGGACGATGTGGACGTGCAAATTCAAAAATCAGGTAATGGGCGCCGAAAACAAGAATTTTGGGTGCCCAAAAAATGTAGTTTTGAAAATTAGAATTGAAAATTTGGAAAGTTAGTTATTGAAATTTTTAGTCTTTCATATGTAACAATTTTTCTTTTTTTGAAAATTATGGTTTTCAAATGTAATTAGAAAGTTATAGATATTGAAATTTCAGGAAAAGTGTTTGTGTGTGTGTGTGTAAAGGGGGGGGGGGGGGGGGGATAAGGGGTCAGGATGGGGGGAGGGGTTAGGTTTAGGTGTCAGGAAAGGGATTTTAGGATTAGGCTTCAGGAAGGGAGCCTTAGGCGTAGGGGCACTAAAGTGAAAAAAAAACCCTCATGATATAATGAATTGTATGTGTAGTATGGATAATTAATAGAACATTAGTAGCAAAGAAAATAGTCTCATATTTTTATTTATTTTTATATATATATGGCATTTTTTTTATAACATTGCATCACTCTCTAATAATTGCAGTTTCCACAATGCACTGAGCATTTTAAATGATTTCACAGAGCAGGTTAGTGAGCCTTTGAACTTTTCTCTGCAGAAAAACCACAAACAAAGAAAAAACAATGAGAGACAGTTGAGATAAGTTTTTCAAAAGACAGTGCTGTCCACAACTTTATAAAGTCGCAGAGCTCACAGAAGCTCTTTTGCAGAGATAACAAGTGAAGTTTCTTAACTCTTCCTGTACTGGAAACAATATTAGACGTTTGTCTTTGCTACTAATGTTCTATTCCTTAGCTGTACTACTCATACAAATTATTATATCATAAGTTTATTTTCACTTCAGATTCCCTTTAAAGAGACTCTGAAGCGACTTTAAAAACAGCTTTTTACCTTACATTCTACATGGGCATGTTTGCCCCAGCTAAAACGCTGCTCTCCCGTGGCTGAACGAGGGGTCTTTACCCCCCAAATCCCCTCCGTGCTGTGCGGGGATTGCTTCCTGGTGAGGCAGAGCTAATGGCTGCAGCCCTGCCTCTCAGCGCATCTATCAGCGCTGATCGCCGCCTCTCCCCGCCCCTCTCAGTCTTCCTTCACTGAGAGGGGCGGGAGAGGCGGAGATCCGCCGTTGATAGACGCTCATGGAGGCAGAGCTACAGCCATTAGCTCTGCCTCCAGGAAGAGCAAAATCTACGACCAAGTTGGTGATGGATTTTGCAGGGGGGGATTTGGGGGATAAAGAAACCTCGTTCAGCCGCGGGATAGCGGTGTTTTAGCAGGGGAAAACATGCCCATGTAGAATAGAACCTAAAAAGCTGTTTTTAAAGTCGCTTCAGTCTCTTTAAGGTTAGGCGTCAAAAAGGGGGAGGGTTCTGTGTGAGAGAAGGGTTAGGTTTAGTTGTAAAATTTACGAATATTTTACTATCATTACTACGGAAGATATTTTTACATTTTCATCTAACAGCCAATTCACAATGGTAATTGTGGCTGGATGGTGTAATGGTTAAGGGCTCTGCCTCTGACATGGGAGACCAGGGTTCGAATCTTGGTTCTGCCTGTTCAGTAAGGCCCGGTTCACATTAGCGGTGGCTATCCGGAATAGCCGTGCCGGAGCCGCACCGCATGCTGGCCGGACGAAACGGACGCACGGCATAGCAATGTAAGTCTATGCCAGGGTTCACATGTGTCCGTTTCGTCCGGACCGGAGCCGGACCGGATCCGGACTCCGGTGTCCGTTCCAACATGCGCTATTTTTTGGTCCGGCTCCTCCGGCAGCCGTATCCGGGGCGGAGCCGGACTGCACCATCCGGCCAATGGAAACCAATGAGAACCGGAGAGCGCACAACACACTGGCAAAAAATCTGGATGTTCTACCCCACTTCCTATGAGGATTGTTGCGGTGATATTGTATCGGGGACACATGGGCAACCATTTTGGAGTGGAGCAGCACGAGCTGGAGATGTTGGCAGCATGTTGGAGGTGGAGGTGAGTGCTAAACAGCGGAGGGCCTGATTCCACAGGTCCCCCTTCTGCTGACCTCCCAGACCCCAACATTTTTTTTTGTTTTTATACAGGTTGTTATCTCTTTAAGAATCCGGATCCGGACCGCAACCGTGTTCATACCGCACGGAAACCGTATGCAACCGGACCGGATCCGGACAGGAACCGTACGGTTCAGGTCCGATCCGGCTCCGGTGCGGTCCGGACATCCGGTGCGGTTTTTGCAAAACCGCAAGTGTGAACCGGGCCTAAGCCAGCACCTATTCAGCAGGAGACCTTAGGCAAGTCTCCCTAACACTGCTACTGCCTATAGAGCGCGTCCTAGTGGCTGCAGCTCTGGCGCTTTGAGTCCGCCAGGAGAAAAGCGCTATATAAGTGTTTGTCTTTGTCTTTAATTATGATTTACACTTATTTTGGCTTTACCCGGCGCCCATTTTTCTTTGCGCCGCTGTTGCATTCATGTTTCCACAGCTGGTTATCCTTCTACTAATCACAGAACAGGTCTCATTAAATCAAAGCCACGTATTTCAGTAAATCACCAAACTATTACCGCATGTGTGGAAATCTTAGTGAATTTGAAAAAAAACCCCAAAAACTAAAATACTAGGGGCTTGATTCGCAAAATGGTGCTAACTGTTAGCACGCTGTGAAAAGTGAAATTTCGTGTGATAATGGTTATCGCGCGCAAAAATTCTAATTTTTCGCGCATTAACGGTTGCATTCGTGCAATAAATTTGCGTTATCGCGCGGACGTTAATGCGCAAAAAAATTGTATCAATGCGCAAATGCAATTTTTGCGCGCGATAACAGTTTTTTTGCTCGAAACCCGGGTTTTTCACGTGAAACCATGCTAAAATACGCGAAAAGCTGTGCTAACAGCCGTGCTAGCAGTTAGCACTGTTTTATGAATCGAGCCCCAAATGTGCTACTTTACCAAGCGATTACCATATATACTCAAATACAAGTCGACCTTGTGTATACTGTAAGTCGACTCCAATATTCAACCCTCTTAAGCTGGAAAGCAAAGTGAATGGCTGCACTTGGGGCTCAGGAGGGGTTAATGATTGCACTACATACAGTATTTCAGTCATTAACCCCTCCTGTCTCTTAAATGCAGCCAATACCTCCTCCAGGCCCCAAGGTGCTGCAATTATTCACTCACTTTATTGCAGCCCAGTATTTCTCCCCAGCCCCTTTCCTTGATAATTGTTGTAGCTAGGACTTTCACACCTGTATTTTCTCTGCATTTCTTTTCCTCAAAGATCAGTGGCGTAGCTAAGGAGCAGTGGGCCCCGATGCAAGATTTACAATGGGGCCCCCCCAAGCACTCTATATGTAACAATTGATACGGCGCACCAAAATCTGCCAAGGGCAACTACAGTGTCAGAGGTGCAAGAAGGGGATGGGGGGCAGCTTGTTAAGGATTACCACTATTCAAAGTATTTATAGAAGTGATTATTATGAGCACAGGACCAATAGAGAGCTAATACTGTGGTTGAGGGAGGGCCCTTCGGGGCCCCTCTGGCCCAAGGGCCCCGATGCGGTCGCTACCTCTGCAACCCCTATTGCTACGCCCCTGCTCAAAGTATCACTTACTACAGGGTAAATTGCTGCAAATGGGAATGTCACTATTAGTACACACATTACTCAGTGTGGTCAGAGTTGCCGGTGACTCGTGTATAAGTCGACCCCTATACTTTTATGAAGTGAATCAGACCTACATTTTTAGACTTATACTCGAGTATATACAGTATTTTTTACTGAACAGATCTTGGTGAATTGCAGTCTCTGAGTAAAATCCCTTTCTATGTGATGAGTATCAGTTGGGACTCGAGTTAGGCACACATCGGGGGTTTAGCGATGATTAGCTGTCGCCCGAAAGTGTTCCGATTATAAGCAACACGCTAAAGACTACTAAAAGAAAAATGTCACGGTTATTCTTGTCATATGACTGGATGGGTTGATAGGGAGTCCCGCGTGGCCTCCCCCCCAGGCTAAAAGCCCTCCGCTAATCAGTATAGTTTATGGAGGGCTTTGGAAATCCGTTCCTTGCGTCACATTTCTTCCCCATCAGAACTGACTCCTCAGATGAGTTCCTTTTCTTTTCGTGCAGCGGTTTTATGCTTCGGAATGACAGGTGGCGCCTCTGAGTCCCACAGGAAGTGACATAGGGTCCCCCGGGCCGTTTCATCCTGACAACTTTGAAGGAATCTTTCTCTGGTTCCCAGACTCACTTTTCCACTAACTCTGCACTTTTAGCAAAAAGTTAGAAAAGCTTTTTTTCTCCCCGTTTCTGAGAGTATCTATCAGCTGAATTCTCCCAAGGATTCCGCAGCGAGAGCATCTGCAGGCGTTTTACCGCTCATAAAATAATAGATTGTGCTGGAAGAACAAAACTTTTCAACAGCTTCAAATCTTTTGTGTGTGTTTTTCTTACCGCAGCGGAAGAATGAGTTAATCTCATAACATTTAGTGTCTTCTGCTTATTTCCTAACGATTCCTTATCTACTCAGCAAATGTGAAATTACACCCTACTGCATTAAAAATAAATATAATAAGACGCCAGACTGGATAGACAGAAGTGCAAATTAACAATAGTCAACACAGAAGTAAATAGCTAACAAAGATTTATGGTCATTTCTTGTTTACAGTGAATCCATTCACAGTAGATGAAAGCCTCACTTGTACCGAAAAGTAAAAAAAAATGCATTTGTCTAATCCAGTCGGACTTCAGTCAGAGCACTTGACCCGCATGCTTGTTCAGGGTCCATGGCTAAAAGTATTAGAGGCAGAGGATCAGCAGGGCTGCCAGGCAATAAGCATTGTTTAAAATGAAATAAATATGGCAGCCTCCATATCCCTCTCACTTCAGTTGTCCTTTAACCCATCCTAACAGCTTTTTCTCTTACATTAACCCCTTCATGATGCCTAACCATAACTTAGCAACCCTAGCAATAACCTCGCCCTGCTCTATCCTCTACTCAACTAAACAACCCCTGACCCCAACATTGCTGCCACCTGGTGTCTGTACAATGTAAGTGCAGCCTCTGACTTGCTGCCTGAATGCTGCTTTACACTGTACAGGCCCTGGAGCCACAGCTGTCCTGACTGCTGCCACCTGGTGTCTGTACAATGTAAGTGCAGCCTCTGACTTGCTGCCTGAATGCTGCTTTACACTGTACAGAGCCCTGAAGCCACAGCTGTCCTCGTTGCTGCCACCTGGTGTCTGTACAATGTAAGTGCAGCCTCTGACTTGCTGCCTGAATGCTACTTTACACTGTACAGAGCACTGGAGCCACAGCTGTCCTGACTGCTGCCACCTGGTGTCTGTACAATGTAAGTGCAGCCTCTGACTTGCTGCCTGAATGCAGCTTTACACTGTACAGGCCCTGGAGCCACAGCTGTCCTGACTGCTGCCACCTGGTGTGTGTACAATGTAAGTGCAGCCTCTGACTTGCTGCCTGAATGCTGCTTTACACTGTACAGAGCACTGGAGCCACAGCTGTCCTGACTGCTGCCACCTGGTGTCTGTACAATGTAAGTGCAGCCTCTGACATGCTGCCTGAATGCTGCTTTACACTGTACAGAGCCCTGGAGCCACAGCTGTCCTCATTGCTGCCACCTGGTGTCTGTACAATGTACATGCAACATCTGACTAGCTGCCATGACTAGCTAGGCCATGCAGAGCCCCAGGATATACAGTTATCATCACTGCTGCCATTTGGTGTCTGTATAATGTAACTGCAGCCTCTCAAAGGCTGCCAGAGTACAGCTCAACATTGTGCAGTGTCACGGGCAACAACCCTCCTCACTGATGTCACCTGGTGTCTGTACAATGTAAGTGCAGCCTCTGACTGCTACCTGATTGCTGCTCTAGGCCGTAGAGAGACCCGGAGACACAGCCACCCACACTGCTGCCACCTGGTGCCTGTACAATGTACACACAGCTTCTGACTGGCTGCCTGAATGTTGCTTTAGGCTGCACAGAGCCTCAGTGGACACCAGGTGGCAGCAGTAATGTCTGCAGGTGCATCTGCTTCTCTCCCTTTACTCAACGTTACCAGGGATCGTCTCTGCATGTAGAAGTGCAGCTGCAGCAGAGAGAAGGAGAGGCCTTTGTAGGACTTTGTGAGTAGGAGGCGGGACATGGAGTAAATATCCAAGACAATCCCGCCCAAATTGGGACGGTTGGGACTTATTGTTCAGAACAATGACTCGGCAGTGCCTCCCTCTCTCTATACTTCCATGCATTCTATACAGTGCTGCATACACCCATATGCGTGACAGTGCGATTTTGATATGGGGCCTCATGATTTGTAGTTATAATGGAAGAAGGTAGGAGGCGCCCTTGGGGTACTTATGTAACAGTTTGTATACCACTAGTTAATGGAACCCTTATAGGGGCATACATATAATAAAACAAAAACAAAAGGTATGGAAAGATCCTACCTTATAAAGCGTTCACTCAGGATATCATGGAAAGAATACTTTAATAGGGCACTTTTAAATTGACAACGCGTTTCGCGGTAACAACTGCCTTATCAGGTCGAGTGTCGTGCCACGGAGAAAGAAGTCCCCAATCTCAGGCGCCTATGATGATTTGTAGTTACACCTCTGCTGATCTCCTCTCCTCTAGGGAAGGTCCTTTATTATGCAAATATTATGCAAATGTATCCAGTTTGGAAATGTATTGGGAATATGCTGCAGCATTTGGTTGGTCCATGTATTTATATAGTACTGACATCTCCTGCAGCACTTTACAGAGTACATTAGTCATGTCACTGACTGTCCTCAGAGGGGCTCACAATGTAATGCTATCAGAGTCATAGTCTAATGTCCTCCCATATTATTATTATTATGTATTTATATATAGCACTGACATCTTCTGTAGCACTTTACAGAGTACATAGTCATGTCACTAACTGTCCTCAGAGGGGCTCACAATGTAATGCTATCAGAGTCATAGTCTAATGTCCTCCCATATTATTATTATGTATTTATATATAGCACTGACATCTTCTGTAGCACTTTACAGAGTACATAGTCATGTCACTGTCATCAGAGGAGCTCACAATCAAATCCTACCATCGTCATAGTCCAATGAATTACCACATTATGTATTTACGGTATATAGCACTGACATCTTCTGCAGCACTTTACAGAGTACATAGTCATATCACTGATGGTCCTCAGAGGAGCTCACAATCTAATCCTACTGTAGTCATATGTCCAGTATATACATGTATCATAGTCTAGGGCCAATTTTAGGGGGAAGCCAATTAACTTATCTGTATGTTTCTGGGATGTGGGAAGAAACCGGAGTGCCCGGAGGAAACCCACGCATACACGGGGAGAACCTACAAACTCTATGCATATAGTGCCCTGGCTGGGTTTGGAAGCAGGGACCCAGCTCTGCTAGAAGAGGGTGCTAACCACTTTGCCACCGTGCTGCCAGTTCAACACTATTCAGTCAGTGATTCTGCCGGTGTGTTGTGCCAAGCTGGTTCAGAGGTTGACGTTGGGAGTGATAAACGCGCTATAATGTTGTACTGTCTGTGAGGCGAATAAATGACCAATTAGCATTGAGATTCACCATCAGCCTGTGAGTGACTAACGACCCGAACTCACTGCTGTTTATTATTTTAGGATCAATTAGCTGAACTGAACTTTGTACCTGGAAACAGGACTTCTGTATGCTGATTATGTCATTAACTCTTGTACTTTTGTAAGAAAAAAACCCCAATGCCTTGCCGAAATTGTGTTTCACTGCATTGGAGTTTTCATGTGTATTTTTCATTTATGATTTTCTATTTTGGAAATGTGTTTGCGTGTGGTTTAAAGGTCAACCGAAGTGAGAAGAATAAAGAGGCAGCCACATTTATTTCCTGTTAAACAATGCCAGTTGCCTAGCAGCCCTGCTGATCTATTTGGCTGCAGTAGTGTCTGAGTCACACCAGAAACAAGCAGGAGCTTGATTCACAAAAGAGTGTAAACTGATAGCACGGCCGTTTTCGCACACATTTTCGTGTTGCGCGCGATCGCGAATATTTACATGAAACGATAACGTTTTTGCGTGCAAACATGAATTTTCACGCGCAAACGATATCGGTTTCGCGGAAAAAATCGCGTTTTGCGTTCAAAAACATTATCGTTTCATGCAAAAATTTGTGATCGTGCGAAACGTGAAAATTCGCGCGAAAACGGCCGTGTCATCAGCACTCTTTTGTGAATCAAGCCCCATGCAGCTAATCTTGTCAGATCTAACAATGACTGAAACACCTCATATGCTGCATGCTTGTTCAGGGGCATCTGAATGCGGAACGCAGAAATACTAATGCGAACTGCGGATTTTCACGGCAACACCAAAATCTATGCCGATATTCCGCTTACCCATATGCAATAATTTTAAGCCACTTAGAATAAATAAACCAATCCGAGAATACGGCCTTTAGGCAAAAACTTTGACGTAAATTCCACATTACCGATATTCGGTAATTTTAAGCCAAGCAGAAGACTCAGAAAGTTGGAATGAATTAGCCAATCAGATAATGCATTTGTTTGCGGAACTCGGTAGAGATAATCGGCATTGACGGTAAGAGGAATTTCCGTGGAAGCGAAAAATCAGCATTTTCGCCCATCCCTGCTAATCTGCTCAATTCTGTGAAAAGAGAGAGGCGCTGTAACATAACTGAACACTAGATGGCAGTGCAGCCTAAGGGGGGAAGAATAGCCTGTCTATTGGCTCTGCATTCATAGTGAGCTCAGGTGAGATCTCTGGGTTTGAGAACTGTGCTCTGTGATTCCTGGCAGTCCAGGCTTATACTCTGCGCCCCTGGAGACAAGCGTCTTATGTCACCATCCAGGTGGCGGACATCAGATTTATAGGGCTATCCACACATACCCATGTACCGGCGGGAGGAATCAATACTGACAGATCAGAGACAGCGCTAGTGTCAGCAATACGTCCCATGTACTCTGTGCTGTGCATTGCATGTGAGTGGGGGCTGCCACATCTGCTTAGAATTACGAGGTAAAGCAGGAAACATGTTAGATTTGTGCACGTTTTCCAACGCACTACCACACTGGCCATTGTAGCCGGCGCTGGCCCACTCTATAATTGCATGTTATTCATGTGCATTTTGATGATTTTAAAGGGCATCTGTAGTGAGAAGAATATTGAGGCTGCCATATCTATAAAGTAATACCAGTTGCCTGGCAGCCCTGCAGATCTATTTGGCTGCAGTAGTATCTGAATAACACCAGAAACAAGCATGCAGCTAATCTTGTCAGATCTGACAATAATGTCAGAAACAGCTAATCTGCTGCATGCTTGTTCAGGGTCTGTGGCTAAAAGTATCAGAGACAGAGGATCAGCAGGACAGCCAGGCAACTGGTATTGCTTAAAAGGAAATACATATGGCAGCCTCCTTTACCCCTCACTACAGTTTTCCTTTAAAGGATACCCAAACTGAAATGTGACATAATGAGATAGACATGTGTATGTACAGTGCCCATCACACAAATAACTATGCTGTGTCTTTTTTTCTTTCTCTGCCTGAAAGAGTTAAATATAAGGTATGCAAGTGGCTGACTCAGTCCTGACTCAGACAGGAAGTGACTACAGTGTGACCCTCGCTGATAAGAAATTTCCCTTTTTTATCTCTTTCTTGCTCCCAGAAGCTATTTTCTGCTAGGAAAGTGTTTTATAGTTGGAATTTCTTATCACTGAGGGTCACACTGTAGTCACTTCCTGTCTGAGTCAGGACTGAGTCAGCCACTTACATACCTGATATTTAACTCTTTCAGGCAGAGAAAGAAAAAAAGAAACACAGCATAGTTATTTGTGTGCTAGGCACTGTACATACACATGTCTATCTCATTATGGCACATTTCAGTTCGGGTATCCTTTAAGTGATTTGATACTTGCCCTCCTTTTTACATTTAAACAGCTTTTAAATTCTATGCATATCGGGTGATTAATGAAAAAGTTGCGACCAGTTTCTCTGAATCATTTATAACAGCCGGCCCGAGAAGACCTCAACACTTCAGGCCATGTAAATATTAGTCCCTCCACACTTCGTGTCACAGCAAGGCACACTTGTTGTGACGTTCACTCTCAGAGCTTCCTGCCACACAGAGGTGTCTGGGCGGGGTTGCGCTCGCAGTTTTCATGCATCCCCCACATCAGTGACCCCTGCTGGTATTTTTAGTGGCCTCCGTTCCTTAGAGCGCGTCAGTTTGATCCATTAAAGGCAAGGATGAACAGATAATGATAAGTCTTCTCGCGGCGTGTGTCGCATATACACCAGAGCTTCACATCCTATGCACAATTTAACATGCTAATTACACATAACACATGCAATCATCTTCATGTGTATAAATAGCCAATTCTGTGAATGTTGGCAGCCCTGCTGACACCTATACCTCTCTAAACAATACATTACAGAGAATGAATGCTTCTCAATCAAATCAATTGGCGTCCTTGAAATTTAATTGTTTTAGCCTGACGTGTGATATGGTCAAATAGGGCCCTGGTCCTGGCTTTGGCACCTCTTGCTTGTGACTTGGCCTTTTCTGGTAAGAGGAGGTAGGTTAAATTAGGCCCCTGGTCACCCATCAGGCCCTAGGCATCTACCTAGGTTGCCTTGTGAGCAGTCTAGATCTGGTGTTAACTATTTAACATGCTAAGACTATAATATACACTGTGTTACGGGGGTAGCTGTTAAGGCAAGTCTGATTAGCCCATTGTGCTGAGTTTTCCACAAATGCAGAGTTGGTACCCTTTGGTCAGTACAGTTCTCAATTTACAGTAACAACAAACATGAGAAGGAATTTCAGCCTGTAATGGTGTCAGGACTCTCAGGTCTATTGACCCAGGGGCGTAACAACGTAACGATAGACCCTGCAAGGGATGCAGCTGCAGGGCCCCATGGGGGGGAGGAGGGAGAAGTTTCTTTTCCCTGTCCTGAGACACTGACAACTAAGGGCACAGAGAGAAAAAAAAAGCTTTCTGCTTTCTGCACAATTGTTCTAATGACTGCCTCTGCTCAGCCACTGATAAGGAATCATACAAAGATTTGCAGACAAAGATTTGTAGACCGTCCCTATTTAGTGTGCAGAAGGGTCTTGTGTACAGTGCCCTGCCCCCAACCTCTCTACTCCTCCCCAAGTGCTCTGTAATGTAGTGATGCTGGAGGAGTCTGCAGAGCCAGTTCTGCTCCATCAGAGGTGGACAGAGTGAGTGTAATAAGCTAAGGCTGGGAGCATGCTCGTCTGTCGGTTTTCTGTATGCATTTTCTGTACACCATGTGTGCAGTGGGGTGGGCCCCATCCAAAGATTTGCCCCAGTGTCCCAGTGATTTCTAGTTACGCCCCTGTGTTGACCCCTGCACTGACGGTAGGCATGGGCTCTCCCAAGGCATGAAATCTAAGTGGCTACGGGTCTTCACCAGAGTACCCCGCAAGGGATGATGGGCTGTCACCCCTAGTGGCCAACTGATGCTTTGCTGCTTGGTAGCCACCAGGTCCAGTGGCGGACAAAGCCAACGATGGGCCCCTGTGCAGAATAAGTAAAGCAAGCCCCATGTGAGTCCGCGAACGCATGCTGCACGTATTTTTTCCCAAAACACGTGGCTGACCCATTCACTACACTGTGAATTCACTACAGTTAATGGGTATCAGCCACGCAATGCATGCAAACGCAGATGGCATGCATTTGTACGCGTTGTGTTCTGATCGCACGGCCATCTGCATTTGGTAATATGAATGGGCCTAAAGTTCTATTCCTCCCCAGGCCATCATTGACCCACCACCAAACTGGACATGCTGAGTGATTTTACTGGTAGCATAAGATTCTTCATGGGTTCTCCAGAGCCTTTTATGTCTGCCACATGTTCTCAAGTTGGACGTGCTCTTATCTGTGAGAAGCACAGGGTGATAGTGATGGTCCTGACATTTCTGGTACTCTATGGCAAATGTAAATCGAGCTCCAAAATGCTGAACAGTGAGCATAGAGTCCACTAGAGGATTTTATGATCTCAGGCGGCCATCCTCACAAAGTCTGCTGGTGAGACTGGTGTAGGTGTTGGGGTGGTGGAAGTGTTTGAGGTAGTGCAGGCAATCTTGCTAGTGGTGAGGGTGTTGGCAGGAAGGTGCTGGTGGAGAGACTGATTATGATGGAGGTGTTGGTGCCAGGCATGCTGCTGGTGGTGAGGGTGTTGGGAGGAAGGTGCAGGTGGAGAGACTGGTTATGATGGAGGTGTTGGTGCCAGGCATGCTGCTGGCGGTGAGGGTGTTGGCAGGGAGGTGCTGGTGGAAAGACTGATGATATTGGAGGTGTTGGTGCCAGGGATGCTGCTGGTGGTGATGGTGTTGGGAGGAAGGTGCGGGTGGAGAGACTGATGATATTGGAGGTGTTGGTGCCAGGGATGCTGCTGGTGGTGAGGGTGTTGGGAGGAAGGTGCAGGTGGAGAGACTGGTTATGATGGAGGTGTTGGTGCCAGGCATGCTGCTGGTGGTGAGGGTGTTGGGAGGAAGGTGCAGGTGGAGAGACTGATGATATTGGAGGTGTTGGTGCCAGGGATGCTGCTGGTGGTGATGGTGTTGGGAGGAAGGTGCAGGTGGAGAGACTGGTTATGATGGAGGTGTTGGTGCCAGGCATGCTGCTGGCAGTGAGGGTGTTGGCAGGAAGGTGCGGGTGGAGAGATTTATGATATTGGAGGTGTTGGTGCCAGGGATGCTGCTGGTGGTGATGGTGTTGGGAGGAAGGTGCAGGTGGAGAGACTGGTTATGATAGAGGTGTTGGTGCCAGGCATACTGCTGGTGGTGAGGGTGTTGGGAGGAAGGTGCAGGTGGAGAGACTGGTTATGATGGAGGTGTTGGTGTTAGGAATGGTGCTAGTGGTGAGGGTGCTGGGAGGAAGGTGCAGGTGGAGAGACTGATTATGATGGAGGTGTTGGTGCCAGGCATGCTGCTGGTGGTGAGGGTGTTGGGAGGAAGGTGCAGGTGGAGAGACTGGTTATGATGGAGGTGTTGGTGCCAGGCTTGCTGCTGGCAGTGAGGGTGTTGGCAGGAAGGTGCTGGTGGAGAGACTGATGATATTGGAGGTGTTGGTGCCAGGGATGCTGCTGGTGGTGATGGTGTTGGGAGGAAGGTGCAGGTGGAGAGACTGGTTATGATAGAGGTGTTGGTGCCAGGCATGCTGCTGGCGGTGAGGGTGTTGGGAGGAAGGTGCGGGTGGAGAGACTGGTTATGATAGAGGTGTTGGTGCCAGGCATGCTGCTGGCGCTGAGGGTGTTGGGAGGAAGGTGCAGGTGGAGAGACTGGTTATGATGGAGGTGTTGGTGTTAGGAATGGTGCTAGTGGTGAGGGTGTTGGGAGGAAGGTGCAGGTGGAGAGACTGGTTATGATGGAGGTGTTGGTGCCAGGCATGCTGCTGGCAGTGAGGGTGTTGGCAGGAAGGTGCTGGTGGAGAGATTTATGATATTGGAGGTGTTGGTGCCAGGGATGCTGCTGGTGGTGATGGTGTTGGGAGGAAGGTGCAGGTGGAGAGACTGGTTATGATAGAGGTGTTGGTGCCAGGCATGCTGCTGGCGGTGAGGGTGTTGGGAGGAAGGTGCGGGTGGAGAGACTGGTTATGATGGAGGTGTTGGTGCCAGGCATGCTGCTGGCGGTGAGGGTGTTGGGAGGAAGGTGCAGGTGGAGAGACTGGTTATGATGGAGGTGTTGGTGTTAGGAATGGTGCTAGTGGTGAGGGTGCTGGGAGGAAGGTGCAGGTGGAGAGACTGGTTATGATGGAGGTGTTGGTGTTAGAAATGGTGCTAGTGGTGAGGGTGTTGGGAGGAAGGTGCAGGTGGAGAGACTGGTTATGATGGAGGTGTTGGTGTTAGGAATGGTGCTGGTGGTAAGGGTGTTGGGAGGAAGGTGCAGGTGGAGAGACTGGTTATGATGGAGGTGTTGGTGTTAGGAATGGTGCTAGTGGTGAGGGTGTTGGGAGGAAGGTGCAGGTGGAGAGACTGGTTATGATGGAGGTGTTGGTGTTAGGAATGGTGCTGGTGGTGGTGGTGGTGGGGGGGGGGTTGTTGGTGTTAGGAATGGTGCTGGTGGTGGTAGGGCTTTTGGTGGTGGTAGTACTGGTGATGTTGGTGATACTGGTGGTGCTACTGGTGGCAGTAATGGGGCTGAGGGTGGAAGTGGGACTGTTGCCTTTGGGGGTGCTGGTAGTGGCAATTGTGGTTCAGGTTATGAACTTAAGCTTTTCATTTGATGCCTATCCTACTAGTTAAGAGTGACAAGGAAACTATACAATACAATACAATAACATTTCTATAGCGCTTTTCTCCCATAGGACTCAAAGCGCTTAGGCTCTCTCAGATTCAGTAGTTAGTAGGATGAAGTATTCACACAACAAAAGTTATATTTCTGCAAATGCCAGACTGAACAGGTGGGTTTTCAGTCTGGATTTAAACACATCCAGGGATGGGGCTGTCCTGATCTGTTGAGGTAAGGAGTTCCAAAACATAGGGGCAGCATGACAGAAGGCTCTGGGACCAAAAGTTTCCAAGTGGACTCTGGGTATGACTAGATTATTAGAACCTGTGGATCTGAGAATGCGGGGATTGCTACGCAGCTGTAACATATCTTTCAAGTATCCAGGGCCTAGATTATTCAGGGATTTAAATGTCAGTAGGCCGATCTTGAATAGGACCCTCCATTCTATAGGTAGCCAGTGAAGGGAATGCAGGACTGGCATTATGTGGCAGTGACGGGGTTTGGTTGGTTAGCAGTCTGGCAGCAGTATTCTGTATCAGCTGTAGGCGGTACAAGACCTTTTTTGGAAGGCCAGTGTAGAGAGCATTGCAGTAGTCCAGTCGGGATGTGATGAAGGCGTGGACTAAGGTTGGCAGATCTTCTGGGGGTATGAGGTGCTTGATTTTTGCAATGTTCTTCAGGTGAAAATAGGATGATTTCACCACCGCAGAGATTTGAGTTCTGAAGTTTAAATCCCCATCAATTAGAACTCCCAGGCTACGCACATGATCAGAGCTGCGCAGATCCGTGCCTCCTATTCCCAGTGGTGAAGACTGCAAGTTAAGTTGTTTTGTTATCATGCTCTGCCCTCCAATCAGAAGGACTTCAGTTTTGTCTGCATTTAGTTTCAGCCAGTTGTCATTCATCCATTGCTGTAGTTCACGTAAGCAGGCGTTTATAGTTAGAGTTGGATCTGTCACACCAGGCTTGAAGGAAAGATATAGTTGGGTGTCGTCTGCATAGCAGTGGTATGTCAGGCCATGTTTTTGGATTAGTTTTCCCAACGGTAGCATGTAAATCGTGAAAAGCAGGGGAGAGAGGATTGAGCCCTGGGGCACCCCATACTTAAGTGTTACAGGGGTGGACAGGAAGGGCCCCATAGACACTTTGTGGGTTCTGCCACTCAAGAAGGATTGGAACCACTGAAGTACTATGCCATCAATGCCGCAGTATTCCTGTAGCCTGTTTATCAAGATGTCATGGTCAACTGTGTCAAAGGCTGCAGAAAGGTCTAGCAGTATGAGGATCGAGCACTCTCCTCTGTCTAACTAAGTAGAGGCAAGCATTGGTGTACTACTAAGTCTTAGCTGGCAATGCACACATCGGCTCTAGGGCCCTTTCTAGCCTTTTTGTCACCCCAGGCAAGAAGTCCTGTGTCACTCCTCCCCCCCCCCAAAAAAAAAACGTACACTCAAGGACTCACGGACCCTGTGATGTGTGCTCTCCAGGGAATGGTGATGCTGCTGCTTTTCAGGACACCCCGAACTTCCTGCTGCTGCACACACATAGCGGAAGCAGGTGATCGAACGCTCATGGGAGGTGGGGCTTTGTTAGTGGAGGGCTCTGTTAAAGGGTTGTGTCTTCATTTGGAGGTTGATTCAGGGACCAATGGCACTCCAGGCAATGGCATGGAATACCTTAGCCTAAAAATAGCCCTGATTGGCTCAGCAGGTGTTGAGGAGCTGCAGATGGAGTAAGGAGCTGCTGCTGCTGAAGAGGAGTTGTGGGGTGCATGAAAGGGGGGACTTCTCTTCGTGGGAGACTGGAAATGAGTTTTGAAGAAGATCTGGGCGCTGCACACTGAAAGAGACACTGAAGCGAAAAAAAATATGATATAATGAATTGGTTGTGTACTATGAATAATAACTAGAAGATTAGCAGCAAAGAAAATATTCTCATATTTTTATTTTCAGGTATATAGTGTTTTTTCTAACATTGCATCATTCTCTAATATGTGCAGATTACACAACACTCAGCATTCAAAATGATTCTTTCAGAGCAGTCTGTGAACTAATGACCTCTCCTCTGGCAGAGGAAAAGTAAAAAATTAACTAACAGTTGAGATAATAAAAGTCAGAAAACAGCCCTCTCCACGACTTTGAAAGTCGTAGAGCTTAATGGCTTTTTTGTATAGAGATAACAACTGGAGTTTCTTAACTCTTCCTGTACTGGAAACAATTAGACTGATGTATCTGATCTTAATGTTTTATTTCTTAGCTGTACTACACATACAAGTCATAATATCATAATTTTTTTTTCGCTTCAGTGTCTCTTGAAGAAAGAGGTTTCTGTATATGTGGACTGACTGCAAATGGAAGAGACATCTACCTACCATATGCTGTGTGGGATGACACTTGGCCAAGAGTGGCTCTTAGTATAATTCAATCTCTGCATAGAGGATTCTTCGCTCACTCCCTGACTTTATGCCCTCCGGCTGCAGAATGTCACGCTTTCCATTAGCGGCGTACAACCCGTCCTTATTATTCCCGCCCGACCTCTGCGTTGGGCGCTCGTATCTTACGCCGCGTCTTCTGGCCCATTATTGGCAGCTCAGAAGATCAGCACCTCTCCTTATCATTTACCCGCCATTTCCATCCGAGCGACCCCTTCCAACGCCGGATTATACTGCTTTTGTATTCATTAAAACTTTTCAGAAGGTCCTTATTTCTTTCCAGTGGAAGGCAAGACCAATCTTTATTTGCATTTTAATTAGTATTTCAGATGAATTCCATTGGTGCTTTTTTCTTCCCTTCCGAGAAATAGTACAGATGAAATCAAGGTCTTTAAATGAGGTACATGCCGCCGTCCAGGGAAAATCGTTCGCAGAAAGAGCTCGGCAAAATCCTCAGACTGCCAGATTATTAGTAGGTGGACAGCAAATTCCACTTATAATATATATATGTATACCACATATTGCAGAGATGCAGAAAAACAGGCCGGTTATATACACTACATCATCAAAGTGAGTCTCGGGTCACAGAAATAAGTTTTACATTCACAGAGATTGGTTCTCAGACACGCCCATATACACTGCTCAAAAAACAGGGAACACTTAAACAACACAATGTAACATGCTGCTGTGCAAATGGAATAGACAACAGGTGGAAATTATAGGCAATTAGCAAGACATCCCCAATAATGGAGTGGTTCTGCAGGTGGTGGTGTCCATAGACAACTTCTCGGTTTGCTTTCTGGATCCCCCCTCCCCTGCTCAGGGCCGTTTTGGGGGACTGGAGGGGACGCTGCATGAGCGGAAAGCTATGGCCACACTCGGAGGGGAGGGTCCTCCCCCTCCCTCACCTCGGGCTCTCCCCTCTGCGCTCCCCTACAGCTTAAAATAGTGTCTGGGCAGCGGCGGGCAGCGGGCAGATACATACCTTCCTTGCGTTCCACCGCGGATACTCCTCGCTCTAGTGTCTGACGCTACTTCCTGTTTATACAGGAAGTGACATCAGACGCTGGAAAGAGGAACATTCCCGGTGGAACGCAAGGAAGGTATGTATCTGCCCGCCACTGCCCAGACACTAATTTAAGCTGGAGGGGAGCGCAGAGGGGAGAGCCAGAGATGAGGAAGGGGGGGACCGTCCCCCCTCCCCACCGAGTGTGGCCATGGCTTTCCACTCATGCAGCATCCCCTCCAGTCCCTCAAAACAGCCCTGATCGGGCCCCAGGGAGCAGGGGCTGCAGGCCCTATTGTTACACCGATGCACACAAGTGGCTCAGGTAGTGCAGGTCATCCAGGATGGCATCAATGCGAGCTGTGGCAGGAAGGTTTGCTGTGACTGTCAGGGTAGTGTCCAGAGCATTGAGGCGCTACCAGGAGACAGACCAGTACATCAGGAGACATGGAAGAGGCTGAAAGAGGGCAACAACCCAGCAGCAGGACAGCAACCTCCGTCTTTGTGCAATGAGGAACAGGAGGAGCACTGTCAAAGCAAAATGACCTTCAGCGGGCCAAAAATGTGCATGTGTCTGCTCAAACGGTCAGAAACAGACTCCATGAGGGTGGTATGAGGGCCCAACATCCACAGGTTGGGGTTGTGCTGACAGTCCAACACCGTTCAGGACATTTGGCATTTGCCATAGAACACCGAGATTGGTTAATTGGCCACTGGTGCCCTGTGCCCTTCACAGATGAAAGCAGGTTCATGACCTTGCAGCGTTCACCTACTCACTACTGCCCTCTAGCTACCAACTCCTCCCCCCCCCCCTCGCTATCAGCCATGGCCATACCCCTCATTGCAACAACCTTACATATCAACTATACAGGGGCGGCGCCAGGGGGGTGCTTTTGGGTGCTTAAGCCCCCCTAGAATTGTTCAAGCACCCCCAAAGCACCCCCTGGAGTGAACTGACTTCAGGCGTCTAAGAGACGCCAAGTCAGTTCACAGCGGCAGCCCGAAGCAGCAGAGCAGGGCTACGGTAAGATGGCCGCCCGAAGCCCTGCCATGCAGACTTTGAGTCTGCAGTGCAGGGCTTCGGGCGGCCATTTTCCCATAGCCCTGCTCTCAGCATGCAGGCAGGAAGTTACGTGACGTCCGGAAGGAAGAGGATCGTGGGAGCTGCGCGCCACAAGGCGGTCGGGACTGGAGGTCGGGGCAGGAGGTCTTCTGACTGTAGGTGAGTAAATAAATTTTATGGTGCTGCTGATTATGGTCATATCTGCTGAGGATTGTGCATATTGGGGTCATATCTGCTGAGTATTGTGCATATTGGGGTCACATCTGCTAAGGATTGTGCATATTGGGGTCACATCTGCTGAGGATTGTGCATATTGGGGTCACATCTGCTGAGGATTGTGCATATTGGGGTCATATCTGCTGAGGATTGTGCATATTGGGATCATATCTGCTGAGGATTGTGCATATTGGGGTCATATCTGCTAACAATTGTAGATATTGGGGTCATATCTGCTAAAGATTGTGCATATTGGGGTCATATCTGCTAACGATTGTGCATATTGGGGTCATATCTGCTAACGATTGTGCATATTGGGGTCATATCTGCTTACTATTGTGCATATTGGGGTCAGATCTGCTGAGGATTGTGCATATTGGGGTCATATCTGCTGAGGATTGTGCATATTGTGGTCAGATCTGCTAACGATTGTGCATATTGTGGGCAGATCAGCTAACGATTGTGCATATTGGGGCAGATCTGCTAACGATTGTGCATATTGGGGTCAGATCTGCCAAATTATTGAACGTGTTTTTTGTTCAAATCTGCTCACATTACGTGTATTTTCTTGAGAAAACCTGCACAATTATGTGAATTTTCTGGGGAAAGGGTCACCAAAACTTGGGCCCTCTGTCTTTGCGTTGCACTTTTAAAGGGAACCTGAGGTGAGAATAATATTGAGGCTGCCATATTTATCTCCTTTTAAGTAATACCAGCTGCCTGGCTGCCATGCTGACCCTCTGCCTCTAATTCTTTCAACCATAGACCCTGAACAAGCATGCAGCAGGTCAGGGGTTTCTGATAATATTGTCAGAAATGACAAGATTAGCTGCATGCTTGTTTCTGGTGTAATTCAGTTCACTACTGCAGCCAAATAGAACAGCAGGGCTGCCAGGCAACTAGAATGGTTTAAAATGAAATAAATATGGCAGCCTCCATATCACTCTCACCCCGGGTTCACTTTAAATTACAGTTAGCCCCGCCCTCATCCGGTCATGACCACGCCCATTTTTTTGCGCCGTAGGTTATAGCCACACCCATTTTTTGCCGCGACGCCGCAGGTCATCAGCTACCCCGGAAATTGGTCCAGCACCTGCATAGCACCCCCTAAAATAATTCCTGGAGCCGCCACTGAAACTATGATAAACGACGCTAACTACTACTTGTTGGAATGATACAATACTTTATTGTAACGGCCACAGCTTTTATTGCCCCAAACATGTATAAACATAACCAAAATTAACATAATATTGGCATCCAAACATAAACAATGAAGACGATTAATCATAATAATAACAATTATTAACAACATATATAGTGCCATTAATCTTCATCCCCTTGCTAGCAACCGGAATGAGGGGCCCCGAATCCAAGCTTCCGTGCATGAAACCAATAACCCACAGCCACGCCGAGGGCTCGGGGGTCCTCCGGCTTGCATGCCTCACTCTTTTCCAAAGACTTCCGCAAGCCTATGGCCTCACCAAATCCTCCGGTTACCCCTCAATCCACTGTAACCACCTCCGCTAGCAAGGGGACCACCGCCAGCTGTGACAAACCTGTAACAGAAAGAACTCTTAACACACTGACCATTTTACGTGCCCACCCCCATCTTTTGGGGCTTCACGCTCTACTCGTGCAGCCCTTTTCTAAACCGCACTCCCATCCCCCTCCCCATATATTTATATATATATATATATACTAATCTAACCCATAACGCGTTTACCCACCCCCCGAAAAACGCCACGGTAAGTGGCGACTAGCTAAAAAACAACCCCAACTTAACTCCTAAAGGGTGGGCCGGTGGACCATTCACTCTCGCTGCATAATGTAGGATAACGGCCGTTATCCTCGTACTGCCTCCTAACTTCCTGGCGCCTGTCCCTCCTCCCAACCAATCAGATCCCACTTCCTCCACACAGCGCTGGTCACCAAAAATTAACCCTGTGAGGGTTCGTGGATAGGGATGCTCAAATCCGAATTCGGGTGAAACCCGGACAGTTGCTATCTGGATTTCTCCCAGTAAACCTGGGCGGGGGGGGGGGGGGGGGGGGGGGCAAGATTACCTGTCTAACGTCTTCTTTGGTCCGCCCTCGACGCCTCCCACGATGCGTTCCATGCGGCGGTCACGTGATTACAATCACCTCCTCCTTCTGGGTTGAAGGAGGATGTGTCTGTAGTCACGTGACGCGCGTGGACCGCATTGTGGGAGGCGCCGAGGGACGGACCGAAGAAGACGTCAGACAGGTAAGCTTGACCCCCCCCTGCCCCCCCGCCCAGGTTTACTGGGAGAAATCCGGATAGCAACTATCCGGGTTTCACCCGAATTCGGATTCGAGCATCCCTGTTTGTGGAACCCACAGGGGTCATGGTTCTGATGCATTGAAGCGCAGCGCACTGCTCGCTGAGCACATGTGACAGTGCTGCAGAAGATGGCTGCGCTATATAAATAATAAATATTAAAACCTTTTATTCGCGATTCATTTAAAAGAAAAAAGAAAAAGGTTAAAATCACAAGACCTCTGAAGAACTTATCAATGCGCCATATTGGTGAAGATGTCCTGCACCGTCTGTGTGCCCGGTGCCGTGGCCTGTGGGGACTGGCTTCCGATGGTTGGGATGCTGGATCAAACTTGCCTTACTCTGTTGGCATGCCAGCGGTCTCACAACGTGTTTTTGGTGTTTCCCATTTCAGGTGCTGATGAAGGCGCAAGGATGCTGAATTACGGTGCGAGACTGCTGGAATGCCAACAGTGCAAGTCACATTTACAGGAGTAGGGGCACCGCTAGCCATTTTGTCAGAAAACCTGTGGCAACCCCCCCCCCCCCCCCCTGGAGCCCCCCCATGAAAATAATCATAATGTTTCACTATAAAATAATCGTAATGCGATAGTCTTTCACCAGAAAAGAATCCTAATGCAGCAATGTTTCACCAGAAAATAATCGTAATGAAGCAGACAGTGGTGACAGTGAATTTACCCAATTTCCAGCACGAAATTTATATTTTTAGTTTACCGATTGTACATACAATCATGATTGTACATGTATGGGCACCTCCAACCAATCATAACCGTTTACTATGCACACAGTGAATTTGCCTCCAGGAGTCTCTAGTGCATGAGACCTGCATGGCAACAGTGGCCTAGTAATACGGGATTGGTGAGCGATTATCCCATTACATATTGTCGCCAGCTGCGCGACCAATCTCTATTGTCAGTCTGCTCACCGTACTTCCTGCGTATGCTAACGGGAGCAGATTAGACGGGATTGGCACGCTCTGTCGCATTAACCTTCTCCCTCTGACGATCCAGCAACCGGTCTTTGTTCTCCGTCTGCTCACCGTACTTCCTGCGTACGCTAACGGGAGCAGATTGGACGGGATCGCGGGGCTGGATTGTCACATTGACAAAACGGAATTTATGATCTTCCCACCCTGGCTATCCCTGAACCTCCCAGATGTGCATGTCACTGTTAACCACACTACCATTCGCCCTACCTCTCAAGCCCGCTGTCTGGGTGTCACCCTGGACTCCGCACTCTCCTTCACTCCCCACATCCAAAACCTCACAAAGTCCTGCAACTTCCACCATCGTAACATAATGTAAGATTCGCCCTTTCCTGACCTCTGCCACCACCAAACTCCTCATCCATGCCCTCATAATTTCTCGTCTTGACTACTGCAATGCCCTTCTGTCTCGTCTCCCTATGACCCAAACAGCAGGCCTGAGGAAGCGGGCTTTGCCTGCGAAACGTGTCACAGTTTTGGGATACTCAAAATAAATGTGTTTAAATTGTCAGACAGTTGTTTCGTGTCTGCTTTCCGGAGGTGAGTTCACCACTGCCATTTTTAAAGATTTTACTACGTTTTATCCTGCTGGCGCCTCTGTGCCTTAGCCTACATACCATGTCCACCCCTTGTGGAGGGGTGACCTACCCCTCCCTTTCCTAAACTACAGAGAGCAACTTCTTAATCCTGAGTGGGGACAGGTCTAATCTCCTCACCTGCCTATACAGTGGTTACCTGAGTGGTGACCCATGTTTGTGAGTATAGGTATCTCTCCTGCTCCTCTGATGCAGCCCCTCTCATCCACCCCTCCTGCTGCTCTTCTGATCTAAGCCCTCTCATCCTCCTCTGACACAGGACACCTGGATTCGAATCTCAGCTCTGCCTGTTCAGTAAGCCAGCACCTATTCAGTAGGAGACCTTGGGCAAGTCTCCCTAACACTGCTCCTGCCTATAGAGCACGTCCTAGTGGCTGCTGCTCTGGCGCTTTGAGTCTGCCAGGAGAAAAGCGTGATAAAAATGTTCTGTGTTTGTTTAGTTGTTCTCATCCACCTCTCCACCCGCTCCTCTGATGCAGCTCCTCTCCTCCTGCTCCTCTGATGCAGCCCCTCTCATCCGTCTCTCTTCCTGCTCCTCTGATGCAGCCCTTCTCTGCCAATACCTCCATTGGCCACCTAGGATCCTATCATACACAGCTGTACATAAGTTGTGACCTCCATACATTTCCCATTAATCTCCAGATACCATCTCACCCGGATCCTTTGTCTTGTTCCTTTGCTGTAGTGTGTATGTATTTGTGTTTGTATGTATGTGTGATCAGAGACGGATTTCGAGAAGCAGCACAGAGCGGGCATTCAAGTGAGTGCTTACCGCCCACATCACCGACCTTCTCTCTCCCCCCCCCCCCCTTCTGCCCCAGCGCATCATTGTGGTTTGTTGTGCATAAATGTACAAATACAGATAGCAAACAATAGATAGCTGGTGAAGCAGATTTCAATAATCTAATATAATTGCCTCATTGTCAGTGTAAGGATTGATTCAGCTTATCCATGTTATACGCACAATTATTCTTTATTGTGTAGATCGGAGTTATCGGCACAAATCAGCGCTCATTAATTGAACATGCGTAGCCCGTGACTTCGTGACTCTTCTATTCCCCATCGGAGTCAGTCAATAAGCAGCGCATTGTATCGCCAGGCCACCAGGCACAGATAAATGAACAACAGACTGACAAGGTCACCGCTTGCCTCATAAAGATAGTCCAGGGAACATGTGCCGAGCATTAGAATAGAGTTTATCTCTGTGTCATCTCCCTGTATACAGTCTGGGCTTATTGTCTGTCCGAACGCCATCGACGAGAAGCTGCATCTCTTTCCCCCCCACCCGCCAAACTCTCGATCAATGCCATTGATTGGACAACAGGATCAAGAACATGACAAGGACACGACTGCCAGACGTCCAATCATGGATTTCGGTGAACTTGATGGTCTTGTGGTTAAAGTGGACCGGAACTCAGAACTTCCTCTCTGCTCCAAAAGATAAGCAACAGCATAATAACCTTCACAGAAGAACATTTGTTTGTTACAGCTGATAGAAATCCTGCAACACATCGGCAGTGTTTCTACTTCCTGCTTTCATGGAAGCAGACAAAGGGTTCAAGGACCACTATCGCGGAAAATTGTGAAATTTAAAATACACGTAAACCTATACAAAGGAGTACATTTCTTCCAGAGTAAAATGAGCCATAAATGACTTTTCTCCTATGTTGCTGTCACTCGCAGTAGGTAGTAGAAATCTGCGACAGGTTTTGGACTAGTCCATCTCCTCATTGACATAAAGACATAAAGACATTCCCTGAAAAGGATTTATACAAAGATGCTGGTCAGACTCCCTGCTCGCTGCACACTATTTTGGCAGTTGGACAGAGTAACTGCCAATTACTAAGTGCTTTTGAAACTAAACAAAACTCTGTGAATCCCCCACGAGGATATGAGCTAGTCCAAAACCTGTCGGTTGTGTTAGATTTATACTGCCTACTGTAAGTGACAGCGACATAGGAGAAAAGTAATTTATGGCTTATTTTGCTCTGGAAGAAATGTACTTCTTATTTGTATGTGTTTACATGTATTTTAACCACTTCTGTGCCAGGGAGGTATTTTGCTGATCGGTGCTGCGTGGGCTCTCCAGCCCGCAGCACCGATCAGCTAGCAGCCAGGCCGATCAGACTTCCCCCCTTTTTTACCCACTAGGGGGATGTCCTGCTGGGGGGGTCTGATCGCCGCCGGCTGCTTGCGCTTGCGGGGGGGGGTCTCTTCAAAGCCCCCCTCCGCAGCGCTTCCTGGCCTCCTTCCCCTTCCCTCCCTCTCCCTCCCCCTGTGAGCGGCGCAGGACGGATTTCCGTCCTGCGCCTGATGGGATAGGCTTTAGCCTATCAGATGCCGGCGATCCCTGGCCAATCAGAGGCCGGGGATCGCCGATCTCCTCTACGGCGCTGCTGCGCAGCAGCGCCGTATACATGTAAACACCGGGGAAGATGTTCCCCGCGTGTTTACATTTACCCTGCGAGCCGCGATCGGCGGCTCGCAGGGTGTCCACAGAGACTCCCTCCGTGAGCTGACATGGAACGGCCGCTCATACGAGCGGCCGTTTCCATGCAATCCACTTCAGGATACAGGGGCGTACTTAAAGAGAACCTGTACTGAGTAAAATTATTTAAAATAAACACATGAGGTAACTTCAAATGAACATTACATAGTTACCTTGCCATCAGTTCCTCTCAGAAGCTCACCATTTTCTTCTTACAGTGATCCCTTCCAGTTCTGACAACATTTTGTCAGAACTGAAATATATCAGTTGCTGTCAGTTACAGCTGAGAGGAGAACTGATGTCTCCATGTTTTCCTATGGCACAAGTGGGTGATATTACAGTTTAACTGTGTGCTGACCAGAAAGCTGTTGTGGGGTAATGGCTATTTTCAAAATGGAGGACGGAGAATTCCCTTGATCACAGTGGACAAACAGGACGCAGGAGAGGAGAAATAGATTGAGGAGTAGACTACACAGGAGGTAAGTATGACTTGTGTATGTTTATTTTGACTTTTAATTTTCAGTTCAGGTTTTCTTTAAGCGTACGCAGAATCCTGAAGTGGTTAAATTTTACGATTTTCACGCTAGTGGTCCTTTAACACCCTGTTTACAAATTAGCTGCTCTGCCGAGGCAGCCAGTGGACACAGCTGAGAGCTCAAATTACACTTGTGAGGAGTCACAGATGAGGGGCAAATTAGACAGGCTGAACCCTCTAAATACATACAAGGTGCATTTCTCTCTGTTTTCTTTTTGTCCTGTGCAAGAATTCAGGTCCACTTTAAAAGGCGAGTTTATTGGGGACTTCTGTCTGGACCAGGGATGGTCGTAGTCAGCCAACTTCGCTATGCTGGAACTACGTGTAGTTTTACGCAATTACGCTTCGCCAAACTACAGCTTCGAAATCAAATATTCGCTTCGTATGCATTTTGTAGACTACACGTTAACATACACAATTACGCGTAGTGCAAAGCGTAGTGCAAGCGGATGCTTATGCCCGTATGCAGAATATTTTACGCATTAATTCCTCTGTAAATGCTTATATCGGGACCTCTTCTATGCGTACATTCCCCTTTTCCAATGCATAAATTTGTAAGCATACAAGCGCACGCGGAAATTTAGACGCGAGTAACGCATTCGTAGTTCACTACGCAATACACATGTTAACTACGCATAGAGGGCGTAAGCTACGCGTAGCGGTACTTCGCTCTGGACAAAGAAAAATCGAAAGATTGCTTGCGGAAAGTGAATTGTTACTGCAGTGTGTCTACTTGCTGCTTTCATGGAAGCAGGCATAGGGTTAACATCCTGTGTTTACCAATTAGCTCTCTGCCATGGTAGAGGAGATTCCTGAGTTGACACAGCTGAGAGATTGAATTACAACTTGTGATTAGTCACAGAGAAGGGGGAATAGGACAGGCTAAACTTTCTAAACACATACAGAGTGTATTTCACTATGTTTTCCTTCTCTCCTGTGCAAGAGTTCAGGTTCACTTTCAAAACCGAAATGAAGGGAGGGTGTCAGATTTACTTACCTGGGGCTTCCTCCAGCCCTCTGCAGTCTATGAGGTCCCTCGATGTAGTACCAATCCCCTCCATGGGGCTACTGGAGTTTGGACCTGAAGAAAGATCTGAGTGTCGCTCAGTGTCAGAGGCTACTGTGCGTCTCCCGTCCGAGTGCCTCCTCAACTACACTCCCATGTGTGGGTACGTTCTGCACTTGCGCACTTCAAAAAACATAATCTGCGTATATATGCAGATCTCTAATAGCAATGGCAGCGTGATCGCGGAGGGGCGTGGACAGTCCCATGCATGCGTTGTAGCCAGAAGTTTCGGAGCAGACAGCAGCACCCTGGAATGTGAATTCTAATAAATGTACAGGGGGCTTAATTATTTTCAATAGTAAGATTTTTTTAAATAGCGTATGCTGCACTCCTGAGATTCCAAAATCATAAAATGATTATAGAAAATGTTTTAGGAACAGCCAGTCGTAGACAGTATATTAGTACAAAAAGCCATACAAAAACACTATTGAATTGTTTTATTGAGATAAAAACGCAGCTTTAAAGTGGATCCGAGATAAACTTTCAATAATTGCATAATTGTGTTACTTTCATATACTTTATAGGGCATTCCTCAAGACAA
Organism: Hyperolius riggenbachi; assembly: GCF_040937935.1. Taxonomy (NCBI): domain Eukaryota; kingdom Metazoa; phylum Chordata; class Amphibia; order Anura; family Hyperoliidae; genus Hyperolius; species Hyperolius riggenbachi. Next base: position 304,635,458 of record NC_090652.1, read on the forward strand.
ATTCTTTTTTTGTTTTGTTTTAAAACTCTAATTCCCTATAAACTAAACAAGCCTCGCCCACAGCTTTTCACACTGCCTTGGCACTGTAGCAAGGGCTTATGGGAGCTCAGTCTGGGCAGGGGGAGGAGGAGGTTACTAGCCATTGATTTCAGAGGCAGAGGGGAGGAGGGAGGAGGAGAGGGGAGTGAATTTACACACAGGCAAGCTGATAGCATCTCCAGCCCTCAGGCCTGTGACAATGTGGCTGCCCTCATTGTATCACAGGAATAATCATAAAATATTGAAGCTGTTTGCAGCTAGATATGCTGGGTAAACTATCTAAACTCTAGATAAAATATATAGACAAGTTACTTGTTATAGTTAGTTTTTCATCTCGGATCCGCTTTAATGTGTAACCGTACTAAAACACCACGAAAGGTCACATCGTGAAGTGAGTCTGAACTCTGCGATAAAAAGTGCAGATTGACTTCATGTTGTGACCTTTTGTGTTCTTTTGTTCTTATCTTAAGGGCAGATTGCTTGTATTATGGTATACCTTTTGGATTAATATATGTTGAGTGATTATGTCTATAATTTACATGTTCTGACGTTTTTGAGCAACAATTGTAACCATTAAAACTGACTGTATAATGGATCCCTGCATGTGCATTCACAACCATGTCCTGATACTGCGTGCATGAAAAAAAAGGGCGTCATGAAAAAAGGGCCCGACTTATTATAACGAATTGGCGCCAGGTATTAACAAAATTTGATAACGAGAACCATCGTTGTCAAGCTTTATTAACGATATTTACTGTTGCAAAAAACAAACGAAATATAATAACAAATATTAACGTTAAATGTCATTGCGTTTTTCGTCAATACTGCTTAACCCAACCCAACCCTCACACAGAACCCTCCCCTGGTGGTACCTAAAACTAACCACCCCCCCAGGTGGTGCCTAACCCTAACCACCCCCCCCCCCGGTGGTGCCTAACCCTAACCCCCCCGGTGGTGTCTAACCCTAACCACCCCCCCAGTGGTGCTTAACCCTAACCACCCCCCTGGTGCTGCCTAACCCTTACCATCCCTGGTGTTGCCTAAAACGAACTGCCGCCTAGGTGGTGCCTAACCCTAACCACTCCCTCTGCAGAAACACCCTTTTACATATTTTAACGATAATACCTTCGAAAACGTAAAATCTGTACTTATTAACAAAATAATATGACAAAAACTATAACGTTGTAAACTTCTAAAACGATAACTACCTAAAAAACTAAAATGTTCTAATGTTATTAAAGAAATTTTTTGCGGCGCCCTTTTTTTCTGTTTTTTCCGCCATATTAACAATAATTGCATTAAAGTCTATGGCGGCGCCCCTTTTCGTCCACCCTCAGCCGGCGCCCTTTTTTCCTGCTACCCTGATACTGAAGCATTTTCTTTTAGGAAGCCAAATTCAATTTGCAGTGAAACTGTAGTAGGTCAACTCATCCTGCTCCCCTGCCACCACTGCTGACAGTATGAGTCATCAGACGGGAGGGATGAGGGCGGGGCACCTGGGAGACAGCAGCTGGCAGGCTTGACTTGAGCTACATCGCACAACTGCTATAGCTGTATTTCACTGCACTTTTGAAGTGGCTGTACAGAAGGGCTCTTATCAAACACTTGCGTTTCAGGAAAATGGTAGAATCATATGCAGTGATTCACTTGCAGGGTCACTACAAGCACAATGTAGTCTCATCTCAAAAAATAGCCCCTTCCATCCATCGTCTCCCTTTGTTGGAAGGATTCTTAGTAGTTTTGGGTCAACCCGAGCTGCTTGGGTGTTCTGTTGGAAGGATTGGTGAAAGGATGAATGAACATTGCTGTTGCCACGAGAACATACCTCCCAACCCAGGATAGTCCCGGCCAAGTCAGGAAGGTTTGGAGGTATGCAGGTACTGTGTGGCCCCTCAGCTTTGCTGACTCCTTCTCGGTGCTGAGCTATGCCCCACCCTCTGTTCCCCACTGAAGGGTTTATTTATGCTCATCTCAGTGTCCTCTATGTGCTCAGAGTGTCAGATGCAGGGAATGTTCCAGAATTAAGAAAGTAAAACGGCCGCACCCATGCCACAGAGATGAAGGGCTTGAGTCACAAAGCGGTGCTAACCTAGTCAGCATGCCTAAAAGACTTTGGGCGTGATATGTAGGCTGCTAACTAGGTTACTGCAGCACGGTGTGCACGATACGTCTCACCGCGATGCGACTTTAATGTCGACCTTATAGGCGCATCGGATGCTACGTTAAAGTCGCATTGTGGTGCGACGCTGTGCGTGCGCAAAGTTTTGCAAGCGGGACTTTGCGCGCGAGTTGATTTTATCCCGCCTAAACTGAGTTTAGGCGTGAAGGGGGGCTTTTCACAAGCGTGCTAACAGTTAGCACTGCTTTGTGAATCAAGCCCGAAAATATACTGTCCATCTGGATTAAATTTCAATGTACATCAGTAAAAGCAATGTTATTTGGCTAGGCACACATGGCACAGGGATAGGGTCTACCTGACTCTAGCTCATGTTTTTGTAGCCTATTACATGGAATATAATCATTTAGCATTACAAATGTCAGATACCACTTGGTTGGTTGGACTGAAGAGCAGTGTGTGTTCTGTCCAAACTCCTCCCCTTATTCTGTCAACACCCACAAGAGGAAGTCAGAGAGAAGCTGGGAGGCGGCCCTCCTTATGAGATCACAGAGCTGACCCCACCCACAGGGGGCAGCAAAGGGGTGAGGTCAGGTATACTTTGTGTTCAGATCTCTGTGGTCATATGACTGTTTAACCTTTACTGACAATGAAAAATCAGGGAGGATGAACTGCAGGAATCAGCCACACCAAAACATCGCCAGTCATGCCGCGATGCGGTGTGACTAAATTTATGGATAGCATGCTACAGTTTTTCGCAGTTCGCATGCGAGTCCTATAGGGATTGTATTGAGCCACACCGCACTGCGACACGACCGGAAGTACATGCGGGTGTATGCTGTGCGGTGTGGCGACCGCACCGCGGCAATGTGGCCAGTGGAAACGGGTCCTTCAAGAATTAGAGGCAGAGAATCTGCAGAATGCCAAGCAACTGGTATTGTTAAAATGATATAAATATGGCAGCCTCCATATCCCTCTCACATCAAGTTCACTTTACATAACTGAAAATCCACCATAAGGAGATCGACTAGTCCAAAACCTGTCAGATGTGTCAGATTTTCATTGCTTACTGTACTGTAAGTGTCAGGAACATACTGTAGTAAATAAGTCATTTATAGAGCACTTTACTCTAGAAGAAATGTACCATTTGCGGGGTGACAATGAGCAGCTCGCCGTGGTCCACAGGAAGTCAGATTAAAGCGCTCGTCGCATTGAGATAGGAGATCGCGCTCCCCTCCCCCCTCTCTGGGCTGGCACAGGCTGGCGTTTCATGTTTAGAAAGCTCAGCGAGGGCTTTACATTAATAGAACTGCTGATGCTCTGCTAGATTTAAATCTACATTCTGCATTTATTGGGCGTCTGCTGCGTTTTGGCAAACATTTAGCAGCAGCTGTAGATCCTGACAGAAGGTTTTATACAGTAATATTCCAGCCTGGAACGTGGCTGAGGAACATCACATCTGAAATGGTAGGACGTTTGTTCTGTCCCGGCCTGCTACTGACTACTAGAGCCACAAATGTCCTCTGCACCAATACAGGGTGCTGCCCGTACACAGGGTGCTGCACATACACAGGGTGCTGCCCGTACACAGGGTGCTGCCCGTACACAGGGTGCTGCCCGTACACAGGGCGCTGCCCGTACACAGGGTGCTGCCCATACACAGGGCGCTGCCCATACACAGGGTGCTGCCCGTACACAGGGTGCTGCCCATACACAGGGTGCTGCCCATACACAGGGTGCTGCCCGTACACAGGGTGCTGCCCATACACAGGGTGCTGCCCATACACAGGGTGCTGCCCGTACACAGGGCGCTGCCCGTACACAGGGTGCTGCCCAATACACAGGGCGCTGCCCATACACAGGGCGCTGCCCATACACAGGGTGCTGCCCGTACACAGGGTGCTGCCCATACACAGGGTGCTGCCCATACACAGGGCGCTGCCCATACACAGGGCGCTGCCCATACACAGGGTGCTGCCCATACACAGGGTGCTGCCCATACACAGGGTGCTGCCCGTACAGAAGGTGCTGCCCATACACAGGGTGCTGCCCATACACAGGGTGCTGCCCATACACACAGGGTGCTGCACATACACAGGGTGCTGCCCGTACACAGGGTGCTGCCCGTACACAGGGTGCTGCCCGTACACAGGGCGCTGCCCGTACACAGGGTGCTGCCCATACACAGGGCGCTGCCCATACACAGGGTGCTGCCCATACACAGGGTGCTGCCCGTACACAGGGTGCTGCCCATACACAGGGTGCTGCCCATACACAGGGTGCTGCCCGTACACAGGGTGCTGCCCGTACACAGGGTGCTGCCCATACACAGGGCGCTGCCCATACACAGGGTGCTGCCCATACACAGGGTGCTGCCCGTACACAGGGTGCTGCCCATACACACGGTGCTGCCCGTACACAGGGTGCTGCCCATTCACAGGGTACGCCCCGTACACAGGGTGCTGCCAGTACACAGGGTGCTGCCAGTACACAGGGTGCTGCCAGTACACAGGGTGCTGCCCATACACAGGGTGCTGCCCGTACACAGGGTGCTGCCAGTACACAGGGTGCTGCCAGTACACAGGGTGCTGCCAGTACACAGGGTGCTGCCCATACACAGGGTGCTGCCCGTACACAGGGTTCTGCTTATACACAGGGTGCTGCCCGTACACAGGGTGCTGCACATACACAGGGTGCTGCCCATACACAGGGTGCTGCCCGTACACAGGGTGCTGCCCGTACAGAGGGTGCTGCCCATACACACAGGGTGCTGCCCATACACAGGGTGCTGCCCATACACAGGGTGCTGCACATACACAGGGTGCTGCCCGTACACAGGGTGCTGCTCATACACAGGGTGCTGCCCGTACAGAGGGTGCTGCCCATACACAGGGTGCTGCCCGTACACATGGTACTACTCATACACAGGGTGCTGCCCATACACAGGGTGCTGCCCATACACAGGGTGCTGCCCGTACAGAGGGTGCTGCCCATACACAGGGTGCTGCCCGTACACAGGGTGCTGCACATACACAGGGTGCTGCCCGTACACAGGGTGCTGCCCATACACAGGGTACTGCCCGTACACAGGGTGCTGCCCATACACAGGGTGCTGCCCGTACACAGGGTGCTGCCCGTACACAGGGTGCTGCCCGTACACAGGGTGCTGCCCATATACACAGGGTGCTGCCCGTACACAGGGTGCTGCCAGTACACAGGGTGCTGCCCATACACAGGGTGCTGCCCGTACACAGGGTGCTGCCCGTACACAGGGTGCTGCCCATATACATAGGGTGCTGCTCATACACAGGATGCTGCCCGTACAGAGGGTGCTGCCCATACACAGGGTGCTGCCCGTACACATGGTACTACTCATACACAGGCTGCTGCCCATACACAGGGTGCTGCCCATACACAGGGTGCTGCCCGTACACATGGTACTACTCATACACAGGGTGCTGCCCATACACAGGGTGCTGCCTGTACACAGGGTGCTGCCCGTACACAGGGTGCTGCCCATACACAGGGTGCTGCCCGTACACAGGGTGCTGCCCATACACACAGGGTGCTGCCCATACACACAGGGTGCTGCCCATACACAGGGTGCTGCTCATACACAGGGTGCTGCCCGTACACAGGGTGCGGCCCGTACACAGGGTGCGGCCCGTACACAGGGTGCTGCCCATACACAGGGTGCTGCCCGTACACAGGGTGCTGCCCATACACAAGGTGCTGCCCGTATACAGGGTGCTGCCCATACACAAGGTGCTGCCCGTACACAGGGTGCTGCCCGTACACAGGGTGCTGCCCGTACACAGGGTGCTGCCCGTACACAGGGTGCTGCCCATATACACAGGGTGCTGCCCGTACACAGGGTGCGGCCCGTACACAGGGTGCTGCCCGTACACAGGGTGCTGCCCGTACACAGGGTGCTGCCCGTACACAGGGTGCGGCCCGTACACAGGGTGCGGCCCGTACATAGGGTGCTGCCCGTACACAGGGTGCTGCCCGTACACAGGGTGCTGCACGTACACAGGGTGCTGCCCGTACACAGGGTGCTGCCCGTACACAGGGTGCTGCCCGTACACAGGGTGTTGCCCGTACACAGGGTGCTGCCCGTACACAGGGTTCTGCACGTACACAGGGTGCTGCCCGTACACAGGGTGCTGCCCGTACACAGGGTGCTGCCCGTACACAGGGTGCTGCCCGTACACAGGGTGCTGCCCGTACACAGGGTGCGGCCCATACACAGGGTGCTGCTCATACACAGGGTGCGGCCCGTACACAGGGTGCGGCCCGTACACAGGGTGCTGCCCGTACAGAGGGTGCTGCCCGTACACAGGGTGCTGCCCGTACACAGGGTGCGGCCCGTACACAGGGTGCTACCTATATACACAGGGTGCTGCCTGTACACAGGGTGCTGCCCGTACACAGGGTGCTGCCCATACACAGGGTACGCCCCATACACAGGGTGCTGCCCGTACACAGGGTGCTGCCCATACACAGGGTATGCCCCATACACAGGGTGTTGCCCGTACACAGTGTGCTGCCTGTACACAGGGTGCTGCCTGTACACAGGGTGCTGCCCATATACACAGGGTGCTGCCCGTACACAGGGTGCTGCCCGTACACAGGGTGCTGCCCATATACACAGGGTGCTGCCCATACACAGGGTGCTGCCCGTACACAGGTTGCTGCCTATACACAGGGTGCTGCCCATACACAGGGTGCTGCCCATACACAGGGTACGCCCCATACACAGGGTGTTGCCCGTACACAGTGTGCTGCCTGTACACAGGGTGCTGCCCATACACAGGGTGCTGCCTGTACACAGGGTGCTGCCCATACACAGGGTGCTGCCCATATACACAGGGTGCTGCCCGTACACAGGGTGCTGCCCCTACACAGGGTGCTGCCCATATACACAGGGTGCTGCTCATATACACAGGGTGCTGCCCGTACACAGGGTGCTGCCCATATACACAGGGTGCTGCCCGTACACAGGGTGCTGCCCGTACACAGTGTGCTGCCCGTACACAGGGTGCTGCCCATATACACAGGGTGCTGCCCGTACACGGTGCTGCCCATACACAGGGTGCTGCCCTACACAGGGTGCTGCCCGTACACAGGGTGCTGCCCGTACTTCGGAATTTGCTTTGTTCAGTTTTCGGGTCAGTCTTGGTTTCTTGTATTTGCAGATAAATGTGGATGCAGCCTGCAGTTGGCATTAAGCAGGCATCAGGTTGGCACGGCAGCTACCTAATCTGCTCTAAATAAAGTCTGCAGCAAGCGCTAGTAGCATGGTGACCCCGGGCACACCATCACTGGCTGGCATCCTGCTGCCACTCTCCCAGAGCCAGTTCTAAGGCTCACCGCTGCGTGTGCGGCCCGTGCCTGATTCTTCATGCAAATAACCAGGAAAACGACCAATGCACAGCAGACCGCTCCCGACTTCTGCAGCGGCTGCTTCCCTTCCGTCGTCAAGCTGTTCCGACTCTTAGCAAGGCGGCCTAAACCATCTAGACATAATCACATATGGCCCGCTCCGTGCCAAAACGGCTAACGAGTGCAAGAGAGCGATTCGTGCTGTTCTGGCAACACAGGCCCGTCGTGTAGAGGGTGTAACACTACAGAAAGGATTGTTACGCTTTCTGGGCTCATATTTCAAAGCGTAGGATATTGGGCAGTTATGCAAATAGACCAGCAGGGGGCTCTGCACTTACTTCTGGATTTCACAGGAAGCACAATGTCACATTTATGCACAACCCTGTTTCATTTTGCATATTGGCACATATACAATTAACATTTTCTCCAGAGTCATCTCCTAGGAGATATATTTTTTCATCTTCTCTTTAAAATATCTTTTCAGCGCTTGAAAACATACCAAAAAAACAAACAAAAAACAGGTGATGCAAAACTGTACACATTCCAGAGTGGCCTTTTATTGTGGCCAGTCTAATGGTGCCCATACATGGTACAATTTTTTTAATTACATAATTTTGTTCGATTATTTTATTAGATCGAATTTAAAGATTTTTCCAACATGTCCCAGTGGATTTTCATTGAAAAAACGGGATAATCGTTTGTTTTTCTTGATCGAAAAAAAAGATTATTTTTTTACTTTCATTTGATTCGATTGTTTTGGAGGAATAAATGGGAAAATTGAATGTTTTTATTGTACCATGTATGGGCACCATAAGGCCAGGGCCGGGCCGAGGCATAGGCTGGAGAGGCTCCAGCCTCAGGGCGCAGTGTAGGAGGGGGCGCAGAATTCATTCAGCTGTCATTCCTAATTGTGTATGAAGCAGAAAGAAATAAGAAAAGGGGATACATGGCAGTGACTGCAAGCCAGATAACTAGATATTAAGGTGTTGGGGAGGTTGTGGGCCCTGTGGCCCTCTTAGTCTAATAGCAATCAGTGTGTGACGGCTGGGGTGGGAGGGATGAAGGGGCGCACTTTGGTGTCTCAGCCTTGGGTGTGGGAGGACCTTGTCCCGGCTCTGCATAAGGCACACCTGTGCAATATTCATGCTGTCTAATCGGCACCTTGATAGGCCACACCCGTGAGGTGGGGAGCAGAGCCGGGACAAGGTCCTCCATAGCGATGATCACAGATATGCAAATTGTTCCGAGTTGATGTAAATGTATGCATTTTTTTTGTGTGTAAATGTATGAAGCTTAAAAATGGACCAATCAATTTAAACCTGATTTTAAATTAATTGGTCCATTTTCAAACTGCATACATTTGCATAAAAATTTGCATAATTTTGGGACAATTTGCATCTCATTGATCATCCCTAGTCCTTCAGCACCCAAGGCTGAGACACCCTCCATCCCTCCCTCCCCAGCCGTCACACACTGATTGCTATTAGACCAAGAGGCATCCCAGGGCCCCCAACACCTTAATCTCTAGTTATATGACTTGCAGTCACTGCCATGTATCCCCTTTTCATATTTCTTCTTATTTTCACAAATATATACATACACAGGTAGACTTCGTTAACAAACAAGAAAAGGACTGTAGGTTCGACCTTTGTGGCCCTTACAGAAATCCAGCCCTGATCAGTGGACCCTTTAAAGAGAAACTCCGACCAAGAATTCAACTTTATCCCAATCAGTAGCTGATAACCCCTTTTCTATGAGAAATCTATTCCTTTTCACAAACAGACCATCGGGAGGCGCTGAATGACTGATATTGTGGTGAAACCCCTCCCACAAGACACTCTGAGGACCGTGGTACTCCTTGCAGTTTCCTGTCTGTGAACCGTGTTGCATTGTGGGAAATAGCTGTTGACAGCTGTTTCCAACTGCCAAAAAAGCATACAGCAGCTACATCACCTGGCAGAAGTAAAAATGTCACCATGTGATAAATGTCAGAATGTAAATCAGGGAGAGGAAAGATTTTACAATGGGCAAACACTGACTAAATCATTTATACATACTGTAATTATTGTAAAAATGAAGCACTTTTTTTATTACATTATTTTCACTGGAGTTCCTCTTTAACAGCAGTTATTAGTTGTTGTTTGGTGGCAGGTATGTTTATACACATCATGTTACTCTGGATACAGAAAAAAAAAACGGTACGAAGAATAGTTTCAATTTTATATGAATTTTTAACTTGCACGAAATGACAACATTCTGTAGTAAAAACAATCTTTCCAGGCTGGAGTTTTTTCCTGCACAGTTTTTTTCCTCTCTTTCTTCCAAGCATTGCTCCATTATCATCTGCTTAGATGAGAAATTCTGAGAATAGTCATGATCTCCATTTGCTATAATAAACATCACCATCTGCTTGTAATCTGGAGAGCTGCGCTCAAGCAGCTCCCGCGATAAGCCTGTTTGGCTGCGGACAGACAGCTGTGATCGTACCTCAGCTGCAATGAGACAGCAGCAACAGCACAGTATACGGCAGGCAGGAGCGTTTCTGTGTTGTGCGCAATCGGGGCTCTTCTTGTTGGTCATCTTCAAGATGCATTTTTGTTAGTCATTTTCAGGTCACCCTGAAGTTAACCACTTCAGGACCGTAGGTTTACACCCCCCTAGTGACCAAGCTATTTTTTTTTTACAATTCAGGCCACTGCAGCTTTAAGGGCTCGCTGCAGGGCTGTACAACTCAGCACACAAGTGAGTCCCACCCCCTTTTCTGCCCACCAACAGAGCTTTCTGTTGGTGGGCTCTGATTCCTCCTGCGATGTTTGTTTATAATTTATTTGTTAGTTTTTTTTAAATAAAACTACCTATTTTTTATTTTTTCCCTTGCCCTTCCTCCCCCAGCCCCCCAGCCCGCCGATGACAGCAATCGGCTGTCATAGGCATCAGCCTATGAGAGGGGATCCCGATCGGAGCCTCTGTAGGGGACAGCCGAGTGACACGACTGTCCCCAGTACAATAGATCGCAGCGCTGTACAATGGAAATTGACGTCTATTTCGCCGTCTAACAGTCTCCTAGGGGCAATCGGCACTGGGAGACTGATAGACGGAGCGGAGCGCGCATTGGCGTGCGCGATCTCCTGAAAAACCCCACCCCCAGAACTTCATAGAAACTGGCGTTACGCGGCCCTGGGGCTGCAACCCTTCTGACGCCGGTGTTAGTTGGTCGGGAGGGGGTTAAAGGGAACCTGAAATGACGATAATGGGTGTATTTTTCCTTTCCTGCCCTTGAGGTGCGCAGACTTCCTTGCGGCCCACCCCGACCGCTTCGTTATCTTCTCATCCCCTCGGTAAGTAGGTCACCACGCTCTTCTGCGCATGCCCAGTGGCCGGGTGCACAACACCCATCTCGCTCCTGTATCCAGGAGCATCCTGCGCAGACGCACAATGCTTCCGGGCAGAATTGCACGACTGGCTGTGACTGGCCAAATTACCGGGAAGGGGGGGGGGGTGGGGGATAATTAGATGACAACGGAGTGGCCAGATTCCCGGTGGAGGAGCCCACGCCCACTAAAGCCACACGTAAGTACAAATATATTATAATTATTATTATTTATACAGCGCCAACATATTCTGCAGCTCTTTACAAAGCACAGTAAGACAACACGGGGAACATAGGTACAGGCAAAAAATGTACAGCAGAGTCTCGAGTACCACAATTGCAACAAAAACAGTAAACATTAGGAGGATGACCCTGCCCTTGCGATCTTACAATGTAAAGGGAGTGGGAGACACACTAGGTAAGGAGACGTGGGGGTGGATGAGGCAGTGAGCCTTTGCCTCTGATTACACTGTGAACTGATAAGTAAACAGGGGCTAAAAAATGTTATAAGCTTGTCTGAACAGGTGTTTTTTTTAACAGTGCGTTTGAAAATGTCCAGGTTTGGAGCATGACGTACAGGTTGTGGAAGAGAGTACCAGATAAGGGGTGATGCTCGTGTAAAGTCCTGGATGCGAGTATGAGAGGAGGAGATCAGCTTAGAGGCCAGGAGAATTTTTTTGGGAGGAGTGAAGGTTGCGGGAGGGACAATATCTAGTGATTAATGAGGAGTAGAGTTGGGCCGAACCTCCGATTTTAGGTTCGCGAACCGGGTTCGCGAACTTCCGCGGAAGGTTCGGTTCGCGTTAAAGTTCGCGAACCGCAATAGACTTCAATGGGGATGCGAACTTTGAAAAAAAAAAATAATTATGCTGGCCACAAAAGTGATGGAAAAGATGTTTCAAGGGGTCTAACACCTGGAGGGGGGCATGGCGGAGTGGGATACACGCCAAAAGTCCCCGGGAAAAATCTGGATTTGACGAAAAGCAGCGTTTTAAGGGCAGAAATCACATTGAATGCTAAATGACAGGCCTAAAGTGCTTTAAAACATCTTGCATGTGTATACAGGTATGCAGTGGTGGGTTCACAGAACAGGTATGCAGTGGTGGGTTCACAGAACAGGTATGCAGTGGCAGCAGGATCACTGAACAGGTATGCAGTGGTGGGTGGGTTCACAGAACAGGTATGCAGTGGTGGGTTCACAGAACAAGTATGCAGTGGCAGGATCACTGAACAGGTATGCAGTGGTGGGTGGGTTCACAGAACAGGTATGCAGTGGCAGCAGGATCACTGAACAGGTATGCAGTGGTGGGTGGGTTCACAGAACAGGTATGCAGTGGCAGCAGGATCACTGAACAGGTATGCAGTGGTGGGTGGGTTCACAGAACAGGTATGCAGTGGCAGGATCACTGAACAGGTATGCAGTGGTGGTGGGTGGGTTCACAGAACAGGTATGCAGTGGCAGGATCACTGAACAGGTATGCAGTGGCAGGATCACAGTACAGGTATGCAGTGGGCTGAGGGCTCACTGAACAGAACAGGTATGCAGCCAGGAAGAAGTTAAGCCTAACTAATCTTTCCCTATATGAGAGACTGCAGCAGCTCGCCCTACTCTCACTAATGCAGGCACACGAGTGTCCGTAATGGCCGCCGCTGCCTGCCTTATATAAGGGGGGTGGGGCTCCAGGGGCTAGTGTAGCCTAATTGGCTACACTGGGCCTGCTGACTGTGATGTAGAGGGTCAAAGTTGACCCTCAGGTGCATTATGGGGCGAACCGAACTTCTTCCGCAAAACGTTCGCGTGCGGTACCCGCACGCGAACCACCTAAGTTCGCGCGAACCACGTTCGCCGGCGAACCGTTCGGCCCAACTCTAATGAGGAGATGTATGGAGGGGGCAACTCGTGAAGGGCTTCATATTTTTACCCATTATTGTCATGTCAGCCATACTTAAAGGATAACTGTAGTGAGATTGATATAGAGGCTGACATATTTCTTTTCTTTTAAGCAATACCAAATGCCTGGCTGTCCTGCTGATCCTCTGCCCAGTGCACAACAAAAACCTCCAGCAGATCTGCAAAACACTAGAGGTTTTTGAAGCAGATTTTCAGAGCGATTCTAGGCATGATTAGAGAGGTTTTCTACACAAGCCTGGCGTTTTTGGAGGGTCGTTGTGCAGCAGATTTCAAATATTGTTACAGTAAAGCTGTTACTGAACAGCTTCTGTAACAAAAACGCCTGGAAAACTGTTCTGATCCTGCATTTTTAAGAGCTGTTTTCCACTTTCCTATACTGTAACATTGAGGCAGAAACGCCTCATAAATCTAAAAAATGCTGCATCCTGGGAGTTTGCGTTTGTGGAAAAAAAACACTCTGGTGAGCACCATCCCAATCACTTTCATTAGCCAAGCGGTTTTCCCCCTGCAAGCATTTTAAAAAACGCTTCAGAACCGCTCTGGTGTGCATCAGCCCCAAGACATTTAGCCATAGACCCTAAAAACATGCAGCAGATCAGGTGTTTCTGACATTATTGACAAGATTAGCTGCATGCTTGTTTCTGGTGTGATTCAGACACTACTGCAGCCAAATAGACAGCAGGGCTGCCAGGCAACTGGCATTGTTAAACAGAAAATAAATATGGCAGCCTCCATTTACCCCTCACTACAGTTGTCCTTTAAAGGTGTCCCTACATTACTTGATTTTCCTGTTTGAGCGACCATTGGATTTAATTGAATCAGGGGAGAATTTATTATTTACCATTCTGCAAAATCCATGCACATTTGCTGATATCTGATTGAATCAACCAATTTACTTGATCTGGCAGGATAGAAAATATCTGTCGATTGTAAAGGAATCGGCTCCTGCTCACATGATTTCGATCGACAAAGAATCTATTTTTGGTTTCAGGGCATGGAGGCACAACATCTTTCTGCTCGATTGTCGGAGAATTGCATAGGATCTCGTTTGCAGTGAGTGGCCTAATAGTCATTTGACTGTTGATTGCCCACTAAAGTTGATCAATTAATCCCTCAAATTAAAATCAAGTAATGTATGGGCACCTTTAAACTGAGCAATATAAACTTATTTAAACTTTTGTTTCCAGCAGTGTGAACTCTAGATACCAGAATTAAAGAGTGTCTGAAGCGAGAATAAAACTTGCTTTTTACCTTATATTCAGCAGGGGCATGTTTGCCCCTGCTAAAACGCCACTATCCCGCGGCTGAACGAGGGGTCTTTACCCCCCAAATCCCCTCCGTGCTGTGCGGGTATCGCTTCCTGTTGAGGCAGGGCTAATGGGCCGCAGCCCTGCCTCTCAGCGCGTCTATCAGCGCTGATCGACGCCTCTCCCCGCCCCTCTGAGTCTTCCTTCACTGAGAGGGGCGGGGAGAGGCGGAGATCCGCCGCTGATAGACTCGCTGAGAGGCAGGGCTGCGGCCATTAGCTCTGCCTCCAAGAGCAGCAAAATCTACGACCAAGTTGGTCGTGGATTTTGCAGGGGGGGATTTGAGTGGTAAAGACCCCTCATTTAGCTGTGTTTTAGCAGGGGCAAACATGCCCCTGCTGAACATAAAGTACTAAAAAGCGAGTTTTATTCTCGCTTCAGAGTCTCTTTAAGTAGCCATGTCCCCAGATATCAGAATTAAATAACCATGTCCCCAGATATCAGAGTTATTAAGCAGTGTTCCTCCAAACACAAGAATTAAGCAACACTCAGCTTCTTATTTCTGACATCTGTGGGTATACGGCCTGTAGTGCGGACTAGAGATAGTATCAAAACCTTCCTTGCAGACCACCATCAGATTAAATGTTATTTTATTATCGTTTTTTTCTGCTGTTTATGGAAGAAGCACAGCGCTGCCCTTGATTTCCCGTTCTGCTCTTATACATTTTTTAACATCCTATTCTGATCCCTCCGGATTCCCAGAACTGAACAGAATGATATGGCAAGTCCAGAAGTCGGTGATATTCCCCGGTGGGCCGGCACAGACCCTCGGCTGTCAGTCACGGTGATTGTGCTGACAGATATGGTGCACGGTCAGTATGATGTATAATATTATACCTTCTATCTCCATCCACCTGGCGGAATAGCCGATACCTGATCTCCTGATAGCCGCTCTCTCTCTCTCTCTCTCTAGCTGCTTTTAATATTTCATGCAGGGCTACAATATCATTCTTATCAAACCTGAAACAGCTTTAGCTCTGTCCTTGGCACTGTGAAGCAATTCTCCGCCACACGCTGCTTTCGCTAATAAGGCAGCGATGCCTAGTTTTATTTTTCTAAGGATCAGATAGAGAAGCACCATCAATCATAATCATTAGTGACAATTGTTTGAAAAAAAGAAGAAATATTAGAGTTATTATTTCTTAATGTGTTTCTTAAAGCAGTATTTCCACAAAAAATTGAACCAAGATTTGAAGAGTGCTTTATTTGGTGTCGTGGTGTATTTGGGGTGTTCTGCGCATGTGCGGGCCAGCTTCACGTGCACTATGGCGCACTCCTGATGCTGTGGCCCCTGTCGCCCAACCACTACTGCGCAGGCGCAGAACACTCACTGGAGCAGAACGATGGTGCACGCGTGGCCAAGCTTCGGGAATTTCCGATTTTAAAGTCGGAAAACCACTGCGCCTGCACGGCCGTGTCCTCGCTCCCGCTGACGTCACCAGGAGTGTACTGCACAGACGCAGACTGTACTCTGCCTGCACAATACACTCCTGGTGACGTCAGTGGGAGGGAGGGCGTGGCCGAGCAGACGCAGTGGTTTTCTGACTTTAAAGTCTGAAATTCCAGAAGTGAACCGGAGGCGGGGCCGGAGCATCGGTGAGTGGCTGCGCGGGCACAGGACGTCTGCGGGGGACCATTAGAAGCCCCGGGTAAGTTCAACTCTTTTTCTCCCGACCCCCTACAGTGGTTCTTTAAGTAAGATCTTTCATTCCTATGATTAATGTGCTATTTTTGTATCTGTTTTTAAACGTCCTTCCTGCAGTGTGGTGCCTAAAACTATATCCCTTACTCCAGATGTGACCTCGAAAGTGATGAATACAGAGGGTTTAGCTACTGTTGGCTGACATCGAATATGGTTGCTTAGTCATTATCAAGCAGTATTCCCAAGTCTGATGTACCCATCTTCATCCTATTTAGCTTATATGATGCTACAACATGCGCGGCTTTACATTTAAATCTCATCTGTCAGGTGAGTGTTGGCAATTACACTTATTTTTGTATCTGCAAAGACAACAATACTTTCCATTCCACCTACTTGGCCATTAAAAAATAAATTGAAGAGAACTGGACTCAACACTGACCCTTGTGGGACCCCACAGCTCACAGACAGTTTTCTAAAGTATAAAAAGTTTGTTCCACATAGAACAAAACATCCACACCCAACTTCCTCACTCTACATTCGGCTTACATTTCAACATTCTGCCATCTGTGCATTCATTTTGTTCAAATGACTTTGTTTTGCTTTTGTATTTATTTGGATTGTCTTTTAGTAGTTTTGGGGAGATACAATTTGATAAAAATTGGATAATTATTTTCTTTAATTATATTTATTTGGACAGTAGTCTGGCAATTAATTTAAACCTAACAGCCAGTTTATTCTCTTCATACATTTATTATTCATGTCATATGGTTGATTACTCTATTGAGTAAGACTCTCAAGCCCTGTAGATAATTTAATTTTTTTTTCTAACATGGTATCCAGAGTGATATCCTCCCAACTGCTGAAAAATGCAGGACTCTGCACAGTGACTGTAATTATTTCTTTACAGTTAAAGGGAACCTGAACCGAGTAAAATTGTTTAAAATAAACACATGATGTACATGCAAATGAGTATTACTTACTTATCTTGTCATAAATTCCTTGCAGAAGCTCATCATTTACTTCTAACAACGATTCCTTCTAGCTCTGTCAAGATTTTGTCACAACTCAGTGGCTGTCAGTTTTATATCAGTTGTTGTCAGTTATAACTGAAAGGACAACTGATGTGCAAGGTAATGTCCATGCTTCCTTATGACTCAGGTAGACAATGTTACAGTTTAACAGTGTGCTGACCCGGAAGCTGTTATGAGGTCATCACCATTTTTAAAATGGAGGACAGAGAATTCAATCGATCACAGTGGACAAAATAGGACGCGGGAGAGGAGAAAGAGACTGAGAAGTAGACTACACGGGAGGTAAGTATGACTTGTGTATGATGTGTAAATGTTTATTTTGACTTTGAATTTTCAGTTCAGGTTTGCTTTTAAAAAAATAGTTGCTATGACTCATGTAACTAGGAAGATACGTACATATAAATAAATCATCTTAAAGAACAAGCGACACCCATGCTAACCTAGAAATAAAAAAACACATATATAAGTATATAAATACTGGCTCTACTTACATAACAGATGTATTGTGCTATCCACGTGATGATTCCTGTGAATTTTACAAAGGAAAAGCAGAAAATCCTATTCTAGGCAGTGGCCATCTTGCCAAGCTAATGCTGACATCATATCCTCCCTGACTCTTGTTTCCCCTCCCTCCCTTCTCTTTCTCATTGTGTATTTATTAGCTGCCCTCCTCCCAGAGTCTTGTTTTTTTTTAATTTACACAGCAAATCACTGAGTCACCTCAGCCTTGCTTGTAAACACAAGTGATCAGCTAGGCAGGGAAATACATGGAAGAGGAGGAATATATTATAGATAAAAAGAACTCCCAGCATTCAAAAGAACTCCCAGCATTCAACTCTTTGGCACTGTTTGGCACTAGGGCCAGTGCTCCTATAGTATGTAATAACTCCAAACCATAACAGCAGAAAAAAGTTTTGAATGCAGGATTAGCATCTTTATCACTTAAAGTGAACCTCCAGACTAAAAATCGACTCAGCAGCACTGAAAAGGCTTGGTGTTGCTTTAACAGTTTCACAGCATCAGAACTTTGTTTCTCTTATACAAGCCTCATTTTTAGCTGCACAGAAGAAAACTGCCCGGGCTTTTTTCCCCTGATGCTGTGCAAAGCATGATGGGATTTCTGATGTTGTTGTTCTCATTCTGCTGTTTTGGTGCAATTTTTTTTTTTTTTTACATTTTGAATTTGACATTTGAAGCCTAGCGTGTGCAGCTGGGAGGGGTAATCAGGACACAGGATAGTTGGAACTGTGTCTTATGCTCCTTGTCACCTCCTTTCAACCAAAAATATGGCTCCCCCCATGACAAAGATGGCAGCCCCCATGAATCACAAACATTTGCCTGTTCTTTTAAAACAGTGTGGGTAAAAAATTATATTACCTATCTATTCTAATTAACATAACTAATGTAACTTAATAACAGTATGTTTGTTTAGGCTGAAGTTCCCCTTTAATACACTCAGACCAGTTGCTGTTGAAATTTGATTTTTATGGTGACAATACTGCTTTAAAGGTTTTCCTTGAAATAAGTGAAAGTTGCTGAAAGTCTAATGCTACGTACACACATGTGACAACGATCGTTCGTTGTGAACGACGAACGAACTTTTAATTGATGAAAGAACGAAGTAAAGTTAGTTTTTAAATGTGTGTAACGATCTGATCGTTAGAACGAACGTTACATCACATAAAGCAACTATTGCGCTTGCGCATAAAAATGAGAAGTTTCATGGAGAAATAGCGAAATGCGCATGTCAAGCCTAGTACGAACGACAGTTTCCAACGATGTACTACGATCGTCGTTGGTAAAAATCCGCCAAGCTAGATCGTTCGTTTTTAACGATCTAGCTCGTCCGTCGTTAGACTTAATGATCGTTGGTTGCTTTTTTTTAAACGATCGTCGTTTGAAACGATCGGGGAACGATCGTTTCAAACGACTATAGTCGCATGTGTGTACACACCTTAAGGATTATACTTAGATTTAACGCTACGTGTAATTAACTTCCCATCAGCCATCACGTTACCTTTTTTAAAGTAGCCCGTCGAATGCTCACATATCAAGGCACGTCTTGAATTATGGTGATCTAATGGACGCGACGCTTTAGCAAGACAAATGTTCAGGATACGAGAGGACAAATTGCACATTTAGCCCCAAAGCGCCGCAGCGGCGGGATGCAAATGCGCGCTGCTAATGGCTTAATAATGATATGTTTCTATACGTTCAGCATGTAAAAATTGAGCCATATGTATCAGGCGCACAATTAATGCTCCTGCTACATGGCCTATATCCGTCCCCCCTGCTGATTTGTAATTGTGTCATGTTCACATTGGTACGGTCCATTTAGCGTTTGCGGTGATCAATCTTGTTGGTACATTGGTCCTGACATGCCGAAGTTAACGGGTGACATTAAAGAAAAAGCATTAACTTTTTTCTTTTTCATGTCAGTAAGCGAGAGAGAGAGAAAGAGAGAGAGAAGGAAAAAACAAGTTTTTTTTTCATGTGACAAATAAGTAGAAATTAATATAAATGACTTTTCTTTTCACGCTTAAAAGAGCGACAATGAAAAATACAGGTTGTTGCGACACGAGCCAGCGGCGGGTCCACGGGACTACGATTCAGCTCGTGAGGCGGGATACATACTGGTGGCATATCATTCCTCAAACAAAAATTCTTAGAATTAGATTAAGGGGGCGTTTCCACTTGAGCGGAAACCGCCGCGAATCCGCAGTTTCCCCGCAGACGAATAGTGCAGGGAAACTCTGTCATAGGGTGCAATGGTAACACCGGCCAAATCGCTGCCGCTAGCGATTCGGCCGGCTTTTCCATCCGAATCGGTGCGGGAGGCTGCGGATCCCATAGCCGTGCATGGCACAGCTGATGGGATTCGTCTGCTTTCCCCGCAGACCCGGAAGAGCCCCCCCGGGAATCTCTGTGCCCCCCTGAGGGCTTCCCCTGGTCAGTAACATACAGGTAACTGTCTCCAGGTTCCAGCAGCATATAGTGAACAGGATAGGGTCTGTAAAAAACTCTCCATGTCAGTCTGAGTCTATGCAGGCATTAAAGATAATGGGAGTCCATTATTAAAAAAAGGAAACCAGATACTTAATAATAATAATGCTTACATTTGTATAGCGTTTTTCTCCTGTTGGACTCAAGAGCTGCAGCCACTAAGGCCACACCCTGCAGTGTTAGGGAGGATTGCCTTGAACTCCTTATTGAATAGGTACTGACCCTAACCAGAAATCGAAGCCGTGGCCACCCATATCAAAGGTGGTGCCCTTAAACCGTTCACCATCCAGCCACTTACCTCAGGTGAGGGAAGGCTCTGGGTCCTAATGAGCCTTCCCTCTCCTCTTCCAGTGCCCTCGTTGCACCGGTAGCTCCTCCCGAAGACGGGCGGCACCACACTGTGCCCTGTCTCGCGCATGCGCAGTATGGATCGGCCCTTCTTCGGGAGCACTCGGGCTCCCCGAAGACTTCTGAAGCCTACTTTCAGTGGCAGAGAGAGCAGTATTTGTGTAATTAAGTCAAATACTGCTACGGGGGATTCTTCAATAATAGCACCATCATTTGGACAATCTGCTCTGCTTAACCCCTTGGGGACCAGGTACGTTGAAACAACGTCCAGCAGGTGGTGCTACCGTTCTGACTGAACGTTGATTCAACGTCCGCGCTAACGAACCGTCCGATTGTGCGCACCGGAGAGGGGAAATTAAGCTGTCATATGACAGCTGACATCTCCCCTCAGTGACCAGCAGCCATCGCGTATGGCTGCTGATCACGTGATCACTACGATCGCCATCGGATCGTAGTGATCAATTTGACAGCTGCAGCAGTAGGGGGGAAAGAAGAGGATCCACTCACCTCCCTGCTGTTCCAGCGACAATCGGCACCCCCCACCGCTCTTACTGGCATCTCTGCTCCTTCTGAAGTCAGCACCGGGTCCCGGCTTGATGACATCATCAAGTCGCGACCCGGAACTAAGCGGCAGTAGGAGCTGAGATGCCGGCCAGAGCGGAGGGATCCGTTGTGACTCATCGCTGGAGCCTGAAAGGTGAGTGAAGGCTGCTGCACACAGGGGGACACCTGGCCACCATGGGGGGACACTGCCCAGCCAGACCCTACAGGGATCCGGCTGCCTGACCCCCCAAACGCGCCCCCCCCCCTTCTGCAAAAATGCCTGGTCCTGAAGGGGGGTTAGGCGGCCGGTCCCAAAAGGGTTAAAAACATTTGAGTTCTGTTTGTGATGTTTACATTTGGTTACTATCATTGCTGAATTAGTTAGCCTTAACTTTATTACCTGAGTTAGGCGAGAAATATCTAAAGCTCGCCATACAAACATGGATTTTGATCAACCAGATAGGCCCCAATAGCCAGCCAACGAGCCCCCTTTGTGCCCCCCTCCCCCCAAAAAACAATGTTAAAGAGAAACTCCGACCAAGAATTGAACTTTATCCCAATCTGACGCTGATACCCCCTTTTACATGAGAAAGCTATTCCTTTTCACAAACAGACCATCAGAGGGCACTGTATGGCTGATATTGTGGTGAAACTTATCCCACAAGAAACAAGAAAAGAACGTACTCTTGGCAGTTTCCTGTCTGTGAACCTTGTTGCATTGTGGGAATTAGCTGTGTACAGCTGTTTACAACTGCCAAAAAAGCATGCAGCAGCTACATCACCTGCCAACAGTAAAGATGTTACCATGTAACAAATGTCAGAATGTAAATCAGGGATTTAAAATATTTTACAATGGTCAAACACTGACTAAATCCTTTATTATACATAATTATTGTAAAAATGAAGCAATTTTTGATTACATTATTTTCACTGGAGTTCCTCTTTAAGCTGGAGCCGCCACTGTTTGCAGCAAAGTGTCCCTTAACCAGTCGATGATACAAATACGCGAGTAGGAGCTGCGGTGCTATTAGGAGTCGCTATGCTGGAGGAATGTGTGTTATTTCTGAGTGGTTGGACATTAAGCAGCCTTATTACAGATAAATGCAATGTTTCTATCATAAGCAGCATGAATGGGTCTCTGAAAAGACATAAGAATACATTACAGCCCTCGTGTGAAGCAACGTTTACACACAGGACGCCGAGGCAGCCTTAATAATTCATACCATAAATGTATTTATGAAGACGTCTGCTTATAAGTACTTCTGCCATGTATTAAATTAATTAATGCATTTATCATTCTGGGCTCTTTGCCTTCGTCTGCAGGGAAATCGGCAGTGATATATATATATGAGAGGAGTAAGCCATGTTTAATTCATTCTGTGTGTGTCGCCCCTGTTCTTTTCAATGTTACAGTGTGTCCTGTGTAATCTACTCATGCAGGCTTCAATGAGGCCTGGTGTTCAGCCAGTTCTGTGGATTGATAAATGCCCATGGAGCTAAGTGGCCTATCCATACCTCCCAACTTTTTGAGATGGGAAAGAGGGACACTTTAACCACGCCCCTGCCACACCCTTAACCACACCCCTGGCACACCCCTAGTCACACCTACCATAAAGATTTCATGAGAAAAATGTGTTGATTTATAATTCAGACCACACTGGTCCTTTCTATCCTTCATTTTAACATCCTTTAATTTAACATTTTCCTTCATATCAACATTTGAAAATAAGAAATATATCATTTTAAAGGGTGGGAATAAAGAAGGTAGTAAATAAAGAGTCAAGAGTAATAAAGAGTCAATTAAACACATTTTTCAGTATAAAAAGCATATATTATTATTATTTATATTGCACCCAATATATTACGCAGCGCTGTACAGAGTCTATCGTCTTGTCACTGACTGTCCCTCAGAGGCGCTCACAAACTAACATAGTTACATGTCTGTATGGTGCAGTGTATGTATCATAGTCTAGGGCCAATTTAGGGGGAAGCCAATTAACTTATCTGTAGATTTTTGGGATGTGGGAGGAAACCGGAGTACCCAGAGGAAACCCACACAGACATGGTGAGACCATACAAACTTGCAGATGTTGCCCTGGCTAGGATTCAAACCAGGAAACCAGTGTTGCAAGGTGAGAGCACTAACCACTAGGCCACCATACACAGATCTATACATGTGTCCTAAAAGAGGGACAAATGAGGGAGAAAGAGAGACAGGGTACCCAAAGAGAGACTGTCTAAAACAGGGAAAGTTGGCAGCAATGGCCTATCCCTTGAGGCCGGTGGTTGCATGCATAAATGCAAAATGCAGCGGGAAAATTTGGGCGCAGAGTAAAGCCATAAAACATCTCACCCTGATGCTGCAAGAGTCCCGGCGGTGTTATCACTATTCCCCTTCCAGGCCGCTGTGAACTCTGGGGAAATACGTAAGTCGGCATTCAGCTATTCCTGGCGGCCGAATTACTCTGTTTTATAGCAATTTGGGCTCCGTCTCTGAGTGCTTCCTCCGTACTGCGTTTCTGCGAGTGCACGCTCCCGCACCACACACGCAATACACGGAGCTGCACTCACAGATACAAGTGCTTCCATAGCCTTTCAAGGAACCCCCTCCAGAGGCATAGTCCACCAGTTTGGGGGAGGGGGGGGGGCGGCAAGGATGCAGAGAGAGAGGATCAGGAAGGCTCTATGTCAGTGATGGCTAGAGGTGGGCGAACAGTTTGGCTGTGTTAGCCTAACTGTTCGGGCTGCCCAATCTGTCATTTATCTATGCCTCTTACTACTTCCGGGTCGCAATGACCCGGAGTAGTACGTCTGCGCTGCCCGGCGGAGCGCGTCCTAGCGACGCGCTCCCGTTGCCGGGCACTTTCACTCATGACGTCACGCATATGCGCAGAAAGTTCCCGGCAACGGGAGCGCGTCGCTAGGACGCGCTCCGCCGGGCAGCGCAGACGTACTACTCCGGGTCATTGCGACCCGGAAGTAGTAAGAGGCATAGATAAATGACAGATTGGGCAGCCCGAACAGTTCGGCTAACACAGCCAAACTGTTCGCCCATCTCTAGTGATGGCTAACCTTGGCACTCCAGCTGTGACAAAACTACAAATCCCATCAGGTCTCTGCCTTCCCTGAGTTATGCTTGGGCCTGTCAGAGTATTGCAATGCCTCATGGGACTTGTAGTTCCACCACAGTTTAAGTGCCAAGGTTAGCCATCAGTGCTCTATGTGATCCAGAGGGTTACCCAAGGTGAGTATCTGACTTTTTTTTTCCCAGATTGCTTTAGTGATAATTTTGGTCAATGGAAAATCGGGTAATGTGTGGGCATCTTATAGCGGACCTGAACTCAGAACTTTCTCTCTGCTCTAAAAGATAAACAACAGCATGATAATGTTCAACAAAAACATTTCTTTGTTACAGCTGATACAAATCCTACAGTACATCTGCAGTGTGTCTACTTCATGCTTTCATAGAAGCAGCCATAGGGTTAACATCCTGTGATTACAAAGTAGCTGCTCTGCTGCGGCAGCCAGCTGACACTGATTAGTGGTCAGATTACAGCTGTGATTCGTCAGAGATGAGGGGGAATTAGACCAGCTAAACTCTCTAAATACATACAGGGTGCATTTCTCTGTTTCCTTCTGTCCTGTG
The DNA here is from genome assembly GCF_040937935.1 of Hyperolius riggenbachi. NCBI lineage: Eukaryota > Metazoa > Chordata > Amphibia > Anura > Hyperoliidae > Hyperolius > Hyperolius riggenbachi. Next base: position 304,659,800 of record NC_090652.1, read on the forward strand.
CAAGAGTTCAGGTCCACTTTAACTCACCATTAGAGATGCTCATTCAATTAGATGATACAAATTAGTTTTTTCCCCACCCTTTGATTAAGTTTCAAGCTTTCTATTTTACACGGAGTTTGGGAGGAACAGAGGAGGTAGAGAGAACTGGGAAGTCATCCATAGACTGTAAGTGGCTCATAGCTTTCAGTGTAAGCAGAGAGGGACCAGCAGGAAGGAATGTATCTCCTGATAATGATCAGACCAGATCTGCTGCAACGTTTTGAGGTTTTTCGTTGTTCCGGGGCCAATCTGGGCAGATTTTTATCTGTTGGCTGGCCTCAGCTCCGTCCTCCCGGCTTGTTCCCCCTGGAGCACGGTGTCATTCGGTTACAACGCGGTGGGCAGAGGCGGTCACAGGGAAGATGGCAGCGTACCAGCGGGCCACCGTAGAGCGGCAGCCGGATTAGATGTCCCCGTATCCCGTTTATCTGATCTCGCCGCGCGGCACGTATCTGATTCAGCTGACAGATAATTCAGTACAAAAAATTCTGAAATTGTGGCGAGGCTCAAGGTCATCATAAGACGATCGCCTCTTGCTGGATCTCAGGGAGAAAAGGGGGAGGGGAGAGCAGTCTACAATTACGCTTCACTTCAAAGTGTTCCAAAGGAGAGTTCTAAAAGTTATAAAGCAGGCAAGGCACTAGCAGGGCAATCTTTCTGGGCGATTCCTGGGTCTCGGTTGCGTTCTCCACCCATCATTCCAAAATGTACATGTTGTGCGGGAAAAAGCAGACAGCTGAGCAATTTAAAGGGACTCTGAACAGAGTCCAGAAATGGAACTCTGAACTTACCTGGGGCTTCCTCCAGCCCCCCGTAGCCCATAAGGTCCATTGGCGTCTTTTGTGTCCCCTCAATTCTCCTGTTGGCAGGTATGTAAGCTGCGCGACCTGGCCGGGAGTCATATGCAACTGCGCATGTGCAGACCATCCGCGCGCCCGTCCTTATCACGTGCTTGTTGTCACAAGTGTCCTGTGCCTGCGCGGTTCGTTGAAAGCCACACATGCGCGGAATGCTCATGGCGACGGGTGCGTGATCGCTACATTCCTTGAAAAACGTGGAAAACGCAAAATGCGAATGAACAGTCACAAGGTGCGTTTCCCGAGCAAGGCCATTGACTACAATGGTTGGTGCAGCCATGTGCATTTTGCTTGCAAGTGTGTTCCCTGCCTTTGCGGTTACAGTTATCCGAGTGAATTCCGCATGCGATTTTCTGTGGTTTTATGCACGTCTGATTCTGTGGTTTTTGATTTTTCGTGTCTTGTCCTTTGATTTTGTACTCTGCTGCTTTTGCACCTTTTCAATATGATTCTTTGGATTGTGATTTTTCTGTGCATGAAGTTAATTTATATGAGAATGCATCAAATGCGCTTAAAGTGGGATTGTCACCATAAAAATCAAATTTCAACAGCAACTGGTCTGAGTGTATTAAAGTGAACCAGAGACAAAGCACCCTTGTGTATTTTACCATATATATCAGTGGGAACATTAGAGAAAACACCTACCTTGCTCTCTGTTTCATTATTTACTGTACAGATTGCTTCTTATCAGCCCAGATAAAATCCCCGACTGAGCATTCAGTCTGGCTTTGCCATAATGACTCAGCTATAATGATTCCTGAACAGAGCCACAAGGGGGCAGGCTTGGGCTTGAAAAGACAGCACAGAAGACAGGCTCAGCTATAAAGATTCCTGAACAAAGCCAGACTGAATGCTCAGTCGGTATTTTATCAGGGGTGATAAGAAGCAATCTGAACAGTAAATATTGAAACAGAGAGAAGGGCAGGTGTTTTCTCTAATGTTCCCACTGATATATATGGTAAAATACATGAGGGTGCTTCATCTCTGGTTCCCTTTAAGTGATAAAGATGCTAATTCTGCATTCAAAACTTTCAAAATGTTTTCTGCTGTTATGGTTTGGAGTTATCACATACCTTAGGAGCACTGGCCCTTTAATAGCCATTGCCATTCAGTTGCATGCTGGGGGTTCTTTTTATCTATACTATATTCCCCCTCTTCCCTTTATTTCCCTGCCTAGCTGCTTAGCTAAAACATGATCCCCTGCTCACTTGTGTTTACAAGCAAGGCTGAGGTGACTCAGTGGTTGGAGGAGAAAAGAAAAAAAGAAGTTAAAGGAAGAAATGACATCACGAGTTAGCCTAAACTGTGGGTAAAATACACTATACTTAAAAGACACTATGGCCTCGATTCATCAACACTTAGCAAATTTGTTAACAACAGTTTGGTAAAATACCGAATTTGTTAACTTCATTTCAGGATTCATCAAAGTTATCTACAGCTGTTAGCGAACATTCGTTAACGATTCGCTAAAACGGAAAAAAAGTGCAATTCATGAAAAAGAAAGTGGGCGTGGTTTAGCGTTACATTTAGGATTAGTTATCTCCTTCACTGCTCTGTCGTTATTCCTGTCAGATCATTGCTGACAGAGAAGATGGAGCCATTTGAAGTGGTTATGTATCAGCTGAGAGTGATTCAAAGGCGCAGAAGGGCAAGAATAAGGTCTGCAACCATATAAATTTGTAAGAGAATAGATTTATTTGCTATAACACGACATCTGCATTTCTCTTAAATCATCTTGTAAGAGAACACAGGCAGTGCCAGGGTTAACTAATTTTGCTAGCTGCACTATAATTTTTTAGAAAAGGCTGATTTCAAATTGTGGGATTGTCCCAACCACTTTCAGAATCCTGGTCCAGGTGTTAAGCCCTATTCAGAATGTTGCTACGTAGTGCTCAAAGGACTGCCTTTTACCCACAATTCCATGGGAATCTTATGGCCTTGTGTTAGATTACCGCTGTAAAATGGAAATATCGACACGTGACGTTACCGAATGTTTACCGAATTGTTATCGAATTCACACTGAATGCCGAAAAACCTTGATGAATACAACTAGAAATCTCTAAACTTCGAATTCGGTAATTTAACAAACTAGAAAAAGTTATCTCAAAGACAATGATGAATCGAGGCCAATACTTACCTCCCTCTGCTTCCTCTAAGACAGCATCTTCTCCCTGCTGGCCCAAAGCATCTGATCCCGAAGATGCCGACTATGGCTATCATTCATGAACAGGCTGTCGGTAAGGGGAACCCGTGCGGGAGAATACCGCCGTCGGTAGTTTATCCTTCTGGGTGGTCATTCATAAAGTTTGTGCCTGGGGCGGTAGCAGTGCGGAGGTTTTCTGGAGAATGGTGTCGGCAGGCGGGCGGTAGGCATGCGGAAACAGAAAAGCTGGCCAAGTCCCTCCATGCGGTGCTCTCTCTGCTGATGTGTGGGAGGTCCGTCCCATTCACTTACATGTACTCCGCAAGCTTCCCGCTACATCCAGGGGATCGGTAATCCCCTTCCGCATACCGCTATGCGGAAATGTTTATGAATGAACATTTTGCTACTTTTTCTGGATACCTGCGTATCCACACTGCACAAGGCGGTACGTTGTTACTCTGCACGGGAATGTCAGCTCCGCATGCGGAAAGAGGCTTTATGAATGCACAACTTGCTCAGTGCTCGGTAAAGTCAGCGGTATTACGCTTTTCCGCATGCGGGAATGCTTTATGAATGATAGCCAATGTGCTGCACCGGCACCGCATCACTCACCCGCTCTCAGCAGATTAGAAATGGGATCACCAGCCACACATGAAGTCCTGCTTCCTCTATGACTACAGGGGCACCTCATGTGATCCGGCAGCACGTAACACTGCTTAAGCCATGGATACAGGATGCTGGACGGGCAGATGGAGATCCCATCGCTGGAACCCTGAAAGCAGGTGAGTAAAGCAGCGTTGCTTATCCAGGGAGGGGGAGACGAGGAGTGCCAGGAGGGGGGCATTTGCGGGGGGGAGCCACCTCTTGCCGCCCTTTAATTGCTGCCGCCCTGAAGCACATGATTCACATTGCTTATGAAAGAACCGGAGGGATCAGGAGAACACGGGGTGTCTCTGCAGGAACCAGAGGCTCCCTCTTCCTAGGTAGGTATCTTTCGTGATCCTATCCGCTTCGGGTTGCATACATAAGACATGAGATTGCAGGGCCGTTCCCTATGGCGGGGCGTGCCCGGGTACAAAAGATGCTGTCTCCACATGCCGACGTGTAAAACAAAAGCTTTGATTTTCATCATTGTGCCGAGACTGGTGTCTGACGGCCTTTTCATCTCTTTGTGTTTGTCTGGAATAAAGGACGGTTTATCTTCTGGCAGAGACGTATAATTTGTGGGAGGAATTGTTGGGCCTTCTCAGGTCTTACAGTACAATAGGAACAATGAGTTTTCTTATTTCATTCTGTGGAGATTTCAAAACAGTATTTGTCTTTTACCTACAGGTGAGCCGACCCTCTCATTATCGTCATAATAAACCTTCTGCGAGACAGAGAACACTGCAAGGCACGCTATAAAAAGCCTTCTAGCGGAATGTGCCTCATATATCCTTTTACTTTAACCAGCCAGTCACTCGCTAGTTTTCCTCAGGGATGTCTACTCACCTGGCTGGGCTGTCCAGGCCTGCTCCTCAGGGCTTACCTTGAGGTCTACCACAGTGATTTGGAAGGACGGGGTGGCAGCATTTCCAATAAGAAGGGGAAGCGACTATATACAGGTGTTGGACAAAATAATGGAAACACCTAACATTTTGGCATCGTAATCTTTGAACATGTTTTAAGCAATCAAAACTTGACATATGTTAATTTTTTTTGTTTATTATTTTTGTTATTTGATATGTTTAACTACCTGCGGACCGAGCGAGTATAAATCTACGGCGGGCAGGGGGCGCTGCAGTCCAGACGTAAGCTCTACGTCCCATTGACCGCGCGCCACCGCCGCAATGTGCTGCCCTGCCGCCTCTATGACGGCAGAGCACTGTGAGCCGGGCAGGAGCCGTTTTCATTGGCTCCTGGCCCTGTCATTCATGTAAGCCGTTCTCATTGGCTTACATGGAGTGACAGGGTCAGGAGCCAATGAAAGCGGCTCCTGACCGGCGCACATCGCTCTGCCGTCATAGCGACGGCAGAGAGAGCAGCCTGCGGCGGGGACAGAGCGACGGAAACTTACGGCGATTCGTCAGGAAGCGGCGGTTTGCTGGACCAGCACCCACTGGTCTTTAAGGGGGCAGAGGGTGCTGGTCCAGAAAGGGTTAATTAACCACCTCCGGGTTTCGGGTGGTTTGGCTGATCTGTGCTGTGGGGGCTCTTCAGCCCGCAGCACAGATCAGATAGCAGGCAGGGCGATCAGACTTCCCCCCTTTTTTCCCCACTAAGGGGATGTCCTGCTGGGGGGGTCTGATCGCCGCCGCGCTGCTGTGCCTAGCGGGGGGGGGGGAGCTCTCAAAGCCCCCCTCCGCAGCGCTATTCCTCCCTCTGCCTCCTTCCCTCCCTCCCCTCTTCATTATAAGCTGCGCAGGACGGAAATCCGTCCTGTGCCGCCTCAGATAGGCTTCAGCCTATCAGATGCCGGCGATCCCCGGCCAATCAGAGGCCGGGGATCGCTGATCTCCTCTACGGCGCTGCTGCGCACCAGCACCGTATCTATGTAAACAGCGTGTTTACATTTACCCTGCGAGCCGCGATCGAAGGCTCGCAGGGTGTTCACGGAGACACCCTCCGTGAACTGACATGGAACCCATGTAAACCGCTTCAGGATTCAGGGGCGTACTTATGCGTACGCAGAATCCTGAAGTGGTTAAAATAATTGTTCTTTTACAGATATATAAACAAAAGTTGGTTATAATTTGTAAAAATGGCAGATCTCTCAGACTTTCAAAGAGGCCAAATTGTTGGTGCTCGTATGGCAGGCACTGCTGTAACAGAAACTGCCCGAATGCTTGGCGTTTCAAGAGGTACTGTCTCAAAAGTAATGACTGCCTTTGGAAGAGAAGGAAAAACATTCTCAGCAAAGCACAGTTGTGGCCGATAGTCGAAGTTGTCTGAGAGAGACCGTTGGACTCTAAATCGCATTGTTAGAAAAGCTCGCAGGACCACGGCTCCTAAAATCACCGCAGAGCTGAATGAACACCTACAGAACCCAGTTTTCATAAAAACTGTTCGTCGGTAGCTGCACAAATCTGGATTCCATGGAAGAACTGCAATTAGAAAACCTCTGCTTTCAAAGACAAATGTTTCAAAGCGTTTAGAGTGGTGTAGAAACCACCAGAAGTGGTCCCTTGAGCAGTGTGAAAATGTGATTTTCTCTGACAAATCATCGTTTACCTTATTTCCGACCTCCAGCCGAGTGTACGTTTGGAGACAGCCGAAAGAAGCATTTCATCCAGACTGCCTTCTCCCAACCGTAAAGAAGGGTTCTGTGATGATCTGGGGTGCTATTTCTTGGAAATTCGTCAGGCCAATGATTTACCTTCATGGAATAATTAACAGCCGAGACTATTTAGGAATTTTGGGCGACCAAGTTCATCCTATGGTTCAAGAACTGTTTCCAGAGGGGAATGGCATCTTTCAAGATGATAATGCCCCAATCCATACAGCTAGAATTGTTAAAGAATGGCACGAGGAACATTCTAATGCAGCGAGCATCTCATCTGGCCACCACAATCCCCAGACCTCAACATTATTGAGAATTTATGGTCGTTATTAGAGATTCAAGTAAGAAGTTGATTTCCGCTGCCATCTTCTCTAAAAGAACTGGAGGGTGTTTTAACTGAAGAATTGGCTAAAATTCCTTTGGAAACAATTCACAATTTGTATGAATCAATACCTTGGAGAATTGAGGCTGTAATTGCCACAAAAGGTGGACCTACATATTAAAATACATTTTGATTTTGAAGGTGTTTACATTATTTTGTCCAACCCCTGTAAGTCTCAAGTCTTAAATAATAATAGAAAAATATATAAAGTTTATTAGTCAACCCCCTCCCCCCTTCCTAAAAAAGAAATAGGATGGTCATAGGTAATATTAAGAGACTGCAAAGTTGTCGTGCACAGGGAACACATGGAAAATTCACCAATACTATTGCCTGAGGAGCACCACCCATTAACCCATTAGTGTAATGGGTGTTACCGTGTATACGGCACATTGCTATGGTAACACCTTCTGATCCTAATGGGTTAATGGGTGGTGCTCTGAGGCCCGGGTTTACCTCACAGAAGCCTATAGGCACAAATTCCCTGGCACCTTAGACTTTACCCTCCATGAAGCTACAAACCCTTGCCAAATCAAACCGCAAGTGCAAACTGCAAGTGCAGTTTGGTTTGGCGAGGGTTTGTAGGTTCATGGAGGGTGAAGTCTAAGGTGCCAGGACATCTGTGCCTATAGGCTCCTGTGAGGTAAATCCGGGCACCGCTGGCCCAGATGTCACTTCTACCTTATTTCCCTTGCCCATCATAGATAGCTACAGGTGCCCCTTAGTATTAGGTAGCCAGAAATACCCTCAATATTAAGTAGCTAGAGGTGCCCCTAAGTATTAGGTAGCCAGAGGGGATCCATCTGAAAATGGCGCCTGTGAATAATGGCGCACGGTGTTGCCGCTAATCCGTTTGCCGCTTATCGCTATTTAACGTTAAAGCCGTATTGTTATTTAACGTTAAAGCCTTATTGTTATTTAGCGTTAAAGCCTTATCGTTATTTAGCATTAACACACAGAACCCTCTCTGTACCTATCCCTAACCCCTAAACCCCCCTGGTGGTGCCTAACACTAACCACCCCTTTGATGGTGCCTAACCCTAACCACCCCCTGGTGGTGCCTAACCCTAACCACCCCCTGGTGGTGCCTAACCCTAAGACCCCCTGGTGGTGCCTAATCCTAACCACCCCCCTGGTGGTGCCTAACCCTAACCACCCCCCTGGTGGTGCCTAATCCTAACCACCCCCTGGTTGTGCCTAACCCTAACCATCCCTCTGGTGGTGCCTAACCCTAAGACCCCCCCTGGTGGTGCCTAACCCTAAGACCCCCCTAGTGGTGCCTAACCCTAAGACCCCCCTGGTGGTGCCTAACCCTAAGACCCCCCTGGTGGTGCCTAACCCTAAGACCCCCCTGGTGGTGCCTAACCCTAAGACCCTCCCAGTGGTGCATAACCCTAACCTTGACAGTGTTCCATTAAATCCATTCACCGTTTTGCAGTTAAATAACGTCTGCAGTTTGGCTTATGTAGGGCGCTATTGATAAATAACGTTACTGTGCGCAATAACGTCTGCTGTTTGGCAAATGAACGGCACTATTGATAAATAACGTTAGTGTGTGCCATTTTTCTTCTTTTTTCCCTGTGCGCCATTATTATGCAGTACTAACGATAAATAGAGATAAGCGTATCTTTTTAATGCGGCGCCATTTTTATGCATAGGCGATGTGCGCCATTATTCACTGATACGAGCCAGAGGTGCCCCGACTGAAGGGAAATCTCAACAGGGGAATGCAGAGAGCAGAGTGAGTTTGCCAGATTCGCAAACATTTGCAAACGTTCACGTCGCCGTTCCCGAACAGAAAATTCTATGTTCACGACATCTCTACCAGCTGGTGAAATACGTCCTCAGCCCTCCTCAGGCAGCCTTTGGAAGTACCCATGTACCCGAGTACTTCGGAAGACCGGTGTATTCCTACTGCGCAGAAGTGAGTACTCCATACTCACACATGGGCATTACGGATGCCTCCATCCTCAGATGTACTAGGGGACCCAAGTGCTTCCAAAGCCTTCTGAGAAGCCCAGAAGGTGCAGAAGTTCAAACGGGGACGGTGGTAAAACGAGGGCATGGAGAGCATCAGATCCAATGCCTTCCCTCTACATATTTGAGTATCTAACCTGAAACATGTTTTCTCTCTTCAGGTTTGCTTCAAAGTTACTAAAAAAATAAAACTGAACTTTAAAATATGAAGAGTCAAAGTCAGAAAGGCTTTTCGGGTGAGTTGTACGATAAGGTCTGACTGCCAAGGCTGACTAGTACATTATCGCCTTGTAGACAGCGTCTTTAGAACATCAGCAATGCTTTATCTCCCATCAGAAGATGCCAGGGCCAGGAAGATTTAAAACGTAGATCTGACAAGATCATGTCTAACCCGCAGCAGTCTCTTTCTTCTTCCCCCCCGTCTCAAAGTTCTGCTCTGACAGGAGCGGCCAACTCTAAAATGGAGTTTTCAAGTAGCTCGACAAATAATTCATGATCAGCAATTTCATGTGACTTCTACAGAGTATCTCCAACTTTTCAGGCTACGACATTATTTTCTTTTCCGCCGTTAGAAAAAAAAGTCAGAACACATTTTTCCGGCGAGGTGAATTCTGAAGACAATGTCCACAGGGAGCGACCCAGTTTTTGGTGATATCATTATGTATAAAACATGTGCAAGGACAGACGGATCCGACTACTGGAGGGAGTTCTCAGTGGTCAGCTGCCGGGCAAAGAGAGAAAATAAAACTTTACCTGACGTTTAATGAATTGCCCTGAGTGAACAATGTGCAGAGCGGTAGTGGCAGGTCATCAGGAAGATCCCATCTACCTGGAGAAGATTGTGTTGTTTCCATGTTTGGTAGGGGCTCCTCTGGGTGCACATGTCTCCCTCCAACAGTCCAAATGTATTCTGGGAGGTTAACTATCTTCTGCCTAGAGTACCCAGAGACAGGAGAGGAAGGGGGGGGGGGGGGGGGGAGAGAGAAGGAGACGGATAAGGAAGGTGAGTGAGAAGGACAGGTGGAGGAGACAGAAGGGACATTGACCTTTTATGGGGGGGAAGTAGAGAAGGGTAAAGAGAAAGAGAGATGGAGAGGGAGGGAAGAGGCTGTGATACTGGCATGGAGAGCAAAAGTGTGTGAAAGAGAAAATATTAAATTGAGGTGGTAGTGGCTGGCTGGCTGCCTCAATGCAGAATAGGAATCACTACCAAATAGAAAATCAACCTAATCTTTTAGAAAAAAGCGAGAGAGAGAAAGAGAAACAGAGAGAAAGAGAGAGAAAAAGAGAGAGAGGATAACAAAAATGTGACAGAGGGAAAGGAACCCTAAAATCATATTTCATATGTCCACAAGGCAGATATCTGGGGAACCAAGACATCTGGGTAAATGCTAAATCCATACAGGGAGGGCTTGCATTATCATAGTAGCAGCCTGGGCAATTGCCCCAGAGCTAAAGTGACCAGATTTTTCTGGGTTCAACCTGGGACATTTCAGCAAAAAAAATAAACACAATTTGGGCAACATTTCAGCAGAAAATAAACGCAATTTGGGCCACATTTCACCTGCAAAAAAAATAATTTACTCACCTGTCCGGCCTCTGGTGTGCGGCTCCCCCGACGATCCTCCTGCTCAAATCTCCCGCTCTGAATGGAACAGCAGGGCTAAATGAAGATGGCGCCCGAAGCCCTGTACTGGAGACACAAATAGTCTCCAGTACAGGGCTTCAGACGCCATCTTTGCGTAGCCCTGCACTGCCTGCCGGAAGACTACGCAGGCTGGAGCAGGGCTGCGGGCTATGAGCATACGGCGCTTCTGCTCCAAATCCAAACGGACGGTGGCTAGAGTCTCGAGGCTGGGACATCCTGTGGCTAAAAGCGGGACGTTTCCCGGGACCTAGCGCAGCCTGGTACAGGGGACCCCGAATCCGGGACGCGTCCCGGCTAAAGCAGGACGTCTGGTCACCGTACCCAGAGCCCCCTAGTCCTGCTGCCCCCTCAGTTTTACCCCTGACTTGTTGGGGCCACTGCAATGGTTTTGGCAATGGCAATATAGCAATTCACCTGTCACAGACTGTGCACTGCTTCATTCGTACCATCTCCTCCTCCCACTCCAGCCTGTAGCCACCACCAGCTCCCACAAATAAAAACAGCTTAAGAAGGGGAGGTATAGTTGGCTTACCTCTTCTGTAGAATTCAAAATAACCACTACGACTTGCTAACAGTTCAAAAGTTTATTGCACACAATAGGGTCAGACAACGCATTTCATGAGTGTTTCCCTCTTCCTCTGAATTCTGACTTGAGCTTTTCAGGCACCCTTTGGCCAACAGCCCATTTTTTAGTTTTTTACTGGCTTGAGGAAGTGGGAAACACCCACAAAACATATTGTCTGAGTCTGACCCTATTGTGTTCAGTTAACTTTTGAATTGTTAGCGAGTCATAGTGGCTGTTTTGAATTCTATGGGAGAGGTAAGCTTTTGCTAGCTGCGTGTACTACCCAAACACCGCCGCTCCACACCGATTCGCTGCTACCCGCCGCGCCGCCCCCCCCAGACCTCTTGCGCAGCCTGGCCTATCAGCGCCAGGCAGCGCTGAGGGGTGGATCGGGACTCCCGATGACGTCATGACGTCCATGCCGATCGTCGCCATGGCGACGGGGGAAGCCAAACAGGAAATCCTGTTCTGGGATTTCCTGTTTGCGCAAGGGGTGGGGTGGGGGGGGCTGTACAGCGGCTATCATGTAGCTAGCTCTAGGCTAGCTACATGATTAAAAAAAAAAGTAAAGTGCTGCGCTGCCCCCTGGCGGTTTTAATAGACCGCCAGGGAGGTTAAGCAATTCCAGATGCCTGGTTATCCTGCTGATCCTCTGCCTCTAATACTTTTTTTTTCTACAATTTCCTTTTTTTTTTTTTTTTTTTTTGCTACAGACGGCAATAGGTTTAAAAAAAAAAAAAAGTCTGAAGAGGGACTTACTTTAATACTTTAAAGGGGGGCTTCAGCCTAAACAAACATACTGTCATTAAGTTACATTAGTTGAGTTAATTAAAATAGATAGGTAATATAATCTCCTACCCACCCTGCTTTAAATGAACAGGCAAATGTTTGTGATTTCATAGGGGCAGCCATCTTTTTCATGGGGGCAGCCATCTTTTTGGTTGAAAGGAGGTGACAGGGAGTATGAGACACAGTTCCAACTGTCCTGTGTCCTGATCACCCCTTCCAGCTGCGCACGCTAGGCTTCAAATCAAATTCAAAATTTAAAAAAAATTCCACCAAGACAGCAGAATGAGAACATCAGAAATCCCATCATGCTTTGCAAAGCATCAGGGGAAAAATGCCAGGGCAGTTTTCTTTTACGCAGCTAAAAATGAGGCTTGGGTAAGAAACACAAAGTTCTGATGCTGTGAAACTGGTAAAGAAGCACCAAGCCTTTTCAGTGCTGCTGAACAGATTTTTAGTCTGGTGGTTCACTTTAAATAGCGCTAAGTATAGACTGAAACACTGAATATATAACCTTGCCCGGCGTGAGCCGCCCGTGATAAATCCGGCGACTCTGACAAAACATTTCCGTATTATGTAAAGAGCTGAGTTATTTTCCGCGTTGTGTCAGCCGAGTCGCCGGAGGCCGCCGAGACACAGCGTGAGATATCTGTTAGTGGACAGGCAATGAAAACAGGGCAGGATGTGCAGGTTTCCGCGGGCGGGATGTCACATGTGATGGATGCCGGGAAGGTGCGCTGGAAGATGATGATTTGTCAGCGAAGCGCGCGGAGACCGCAGATGTTTATAGCAGAGTGATAATAGCAGGACGCAGAGCAGGCAGTCGAGTCTTACCTGTGATACTGCGTCAAAACACGGCTCATTCCAGCTGAAACAGACTCTTTTAAAGAGACACTGCAGCGAAAAAAATAATAATTATATGATTTGTATGTGTAGTACAGCTAGAAATAAAACATTAGGAGCAGAGACATAAGTCTAATATTGTTTCCAGTACAGCAAAAGTTAAGAAACTCCAGTTGTTATCTCTATATAAAAAAAGCCATTAAGCTCCACGACTTTCAAAGTCGCAGAGAGCTCTGTCTTCTGAAGTTTATTTTCTCAGCTGTCAAACAAGTCAAGGATTTTCTTTTTCTCTGCCAGTGGACAGGTCAATAGTTCACAAGACTGCTGTAAAATCATTTAGAATGCTGAGTACTGTGGAAACTGCAAATATTAGAGAATGATGCAATGTTATAAAAAACTGAAAATAAAATATGAGAATATTTTTTTTGCTACTAATCTTCTAGTAATTATCCGTACTACACAACCAATTCATTATATCATATATTTTTTTTCACTTTAGTGTTTCTTTAAGTGATGTAGCACTTCTTAACGCGGGCCTGAACTCAGAATTTCCTCTCTGCTCTGAAAGATAAGCAATAGCATAATAAACTTTAAAGAAAAACATTTCTTCGTTACAGCTTATAAAAACCCTGCAATAAATCTGCTGCTTTCACGGAAGCAGACATAGGGTTAACATGCTGTGTTTACAAATTAGCTTTCTGCCGTGGCAGAGGAGATTCCTGAGCTGACACAGCTGAGAGATCAAATTACAGTGGTGATTAGTCACAGATGAGGGGGAATTAGACAGGCTAATCTCTCTGAATACATACAGGGCGCTTTTCTCTGGGTTTCCCTTCTGTCCTGTGTTCAGGTCCATTTTAAAGTAAACCTGTAACTTAAAAAAAAGTTGCGGTAGATACTTAGGTCAGTAATAATTCCAATATTTGTATAGCGCTTTTCTCCTGTCGGACTCAAATCGATTGCTTGGCAGCCACTAGAGTGCACTCAGTAGGCAGTAGCAGTGTTAGTGAGTCTTGCCCAGGTACTCCTTACTGAATAGGTGCTGGCTTAGGCTGGGTTCACAAATGACATAGCGTGAAAGGCTGCGTTTTATGTCATGTTTTATGTTAAATTGTTTTGGGATTTTATATAGCATTTTTAGTGTGTTTTTGGTGTGTTTGCGATGGGTTTTTCATGCGCTTTGCGTGCGTTATAATGCGTTTGCGGTTCGCGTATGCGTTTTCCATGTGTTTTTTATATTTCCATTTGTGCAAATCACTTTGAAGACTACAGGAAGCGGAAATACAGCGAAACATTTTTTAAAGGAAAAAAACGCATCTAAAAACGCATACCATTGCGTTCCCATTGACTTTATCATTATGTGCGCTGCAGTGTTCCTGCATAATATGTAACAAAACCAGCGTTTTCGTAAACGCAGCTTTGAAAAGGCAAAGAAAACGCATATGCATTTTTATATGCGTTTTTTCCTGCAGCCCATAGCCTTTCATTAGACGCAAAAACGCAGCGTTTTCCGCAATGCTAGCGTTTCTATGTGTGCACTCAGCCTTACTGAAAAGAAAGAGCCAGGATTTGAACCCAAGTCTCCTATGTCAGTAGAGGTCCCCAGCCCTCTATGGTCCTCTGCTGCTGCCGGGACCATCTTCATCTTGGCAGCTGCTTCCCTGCACGTATGAGCGCAAACGCCAGACGGATTGCACCTGCGCAGTGGCACGGAGCCGCTCACACACGGAGAAAAAAGCTGCGCTCAAACGGCACTACGCAGGCCATACTTCTAATAATAAAGCGCCCTCATTCTTAGAGATGAATTAACAAACAATCAGGGCAATCAAGCAAAAACACACAGTAAGTTTGCATAAAACTTGCAGCATGTTTAGAATGTGACGGATCTGGACATGGTCTGTACAGCATTTGGCAATAAGATTCAGGGGAGTCGGTGTCTTTAGGATGGAGGTGTGTCAGGGGCGTGTCCTAAAGTATCCCTCTTTTGTTCCTTAACTCCTTTTGGCGTTGGGAAGGTGGCTCCCCCAGGAACGCCTAACGGCAATCAGCATTAAAGAGACACTGAAGCGAAACAAAAAAATATTATATAGTGAATTGGTTGTGTACTATGAATAATTACTAGAAGATTAGCAGCAAAGAAAATATTCTTATATTTTTATTTTCAGGTATATAGTGTTTTTTCTAACATTGCATCATGCTATCATATGTGCAGATTACACAACATTCAGCATTCAAAATGATTCTTTCAGAGCAGTCAGAAAAAGGCAGAGAAAAAGTAAACTGTTCACTATGGGCTGGTGCACACCAAAAACCGCAAGCAGATCCGCAAAATGCTAGCAGATTTTTAAACGCTTTTTTTTTATTTTTATGAGGCGTTTTGCTAGCGTTTTGCGGATTGCTGCTGCGGTTTTCAGTATAGTAGATTTCATATATTGTTACAGTAAAGCTGTTACTGAACAGCTTCTGTAACAAAAACGCCTGCAAAACCGCTCTGAGGGCTGGTGCACACCGAGCGGCTTTTTCAGCGTTTCTGCAGCCGCTTGCGGCTGCGGATCCGCTTGGTCAATGTATCTCAATGGGGTGGTGCACACCAGAGCGGGAGGCATTTTGCAGAAACGAAAAATGCCTGGGTGAGGCATTTTTTGGATTTCGGATGCGTTTCTGCCTCAATGTTAAGTATAGGAAAAACGCAAACCGCTCTGAAAAACGCCTGTTCAGAGCGGTTTTGCCGGCGTTTTTGTTACAGAAGCTGTTCAGTAACAGCTTTACTGTAACAATATATGAAATCTACTATACTGAAAACTGCAGCAGCAATCCGCAAAACGCTAGCAAAACGCCTCATAAAAATAAAAAAAAAGCGTTTCAAAATCTGCTAGCGTTTTGCGGATCTGCTTGCGGTTTTTGGTGTGCACCAGCCCTGAA
Organism: Hyperolius riggenbachi; assembly: GCF_040937935.1. Lineage (NCBI taxonomy): Eukaryota > Metazoa > Chordata > Amphibia > Anura > Hyperoliidae > Hyperolius > Hyperolius riggenbachi. Next base: position 304,675,218 of record NC_090652.1, read on the forward strand.
CAGGCGTTTTTCAGAGCGGTTTGCGTTTTTCCTATACTTAACATTGAGGCAGAAACGCATCCACAATCCAAAAAATGCCTCACCCAGGCATTTTTCGTTTCTGCAAAACGCCGCCTGCTCCGGTGTGCACCACCCCATTGAGATACATTGACCAAGCGGATCCGCAGCCGCAAACGGATCTGAAAACGCCCAAAAAGCCGCTCGGTGTGCACCAGCCCTTACAGTTGAGATAATAAAAGTCAGATAACAGCCCTCTCCACGATTTGAAAGTCGTAGAGCTTATGACTTTTTTGCATAGAGATAACAACTGGAGTTTCTTAACTCTTCCTGTACTGGAAACAATTAGACTGATGTATCTGATCCTAATGTTTTATTTCTTAGCTGTGCTACACATACAAATCATAATATCATAGTTTTTTTTTCGCTTCAGTGTCTCTTTAAGTCCTGAGGGTGGAGATTAGCAGGGATCGCACCCACGTATGCACGGGCATATCCGCTCAGTTACAGAGAGGAGCTCCGTAAATAACTTGTACAGCGCTGTACGGGGGCGGCAGCCCTGTCACTTGGCTGTCCCCAGGAGAGGCTCGCAAGCGGATCCCTCTCATAGACAAATGCCTATGACAGGCGATCTATGTGATTAGCTCTCGGGGGGGGAGGGGGGGAAGGAAATATAAAACAAAAAAATAACAATAATATTTATAAAAACAAACAAAAACATTGTAGCAGCAATCAGAAACAGAACAGTGGCAAGAAAAGGGGGCAAGATTCATTTGTGTGCTAAGTTGTATGGCCGTGCAGCGAGCTGTTAAAGCTGCAGACTGCTGAATTGTAAAAAATGGCCTGGTCACTAGGGGGGTACAAGCCTACGGTCCTCAAGTGGTTAAAAAATTGGGAGGTATGAGTTTTCCCTCTTTGGCTGCCTGGAATCCCATGCAGAAAAAGATTAAGATGTTATGGGCAAGTTTTTGCCCACCGCTGATGGTCACCTGACTTTTTTAGTAAGTAAGGATCCACTAGGCCCCTAGACTCTCTCCAGGCCTTAAGGCAACTGCCTTGTGGTTGATCCAGCTGTGATCCCATAGCATAATTACCTGTTAACCTTTACTAACAACACAAAATCCGGGAAGAGTGAAAACCTATGGCTCATCCGCAGGTGTTCCCGGACCACCAGATGTCCCTCAATAAGCAGCGGGTGTCCTGGAGCACTTCAGGCGGGAAAGTGGCTCTGTCAGCCAGCGGGCGCGCCCTGTATGCATCGCAAGGCTTCATTCAACGCTGACTGGAGTGTCCTTTTAAATTTATAATGAGGCAACACTTCAGCGAAGTTTTATGTTCCACTGGTTTACATTAGCTGAATTATTCATGCCTCGCTGCTGTCCACATCTGTCTGGCTGGCTTTCCGGTTACCTCCCCAAAAACACATTTAGCCGGGAAGCTTGATGCGCAGTGACAAGCAGCCACAAGAATTACGGCTCCTCTTCTGCTCTGCCTGAGAGGCGCCCCCAGGGGGTGCTCTGCGCCTCCTGCAAATGGAGATCAATCCGGGGACAGCGCTCCTCCGAAGCCCGCAGTAAGCATTTCATTTATGGCAGCGTAAAATACAATTTATGCCCATCAGGATGTGTTTGTTCTGCATGTTCCCCCAGACAAAGAATAATTCAATACATCCCAGTGCCTCCTGACAGATGGAGGTTCGAGGGAAGTCCTACCTGGCGAAGGCTTCTGCCAAGACAAATGTCACCGGAAAAGCCCGCCCTGTTTCGGCTTCTGTTCCCCTGGTATTTCTTCAGTTTAAAGAGAAACCGTGACCTAGAATTGAACTTCATCCCAATCAGTAGCTGATACCCCCTTTCCCATGAGAAATCTTTTCCTTTTCACAAACGGATCATCAGGGGGTGCTGTATGGCTGATATTGTGGTGAAACCCCTCCCACAGTGTGATGTCAGCACCATAGTCAGCCTGACAGTTTCCTGTCTGTGAACCTCATTGCATTGTGGGTCCAACAGCTGGGTCCAACTGTCAAAAATCTCCTTCCACTGACATCACCTGCCAGCAGTAAAAATGTCACCATGTGGTAAATGTCAGAATGTAAATCAGGGAGAGGAAAGATTTTACAATGGGCAAACACTAACATAATTATTGTAAAAATGAAGCTCTTTTTTTATAACATTATTTTCACCGGAGTTCCTCTTTTAGACAAAAGTGTGCCTTTATGATAAGAATGAAATTTAACCACTTCATCACTGAAGGTCCCCTGTACCAGAGCAATTTTCACCTTACAGCGCTCCTTACATTAATTTGCTTTTAACTTTATTATTACTTATCACAACGAAGAAAGAATCTATATCTTGATTTTTTTTCCCCCTCAATTGCCACCAGCAGGGACGTAACTAGAAATCACTGGGCTCCCCTGCAAAACTTTGGATAGGGCCACCTCCTGCTTCTGACACTGTACACATTTTCTTTTTTTTTTACAAAACTTTGTATGATTCGTTATCAGTGGCTGAGCAGATGCAGTCATTCGAACAATTGTGCAGAGAATAGAAAGCTTTTTCTCTCCGTGCCCAGACTCCTCAAGCATCATTACAATACACAACACTTGGGGAGGGTAGAAAGGCTGGGGGTAGAGAAGCACTGTACACAAGACCCTGCTGAACACTGTGTCGGGACTGTCCACAAAGCTTTGCTTTCAAAACTTTGTATGATTTCTTATCAGTGGCTGAGCGGATGCAGTCATTAGAACAATTGTGTAGAGAGAAGAAAGATTTTTCTCAGTTATTGCCATTATAGTTTTAACCACTTTACCCCTGCCCGTACGGATTTCTCCGCCCCTTTTTCCATCCTTTCACCCCCAGGGACGGAGAAATCCGTACTTTGCGCACTCCCGCCGCTGTCCGCGTTCCCGCTCGTAAACACGCCGCCCGCCGCTAGTAAACACGCCGCCGCCCGCTCGCCCAGAGATCAACGAATGGGAAAATCCATTCCCGTTCGTTCATCTAAGCCCCGCAATGATCTGCTGCCGCTCGGCTGAGCAGCGCGATCATTGTGAAAAAATAACAAAGTCCCAGCCTCTTTCTACTTCCTGCAAGCGTCCTTTCCGGACGCTTGCAGGTCGCATGAAACAAATTGGTAATGTTGCCATCTTGTGGCCAAATAGTAAAACTACACCCTAACCATTTTTTACACACAAATAAACTTGTTTTACACAAAAAATTAACTCCTTACCTCCCACACTCCCCAATTTTTTTTTTTTGTAATTAAAAAAAAAAAAAAAAATTTACAATAAAAAAAAAAAACATAAATAGTTACCTTAGGGACTGAACTTTTTAAATATTTATGTCAAGATCGTATAACACTGTTACTTTATAAACTATGGGCTTGTAGTTAGGGATGGACGCAAAACTGAAAAAAATGCACCTTTATTTCCAACTAAAATATTGGCGGCAAACATTGTGATAGGGACATAATTTAAACGGTTTTATAACCGGGATAAATAGGCATATACATTTAATGGGTTTTAATTACAGTAGCATGCATTATTTAAAAACTATAAAGGCCGAAAACTGAAAAATAATAATTTTTTTCCCACATTTTTTCCTATTTTCCCATTAAAACACATTTAGAATAAAATTATTCTTGGCATAATGTCCCACCTAAAGAAAGCCTAATTGGTGGCGAAAAAAACAAGATATAGTTCATTTCATTGTGATAAGTAATGATAAAATTATAGACGAATGAATGGAAGGAGCGCTGAAAGGTGAAAATTGCTCTGGTGGTCAGGGGGTAAAACCCCTCAGTTGGGAAGTGGTTAAAATAATACATGCTACCGTAGTTAAAACCCACACATTTTATTTGCCTATTTGTCCCAGTTATTGTAACATTTAAAATATTTCCCTAATACAATGTATGGCGTCAATATTGTATTTGGAAATAAAGGTGCATTTTTTCAGTTTTACATCCATCACTAATTACAAGACCATATTTTCAAAATTAACAGTAATATACCCCTCTTGACATACATATTAAAAAAATTCAGTCCCAAAGGTTACTAGTCATGTATTTTTTCAAATTGCCTTTTTTTTTTATATGGAAATTTTTATTTGGGTAATTATGAGAGAGTGTCGGAGGTAAGGGGTTCATTTTAAATGTACTGTATGTATGGGTCTTTTTATTGAAATAATTGTATGTGGGTGTAATTTTACTATTTGGCCACAAGATGTCCTCGCGCATTATTTTCTATTAGCGTACTACTATAAGTACATGATCAGAAAGTAATACGTGGACTTGTTACTTTCTTACTTACAATGAGTGCAAGCATCTCATTGATGCCGGCGATCATTGACACAGGGACTTAGATCAATGAATGGGAACTACATTTCCATTCATCTCCCCTCTAATGGGTGACAACAAGCCATCCGCTGCAAAGGATGTACATAATCTGACTGAAACCACATAAGTGGTTAAAGGATACCTGAGTGGTCGTAAATTATAAAAATGGGGGGGAGCAAGCATGTGTTCTCCTCCGTCCCCCACCATTAGCTTCTAAAGGCCCCCTGATGCTACTTCTGGGTTAGTTAGGATGGTAAGTAGTATACAGGCACTGCCCGGTGATGCGCCCGTGGTCAAAAGTACTCTGCACATGAGCACTATGTAGTTGTGATGTTGTGCGCAGTGCTCCCAGCCTCGGGCATGTGATCAAAGATGTGCATCGCTTGGCCCACGCCCGTGCACTAGTACTCACTGACCTGGCCGACCCGGAAGTAGCTGCGGGGGGCCTTTAGGAGAGAACGGAGGAAGGCGGAGAAGGAGGGAGGCGGAGGAGAAGGGGGGGAGGAGTGGGCATGAGGACCGCTTCCTACACATGCCTGCTCCCGCCGTTTTTACAATTTACGACTGCTCAGGTATTCTTTAAATGCTACTGTATCTTGTTCCTTTTACCCGGACCATTCAGATGAAGCAGGTAGGAATGGCGCCAAAGGCACCCTAGTAAAAATGGTGTCACCATAGGCGGCAATACAATGTCTGCTTCCAGCACTTTAAAGCCTTATTCCAGCCTGGCATAACATTAGTAAGAACCTGTCTCCTAACTCCTTAATGCACATATAGTTATCCTACCTCCTTTTCTCTCAAAATAATGTCTGCTCTGTGAATATCACAATTCACTCTTTGTAACATTACAAATAGTGCTGTAAGCTGCTAGGTTACATGTCTATGTCATTTCCAGTCCAGAGAGACAGCTGTACATACTGGGTGAAACAAACATCATTCTGCTGCTTGCAATCACTTCAGCTGTCACGCAGAATTGTTTATGCATGGTTCCGGCGCAAGGAGGCACGTGGCCCAGAGCACACATATGCACTAACCTACGACGGTGATCTTTCAGAGGTCCACAGGCAGGGGCTGTATCTAGGGAGAACAGCGCCTATGGCAAAAACTGATATTTGCCCCCTGGGAATGGGGTTCACCCACCAAACATTTAGTCTCGGTTGAATTGGTTATGCCTGAGTTGAGGTGAAGTGTGGCCTGTAACTAATAATGGAGTATTAAAATAACAGTTAGGCAGCTTTTCCCCAAAAAAGATGTAGCCAGGCAGCGGAATGTCACTCAGATAATAACTAGAATTTGTACGGAGAAAACCAGGGATGCTAGAGCAGTGCTCCCCTAGTAAGTGGCGCCCATGGCACAAACCATGCCTGCACCCCTGTAGATACACCACAGCTGATCAACGGAGCGCAATAGATAGACAATGAGGGACCTGAAAGTCTTCGGGGGGCTGGAAGAAACCCCAGGTAAGTTAAATAGAACTTCTTCCCCCATGACAGGTACACTTTAAATGCATGTTTAAAAAAATCCTACAATGAAACCTGAGCCGTAAACTACAGCTCAGTATTTTCTCACGCTGGTGGCCTTGTTGTGCCGGATGCTGGGGATGGCGTCGGGCTCTGCATACCAATAACCGCCATCGTCTGCTTCTCCCTGCGACGCCGGCGCGATCTCCTTCATAAATCTTTGTATGTCACTTATTCCTGACACCTCACCGATGGCAGAGAGGTTTGCGGTAGAGTGACAAGGCCGGGGGGCGCCTTCCACCGCCGTGATTGCATTCATGTCTCTGGGCGGTTTATTAACTGGCAGGTAAACAAGGTGAGCGGGGCCCGGAGAGATCCGTCCTGTTCTGCGGCGCGGGAAATAAAAGATAGGCTGCTCTATCACCGCAGGCGCGGGAACAATGCATTACCTTTTATCAGCTGGCTTCTGGTCCGCTCTGTCTCTGCCGCCAATGACTTCCTCGCTTCCTCCGCATTGTCAGCCCAAGACAATTGGATAATTAGATTAAAAATGGCTCGCAATCGCTCTCACTGTTTGGTGTGAAGCTCGGTTTAAAGGGAACCTGAAGCGAGGAAAATTATTTAAAATAAACACATGACGTACCTGCAAATTAATATTACATACTAACCTCAGCGTCAGTTCCTCTCAGAAGCTCACCATTTTCTTCTTACAGTGATCCCTTCCAGTTCTGACAAGATTTTGTCAGAACTAAATTACACCAGTTGCTGTCAGTTATATATCAGCAGCTGTCAGTTGCAACTGAATGTGCAAGGTAATGTCCATGTTTCCCTATGGCTCAACTGGACAATATTACAGTTTAGCAGTGTGCTGACCAGGATGCAGTTATGGGGTAATAACCATTTTTAAGATGGAGGACGGAGAAATCCATTGAACACAGTAGACAAACAGGACGCAGGAGAGGAGACAGAGATTGAGTAGTAGACTACACAGGAGGTACTGTAAGTATGACCTGTGTATGGTTATTTTGACTTTTTATTTTCAGTTCAGGTTCTCTTTAAAGGAAACTGCCACTGCTGCTGAAAAGCCAACCAGATGCAGAATTAAGCAAGGCAAACATTATGGTAAATGGATATAAAAATGATATTGTTATTGTTACTAAGGTGGATCTCGGCTCTCGCACAGGACAGAAGGGAAACATAGAGAAATCCACCCTGTATGTATTTAGAGAGTTCAGCCTGTCTAATTCCCCCTCATTTGTGACTAATCACAACTGTAGTTTGATCTCTCAGCTGTGTCAGCTCAGGAATCTCCTCTGCCTCGGCAGAGCAGCTAATGTGTAAACACAGGATGTTAACCTTTTGTCTGCTTCCATGAAAGCAGGAAGTAGACACATTGGAGATTTATTGCAGGATTTGTACCAGCCTGTAACATAGAAATGTTTTTTTTTCTTTAAAGGTTATTATGCTGTTGCTTATCTTTTGAGCAGAGAGGAAGTTCTATGTTCAGGTCCGCTTTAAATAAATTTTATTTATAAGTTGCTATCCCTAACATATTACGCAGCGCTATACAGAGTAAGCAGACACTCCGCAGTGGTGCACCTTGCCCAGAATAAAGATTTTGCCGCCTGTGATAAATTGAAATCAGGGAAAGTAAAGGTTTAAGAACGGATAAACACTGAGTAAATCATTTATAATGTATAAAAAGGGTTACACTTTTCTTCTCAGGCAATTGTTTACTTTTGATAGCTGAGCAACAGGTCACTAATTACAAGAGAGCAGAGAGGGAGACGAATGCTGCTCTGCTACTTCACTACTTATGTCTGGTACACACCATGCAATTTCTCATCAGATAGATGGGTTGAATTGATTATTTCTGACAGGTCCAATCTTATTTCCAATCATTTTTCTGATCGACATTGTATAGAAGTGATCGGAAAATAAATTCGACCCATCTATCTGATGGTAAAGTGCATGGTGTGTACCAGGCATTAGAGATTCCATGTCTACTTAGAATGTCTAAGCACATGTTTCTGTACAACTCAACCGACATAACCACGTTACCCCCCTTATCCGAGGGTTTAATAACCCATTTAGTGTTATTCTTAGTTATTTCCTGTAGGGTCTCACGTTCTTGAGTGCTCAGGTTATCTGTAGTTACTTTTTGATTTTTTAAACTCATCAATTCTTTTTCAACCACATTAATAAAAGTTTTAAGATTTGGACTCAATGTGAAGGGAGGAAACTTTTTAGATTTATTGTACAAGCCTATGTCATCCAGTCGAGGCAAAAAATAGCGAGGGCCCAGACCAAAGGCAGCAAACCCAGTATCACCCTCCTCCGTAGATGAGGTTTCTGATGCTAATTCCTGTAAAGATTGAAGGGCCAGTAGATCCAAGGTCTGTCGTCAAAGGTCGGTATGAATTGTTTAGGTGTATCCCCAAACATTGACTGTAGTAGAAGTCTGCGCCCAAATAGGTGCAGGTCCACCACAGTCTCGAATATATCAGCATTATAAGTGGGACAAATACCCAATCCCTTCGACAGCAGATTCAGGTATGACTGAGGAACCACCTCCCCTGTTAAATTGATAATTTGTAAACTATCTGAGTCCGGGTATTGCTCCGTTGGTGGGATGCCATCAATTACTTCCCTGGATGAACATTGGCTAAAAAAACCGAGGTAGAGGATGTAGCTGATGTAGACCCTGATGCAACGGCTAAGGCCTGAGCCTGATCTGTTGAACTTTGCGTTGTTTCGACTGCCTGCATTTTTTCCAAAATGTCTTTGCATGATGGCTCGTTTTTCTTTAATCTTTTATCCTTTTCTCTTTCTTTTTGTTTCACCGATTTAAGGGGATCACGTCCTGATCTTGTGTCGTGTTTGCGTGAACCTTCACCAGCTGATACAGAACTATCTGACACTGTGCTAACAGGTTCTACAGAGGAATCAGATTCCTCTGTCACTGATACACGTGGTTGGGGTTTACCGCCCACTGGACCACGAGGTTTTGGACCCTCCCTTGGAGGTTTCTTAGGGGGGCCGTTCCAAAGATAAGCAGTCCCCACTTTATAGGCTGTCCTATCTCTCAACACTTTCTGGTCTCTCTGTATGACCAGTTTTTTATTGAATTGGGTAATATATTTCTCCAATTCCTCACTTCTCGTTTTATAGAGTGGATCACTTTTAAATGGTGACAGGGAATCGGATAATTTATTTATCTCTATTTCTAATTCAGTCAGATCATCTGAATCTAATTCGTTCATAAGGGTCAAACAGATCTTAGCACAGCATTCAAAATTTTTCTCCCATCTTTTTTTGAAGTCCTCACTCAAATTACGTCGGTGTGGAAACACCTGAAATCGCAACCAAAGGGGGGCAAATTGGTCGTCAAGATAGGTCTTATTATACTTAAGATTCCACCACAATCTAGATTTCCTCTCATATAGCTTGGTCAGTTTTCTAAATCCTCCATTAATAAGTTGTTGCGCATCCCTGCTGCCCTGTGTCTGTGAGCACTCACGTTCCACCTCTGCGAGGAGGGTATCCCACCGCAGCATCGCCAGACACTACCATCAACAAAACAAACACATATATATAGACCCCCTGACTCTAAGAGTCAATCTTAACCCACACAAATTAGGTATTCATCTCCCGGGGGATATGAGTTGTTCGTTAGTTTGTAAACACTCGGGCCATCCCACTAATGTATTGTATAAAAAAAAAAGGTGAGATGGAAGAAAGAGTGGGTATGACCCGATTGTACACAAATCACAGATAATTTTATCAAAAAATGCTTTATTAATCGTAGAAAATATATACTAAAACATACAATAAAAGATGTGCCCACCCCGCACCTCCAAGAACCCTGCCCACACAGCCTGACTCCCCCAACCCATGCAATGACCCCGCTGTTGGATCTATCCCCTACAGCATTGATGATGACATGAACTGTTAGGATACATAAATGAGTAGAGATAAGTGCTTAATAGAAATAAAGTTCATGAGATCTCCAGCCAGTTGTGTAAATATACGTCAATTTCCAAGAGCAGTCTCAGCTCAATTAGTCAGACAGAACACTGATCGATCTGTATATAGCAGCCCAAATGGATAACACATAGATCCGCACATTTGTCATGAGGCTAGGTTGGAATGCGGAAAATTTCAAGATTGCCCAAACAGCATTTCAGTTCTTGAGAGCACACAAGCACATTTGCCAATTGTAGCAGAGTTAGTAAGCAAGTGTTCAAATGCAGATAAACAAAGTTCCAGCTTTTATTTATTATTTATTTATTATTTATTTATTTATTGTATTTATAAAGCGCCAACATATTACGCAGCGCTGAACATTAATTTAGGTTACAGACAATATTTAGGGGTGACATACAGCAATATGACAATACAGGAATACAAGAAAACCAGATCACACAGCACGGTATTAGTACAAGGTAATGCTTAGTCAGTCACTGGATGGGAGCATGGAGATTAGGCAAGTTATATTCACTCAGATGCATAGCATGGGTTCACAGTAATGGAGGTGCCAGATCAGGTAGGACACAAAAGGAGGAGGACCCTGCCCAAAGGCTTACAATCTAGAGGGAAAGGTAAGGACACGAATGGCAGGGGACCAGAGTTTAGCTGTAGGTTTAGAGCACTTGTGAGGGGTAGTAGGCCAGAGTGAAAAGGTGAGTTTTGAGGGCTTTCTTGAAGATGTTGAAGGAGGGGGCTGCCCTAATGGGTGGAGGTAGGGAGTTCCATAGTGTTGGAGCAGCTCTTGAGAAGTCCTGGAGGCGTGCATGGGACTGGGTGATGCGGGGGGCGGTTAGGCGAAGTTCATTGGAAGAGCGGAGTGAGCGGCTAGGTGTGTACCTCTGAGTAAGATCGGAAATGTAGGTTGGACAGGTTTTGTGGACAGATTTGTAGGTCAGACACAGTATCTTGAATCTGATTCTGGACTGGATAGGAAGCCAGTGGAGGGATTCTAGGAGGGGATCTGCCGTGGTGGAGCGATGGGAGCAGTGGATAATTCTGGCTGCCGCATTCATGATGGACTGCAGTGGGGCTGTTTGGGTCATAGGGAGACCAGACAGCAGGGCATTGCAGTAGTCAAGGCGGGAAATTATGAGGGCATGGATGAGGAGTTTGGTGGTGGCAGAGGTCAGGAAAGGGCGAATCTTACAGATGTTACGAAGGTGGAAGTTGCAGGACTTTGTGAGGTTTTGGATGTGGGAAGTGAAGGAGAGTGCGGAGTCCAGGGTGACACCCAGACTTTATGGAAGCAAGCACATTGCTCCGCTGTACAGGCAGTAGTGAATAGAAGCCATATGAAGCAAGCTCATGGGCACACAATTCAGGTGCAAGCAATTGGCATAAGCAGAGTTCCAGCTTTTATAGAAACAAACAGTTGCTTATTCAAATCAGCAATGACCATATATCAAGCAGATTGATGCCTCAGCATGGGCTTACGTATTTCCGAGAGTAGTCCGGACAAGGCAGCGGCAAGATGCTTGCAGTGGCTGGGCTGGAGCGCTGGTATGCCTGTGTGATCCTGGAGGCCATGCAGAGAGAGGCAAAGTCCTGTACAGGAGGGTGATGGAGGCCGGGACGCAGCACATGCGTCCTCGACCGGTTTCGCCGGACTTCCGGCTTCTACTGGAGGTATGTGTCACTCCCAGCATCCCCCGTGTGGGGATCTTAAACCCCCATCGGCCCGACGTCACAAATAGGCCGGCCCCGCCCACCCCCACAGGCGGCCAATGTCGGGCAGGCGGGCGGGGCGGGCAGACGCGACGGCCGGTCGCCTTAGCAACCAGCCGGCGCGTCCGGCATAGCCCCGCCCACCCGCCCGAACGCCGCACACGGGGCGGGCGGGGCGGGCGGACACAGCAACGGGGAGCGGCCGGAAACCAAACAGCACCGCACCGTCCACCGCCGCAGCATCCACCAAGCCCCAACCACACCAGGCGGCACCACCAGAGGGGGCGGGCGGGGCCGGACCAAAAGACACGCCAGGCCGAAGTTGGGGAAAGTCACAACCACACGGGTACCATGTTTAAACCTACATAGTTATCGATTTCCCACTGCCCATAAAAGGCCAGCAAATTATACTATGTATGATAACCTTAATAATATCAATGTTTCAAATGGTTGATGGCAAATAAAATATACACCCTAGATTATAGCACACGGGGGAAACCCAATGAAAACCCCTGTAAAGTGCAGATGCAAAGAGCATCCTCAATGAAGGTACTTACTCCTGTAATATCAATGCCTAGTAATAGCAACAGCAAGAAATATACCACCCCCCCACAGAGGCCAGCCGAGTGCATCACAGAATGGACATTACTAAGTAGAGATGGGTATAAAATCAGACTGGCAAAAATGAAGCATAACTGGTGTTTTCGTTCAAACCTGGAGGTAATGTTGCTTCCAGGTCAAAGATCCACCTAGATTCACGCTGAAGTAACAGTCTATCCATGTCCCCACCCCGCTCAGATGCATGGATGCGGTCCAAGCCAATAAATCTCATTTTAGCAGGATTCCCTGCATGCATGGTCTTGAAGTGCCTAGCCACCGGGGTGAGATTGGACGCATTCTTGCTCTTTATATTAGTTACATGATCCGAGATCCTGGCACGCAGCTCTCGTTTAGTTTTTCCTATGTAAAATGCGCCACACGGGCATATCAACAAGTAAACTACCAGTATAGTATTGCAGTTTACAAAATGAGCCAGTGTCCAATCTCTACCATCCGGTAGCCTGACCTCCCGACCAACATGTATGTACCTACACATGGTGCAACCGCCACACATGTACGTACCCAATGCTTTGCAGTGCCTAGAAGTCGTTGAAGGGTTTCTAAAATGATTACTGACCAAACTATCTCGAAGAGAGGGTGATCGTCGAAACGAGAAAAGGGGATTTTCCGAGACATATCTACATAGTTTGGCATCATTAGTAAGGATGTGCCAATGTTTCTTAATTATATGGCTGATTTGTTGATGTTGAGCTGAATATCTTGTGCAAAAACGCACAGCGTCACCCCCATCCCGTACCTCCCGGTACTTATTCGAAAGAAGGGATGCACGATTGCTTGCATCTGCCCTCTTGAATGCCCTCCTCAGAGTCCCCTCAGGATAACCCCTTTCCTTGAATTTGCCCTTTAATTTGTTAGCCTCAATCCTGAAAGTCGCATCATCCGAGCAGTTACGCCTCGCCCGAAGATACTGTCCCACCGGTATGCCTCTCACAGTATGGGAGGGGTGGAAGCTATCCGCTCTCAAAAGAGAGTTGGTAGCTGTCTCCTTTCTATATAAACTCGTTGATATAATACCCCCCTCCCCCAGAGAGATCCAAATATCAAGGAAGGGGATTGCATGGGGACTACTTTGCATAGTAAACTTCAAATTCCTCGAGTTTACATTCAAAGTATCGACAAATTGATCCAGAAGATCTTGACCTCCTGTCCAAAAAATGATGATGTCATCGATGTACCTGTGCCACGCCAAAATGTGGCACAGGTACATCGAGAGTCCATCACTAGAGAAAAGTTCACGCTCCCACTCCCCCAGGTACAGGTTTGCGTACGACGGGGCACAGGTAGTCCCCATCGCCGCTCCCTGCACCTGGAGGTAGTGGGACCCCTCAAAAATGAATATATTATGAGTAAGTAAAAATTCAAGTAGGGACAGGAGGAAACCGCTGTGTGCCGTGCACTGTATTCCCAGCTCACTAAGGAATGTTCCTACAGCCTTAATACCTGCATCATGAGGAATGCTTGAATAGAGAGCCTCAACATCCAAGGCCACCAAGAGTGTATCAGGGGGCAATTCTAGTCCCTCCAGAATCCGCAACAAATGCGACGTGTCACGGATATAAGACGGAAGTGCCTGCACATGTGATTGGAGATACCGGTCTATGTAAATGCTGGCTTTTTCGGTCAGGGATCCACAACCTGACACAATTGGACGACCGGGAGGTTTATCCAACTTTTTATGAACCTTAGGCAAGGCATAAAAAGTCGGTGTGATAGGTTTAATCACTTTTAAAAACTTAACCGTATCCTCATCATTTTATTCATTATGTTATAATGAATAATTATATGCACACACCGAGAACTAAATAAAAAAAGAACTAAATAAAAAAAAAAGTTTTACTCACCCAGGCTTCTAATCTTCCAGCCCCAAGAAGTCTGTCAGGTCCCACGCCGCGGTTCTGCCCATGAGCCAAGCCTCCGGTATCCCCTCTGTATCTGCCGCCGAGTCAGGTTCTTCTGTGCATGTGCGGGTGCGCTGTGCACCTCTCGGCATCGCGCTGCAGATGCAGAGCTCACTCAGTGTGAACCTGAGAGCCGTTCAGGACAACTGTGCAGAAGATCCCGACCTGGCCACAGGTTGTGATCTTCCAGAGGTGAGACCGGGAGCCCTGGCTGATGGTGGAACCTGCGGTGTGTGACCTAACAGACTACTAGGGGTTGGATGAAGCCCCAGGTGCAGCCACATTTCTATGGGCGTGCAAATAGTGCAATCGCCCGGGGCACCGGATTGAGCATCAGGAGGGGGAGCGCAGCGGCGGGGGGAGTGGGCATAGTGTAGTTACAATTCACTTGCCACGGTTCCCCACAGCCTCTATCTTCTTCCTCTCCCGCCGTCCGTTGTGTTGGTAGCAGCGTCCCCTGTGATGATGTGACCACATGTCATCACAGGGGGCGCTGTTACAATGCGACAGACGCCTGGAACAGGAAGGAGATAGAGGCTGCGGGGGATCGGCGGAAGGAAGGCGAGTTGTAACTACTATGCCCGCTCCCTCAGCCGCTGTGCCTACACTGGAGGCACCTACCTATCTAACCTATACTCGCGGCACCTACCTATCTAACCTATAAACGAGGCACCTACCTATCTAACCTATACTCGCGGCACCTACCTATCTAACCTATAAACGAGGCACCTACCTATCTAACCTATACTCACGGCACCTACCTATCTAACCTATACTTGGGTCACCTAATTTCTACACCCTCGCCCTGCGTGCAATTTAGTCTAGAAACTGCCCTGCTCAGGTGAGTAAAACTTTTTTTTTAAAAGCTCAGCCGTATCCTTTAAGGACACACATAGACACAAAATGGTCATCATAGCGGTAAGAATAAATCTGACGACCGCAGACGGGGGCGAGACTGAAACCATCACTTTGAGGAAGCTGAAACTAACTATTTATTAGACGCACTAAAAACATCGAAGCGGCTTAAATAGGGGGTTTTAAGCGCACAGCGGAGTTGAGCTCTTGGCGTACAAATGTCAGGTTTGCATACAATAAGTGGCCTTCCGAGACAGTCATTATGTCTGGCTGATAAGGGCTGTCATTTCAGCGGAATTGAGATGTATTTGGTAATGTAAGCTGCGTCCCCAGCGTGTTTGTGACGAGCCGCGGCTGGAGGTCGCAATCAGACGAGAGGAGGACGATTACGCAGATCATCAGACAGCAGGAGACAAAGCAAAAGGGGCCCCAGACCGCTCCATGCTCGAATCCCCCCCCCCCATTCACGCCTTCCTGCTCGTGCGGCGAGCTTTCTTTTGTCCTTTGTCTTGTAATTATTGGATTACAGCAACAGCTTAAACATCATCAAACTATAAAAATGCTTGAGGTTAAAGGAGAACTCCACCATGTGCCAAAGAAATGATCGCCCCAGTTGTAGCTATCTATACATGGAAATCGAAACTGGAGCTGACTGGACCAGGTTATGTGAGAAGGAATGAGTCCATTTCTCACCCCAGCAGAAGCAGGGTGGCCATAGACCAGATCTGTGCCCATTGCATTTACATGTTTGGTGGCCTGAGTGTGCCAGCATATTGCCCGCCCCTTGCTTCCTTGTGCCCTAGGCCATGGCCTATGTGGCCTTGCCTTAAATCTGGTCATGTATATGTTACTGCCAAGATCTGGCCGGCCAATTTGTGAAGTGGTCAGCTGATGCAGCCAATACAAGAAGAAACCTGTGTGTAACTTACGTTTTCAAACTTTGGCCGGCCAGAGCAGAAAATGAGAGACTCTGGCCAGACAAGCCCCAAACACAGCGGAGTATAACATTTTTAATGTTTTGTATTACAAATTCATTTTTATAAATTATTGTTTTGAAATGTATGGTTTTAAACATTGTAAGGTTAGATAGCAAGGTTTTAGGCTTAGGGTTTTTACGGTTAGGTTTCAGGAAAGGGGGGGTTTAGGGTTAGGCGTCAGGAAGGGGGGTTTTAGGGTTAGGCGTCAGGAAGGGGGGTTTAGGGTTAGGCGTCAGGAAGGGGGGTTTTAGGGTTAGGCATCAGGAAGGGAGGTTTTAGGGTTAGGCAGCAGGAAGGGTGGTTTTAGGGTTAGGCGTCAGGAAGGGAGGTTTTAGGGTTAGGCAGCAGGAAGGGTGGTTTTAGGGTTAGGCAGCAGGAAGGGTGGTTTTAGGGTTAGGCGTCAGGAAGGGAGGTTTTAGGGTTAGGCAGCAGGAAGGGTGGTTTTAGGGTTAGGCGTCAGGAAGGGGGGTTTTAGGGTTAGGCATCAGGAAGGGAGGTTTTAGGGTTAGGCAGCAAGAAGGGTGGTTTTAGGGTTAGGCAGCAGGAAGGGTGGTTTTAGGGTTAGGCGTCAGGAAGGGGGGTTTTAGGGTTAGGCGTCAGGAAGGGAGGTTTTAGGGTTAGGCGTCAGGAAAGGAGGTTTTAAGGTTAGGCAGCAGGAAGGGTGGTTTTAGGGTTAGGCGTCAGGAAGGGGGGTTTTAGGGTTAGGCGTCAGGAAGGGGGGGTTTAGGGTTAGGCGTCAGGAAGGGAGGTTTTAGGGTTAGGCGTCAGGAAGGGAGGTTTTAGGGTTAGGCAGCAGGAAGGGTGGTTTTAGGGTTAGGCGTCAGGAAGGGTGGTTTTAGGGTTAGGCAGCAGGAAGGGTGGTTTTAGGGTTAGGCATCAGGAAGGGGGGTTTTAGGGTTAGGCGTCAGGAAGGGAGGTTTTAGGGTTAGGCGTCAGGAAGGGGGGTTTTAGGGTTAGGCGTCAGGAAGGGAGGTTTTAGGGTTAGGCGTCAGGAAGGGAGGTTTTAGGGTTAGGCAGCAGGAAGGGTGGTTTTAGGGTTAGGCAGCAGGAAGGGGGGTTTTAGGGTTAGGCGTCAGGAAGGGAGGTTTTAGGGTTTGGCAGCAGGAAGGGTGGTTTTAGGGTTAGGCGTCAGGAAGGGGGGTTTTAGGGTTAGGCGTCAGGAAGGGAGGTTTTAGGGTTAGGCGTCAGGAAAGGAGGTTTTAAGGTTAGGCAGCAGGAAGGGTGGTTTTAGGGTTAGGCGTCAGGAAGGGGGGTTTTAGGGTTAGGCGTCAGGAAGGGGGGTTTTAGGGTTAGGCGTCAGGAAGGGAGGTTTTAGGGTTAGGCGTCAGGAAGGGAGGTTTTAGGGTTAGGCAGCAGGAAGGGTGGTTTTAGGGTTAGGCGTCAGGAAGGGTGGTTTTAGGGTTAGGCAGCAGGAAGGGTGGTTTTAGGGTTAGGCGTCAGGAAGGGGGGTTTTAGGGTTAGGCGTCAGGAAGGGAGGTTTTAGGGTTAGGCAGCAGGAAGGGTGGTTTTAGGGTTAGGCGTCAGGAAGGGGGGTTTTAGGGTTAGGCGTCAGGAAGGGAGGTTTTAGGGTTAGGCGTCAGGAAGGGAGGTTTTAGGGTTAGGCAGCAGGAAGGGTGGTTTTAGGGTTAGGCGTCAGGAAGGGGGGTTTTAGGGTT
This sequence comes from Hyperolius riggenbachi, assembly GCF_040937935.1. NCBI lineage: Eukaryota > Metazoa > Chordata > Amphibia > Anura > Hyperoliidae > Hyperolius > Hyperolius riggenbachi. The sequence goes on from NC_090652.1 coordinate 304,692,707, forward strand.
AGGCGTCAGGAAGGGAGGTTTTAGGGTTAGGCAGCAGGAAGGGTGGTTTTAGGGTTAGGCGTCAGGAAGGGGGGTTTTAGGGTTAGGCAGCAGGAAGGGTGGTTTTAGGATTAGGCGTCAGGAAGGGGGGTTTTAGGGTTAGGCGTCAGGAAGGGGGGTTTTAGGGTTAGGCAGCAGGAAGGGTGGTTTTAGGGTTATAAGTGTCAGGAAGGGTGGTTTTAGGGTTATAAGTGTCAGGAAGGGAGGTTTTAGGGTTAGGCGTCAGGAAGGGGGGTTTTAGGGTTAGGCGTCAGGAAGGGGGGTTTTAGGGTTAGGCGTCAGGAAGGGGGGTTTTAGGGTTAGGCGTCAGGAAGAGGGGTTGGGTTAGGCGTCAGGAAGGGTGATTTTAGGGCTTTAAGCGTCAGGAAGGGGGGTGTTTAGGGTTAGGCGCCAGGAAGGAGGATTTTAGGGTTAGGCGTCAGGAAGGGGGGTTGTAGGGCTTTAAAGAGACTCTGAATCCATATTAAAAATGTTTTTTTACCTTATTATTCATCTGAGGCATGTTTGCCCCTGCTAAAACGCTGCTATCCCGTGGCAGAATGAGGGGTCGTTACCCCCCAAATCCCCTCCGTGGTGCCCGGGAAGCGCTTCCTGTAGAGGCAGAGCTTTCAGCAGCAGCTCAGCCTCCATGCGCGTCAATCAGCGCGTATCTCCGCCTCTCCCCCGCCCCTCTCAGTCTCCCTTCACCGAGAGGGGCGGGGGAGAGGCAGAGATCCGCTGGCTGATTGACGCGCAGGAAGGCAGAGCTGCAGCTCAAAGCTCTGCCTCTACAGGAAGCGCTCCCCGGGCACCACGGAGGGGATTTGGGGGGTAAAGACACCTCATTCTGCCGCGGGATAGCGGCGTTTAGGCAGGGGCAAACATGCCTCAGATGAATATAAGGTAAAAAGCCATTCTTAATCTGGCTTCAGAGTCTCTTTAAAGTGACTCTGTAACAAAAATTACAACGTTTTTTCTACCATCCTACAAGTTCCTAAACCTATTCTAATGTGTTCTGGCTCACTGCAGCACTTTGTACTATGACAGTCTCTGTAATAAATCAATGTATCTTTCCCTTGTCAGACTTGTCGGCCTGTGTCTGGAAGGCTGCCAACTCTTCTGTGCTGGTCTGTTCCTCTATGCACACTCCAGTGTGTGTTTTATTTACATAAGCCAACAGCTTCTCTGCTATCTTATCAGTGATAGAAGAGAGCTGGATAAAAATCCTCCTCTGTTAGGCTGTGAATGTAGCTGGCTGACACATACTGAGGGATTACAAACACAGGCACAGGCAGAGCTGTCTGCAGGAAGCCTGTAATGTTCAGTGCATGAGAGAAGAAGGGGACAGAAGGTAAACACACAAATGATCTTTTGAGATTCAAAAGTAAAGCTGTATACAGCCTGCTTGTGTATGGATGTATTTTCTATGTGTGGACATATTGTACATCAATCTACTTCCTGTTTTGGTGGCCATTTTGTTTGTTTATAAACAAACTTTTTAAAACTGTTTTTGACTACTTTTAATGCGGCGGGGAGCGGCGAAATTGTGACAGAGGGTAATAGGAGATGTCCCCTAACACACTGGTATGTTTACTTTTGTGCGATTTTAACAATACAGATTCTCTTTAAGCATCAGAAAGGGGGGGTTTAGGGTTAGGCACCAGGAAGGGGGTTTTTAGGATTAGGCGTCGGGGTTAGGGTTAAGGTTAAGTTGTAAAATATTGTTAATATAAACCAATATATTATTACAATAATTTGCATTATTTACATTTTAAAAATGAATATCAGTAGATATTAATGATAATATTATTAACAAAAACGGGCGCCCATTTTTCCTCGCGTCTCTATTTCGTGCACACAAAAGTACCAACAATTTGTACATCCATGTTGGAATTAAAGTGTGCCTTTAAGTGTATTGCTTGAAGAGTTTACCTCTATTTATATCTCTGTTTTTATCTTGCCCAGAAACAACATGGCGTTGAAGATTTCTACAATTTATTATAAAAGACTGGGAGGAACGTGAGAATGAGGTGTTTGGGTGTGACGGATGTTGGCAGTGTTGCCGGAGTCAGAAGGGGTGGTGGTAGAAGTTATTAAATGGCAAACTTCAAGCAATTTTTAACTGAAATCTGGATTTATGGTACGCTGAAGAGCGGTGCCATTGCTTGTGTGTGTTTTTGTCTCAGTCACAGCTCTGCAGCTGATAATCCGTTTTAGAGATAAATTTGTGAATACGATAATTGCAAAGCGCCGCTCGCTAAGCGATAGCGTTTATCAGTCTGGTTTGGAACTAAATATATATTCCCTGTAACTGATTACCAGCTCACTAGCTGAGAACAATGCCCCCAAAGGCAAAATAATACCTATCTTTTACTTTGGCACCTGATGTTTGAGGTTATCAGGGTTCATTCTGTGACCTTGGTGCCCTAAAGGTACGAATACATCTAGCAATTTTGGCTGCTGATCAGAGATGGCTTAAAATATAATGGGGCCCTAGGCAAGGTAGTGGATTTGGGCCCCCTTGTAATCCTTTTGGTAAGCTAAAGTGTAGAGAGGTCAAGGAAGGTGGCAGGTGGGCCCTTGACACCCACTAGCCCCCAGGCACCTGCCTTGGTTGCCTGGTGGATGGTCCTGCTCTGCGGTTGATCAAGAGACAGATCTCTCTCTGATCGAATCTGATAGGTTTCGGCCTTATGACACTGCCCCGCCACCCCAGGCCGCTACCCCCCTAATGTACATGTAACCTCCCCCCCTGTGCCCGTGCAGTTATACTTTACCTGTTGACGTCCGCACTGTCGCTGCCCTTGTATTTCCGCATTTGTTCCCCCCCCCCACGGTTGCCAGTGGAGCACACGTGTGACGTCACACGTCCCATATGCTATATGCCGGTAGTTACGTTGGTCCAAGTGTAGAAGCATGAGGATGGTGGTAGCGCGGACAGTGGCAGGTACCACGGGGGTGGGGGCATAAAGCATTAGGGGGGACATTGGCCGGGGGTTTCCATTGCGTTTATGCACTCCGTTTCCAGCCTGTCTAAATTGATACATGTAACCAGTTTCGGCCGAAGGTCGCGTCATCAATCAGGCATGCTCTGGGAGGCACTGTTTTTTATTCGATTCGATTATAATTATAGAATCAGATAGTTGAACGGCTGCCAAGTCGAGTAATCTATGGGCATCTTAAGACATGCTGTTGTCTGTCTGATATACTCTGACCCTAAGCCTAAAGGGAGATACACACTGTATGAAGAAACTTGCTTTAGGCTAGATACTTACCCAAGAAGGTAGAAGGCTCTGGATCTTATAAAGCTTTCCCAGTCTTCTCTTTGTGCTCTCATTCCACTGCTGTCTCTCATTCATAATTCGCACCTTCGGGACTCCTTAGCAGGCTTTGGATGTACTCGCATCCCCAACTACTTCCAAAGACAGGTGAATCCATACTGCTCATGTGCAAGCCTAGAAGTGCACATGCCCAGTACGGATCTACTTGTCTTAGGAAGTACTTAGGGACACAAGTACTTCTATAGCCCGCAGGAGGAGTTCCGAAGAGTTATTCGACCCAGGTGGTTAAACAACTTCAATGGAGGACAGTGGTGGACCGAGGAGATGGAGAGAGGACCTGGAAGGTTCTATGAGATCCAGAGCTTCCCTCTACATAAGTGAGCATCAAACTCTTACTTTAAGTTAATTTCATTACTTTAAATTAGGGGTGGGACGACGAATCCGGCGAATCCACGAATCCCTCGAATATTAGGAAATATTCGAGATTCGTGGATTCGAATCCCGACGCCATTTTCCATTATACGAATCCGCCGAATCCCGACGCCGCATCGCCGCGCATCCGCCGCTCGCACTCGTCCTCCTCCGACCTCCTCCGACCCCTGCCCGCATCCACTCACCTATCCATAGCGGAGCGCAGAGCGGCAGACCTCTCGCCGACTTCCTGGTTCCCCCTAGTGACCGGCTCTTACTATGACGTCATTAGTAAGAGCCGGTCCGGCCACTAGAGGGAACAGGGAAGTAACGAAGAGGTCTGCCGCTCTGCGCTCCACGGGAAAGGTGAGTAGATTATGCAGGGGTGAGCGGAGGAGGCACGGGGGACGGAGGGGGCCGTGGGGGGGTTGGCGGGGGAGGGGGGTTCTATCTATCTACCTACCTACCTACCTACCTACCTACCTACCTACCACTATCCCTACCTACCTACAGGCCGCTATACCTACCTACCTACAGGCCCCTATACCTACCTAAAGGCCCCCTATACGCACCTACCTGCCTACCTAAAGGCCCCTATACCTACCTAAAGGCCCCTATACCTACCTAAAGGCCCCTATACCTACCTACCTAAAGGCCCCTATACCTACCTACCTACCTACCTAATGGCCCCTATACCTACCTACCTACAGGCCACTATACCTACCTACAGGCCTCAATACCTACCTACCTACCCACCTACCTACAGGCCCCCTATACATACCTACCTACCTAAAGGCACCTATACCTACCTACCTACCGGACACTATACCTACCTACAGGCAACTATACCTACCTACAGGCCACTATACCTACCTATCTACCTACCTACCGGCCACTATCCTTACCTACCTACAGGCTGCTATACCTACCTACCTACCTACAGGCTGCTATACCTACCTACCTACCTACAGGCCACTATACCTACCTACCTACCTACCTACCGGCCACTATCCTTACCTACCTACAGGCTGCTATACCTACCTACCTACCTACAGGCCGCTATACCCACCTACCTAAAGGCCCCCTATACCTACCTAAAGGCCCCCTATACGTACCTACCTACCTACCTAAAGGCCCCTATACCTACCTACCTACCTAAAGGCCCCTATACCTACCTACAGGCCACTATACCTACCTACAGGCCTCAATACCTACCTACCTACCTACCTACAGGCCCCCTATACGTACCTACCTACCTAAAGGCACCTATACCTGCCTACCTACATACTTACCTATACTTAAGGCCCTATACCCTGCTACCTATACTGAAGGTCCCTTTACCTACCTACCTACCTAAAGGCCCCTATACCTACCTACCTACATACCTACCTACCTATACTTAAGGCCCTATACCCTGCTACCTATACTGAAGGTCCCTTTACCTACCTACACTGAAGGCACATGTACCTTACTACCTATACTGAAGGCCCCTATACCTAGCTACCTACCTATACTGAAGGCACATATACCCTGCTACCTATACTGAAGGCACATATACCCTGCTACCTATACTGAAGGCCCCTATACCTAGTTACCTACCAATACTGAAAGCACATGTACTGTGCTATCTATACTGAAGGCCCCTATACCTTGCTACCGATACTGAAGGCACATGTACCCTGCTACCTATACTGAAGGCCCATATACTCTGCTACCTATACTGAAGGCCCATATACCCTGCTACCTATACTGAAGGCCCATATACCCTGCTACCTATACTGAAGGCCCATATACCCTGCTACCTATACTGAAGGCCCATATACCCTGCTACCTATACTGAAGGCCCATTTACCCTGCTACCTATACTGAAGGCCCATATACCCTGCTACCTATACTGAAGGCCCATATACCCTGCTACCTATACTGAAGGCCCATATACCCTGCTACCTATACTGAAGGCCCATATACCCTGCTACCTATACTGAAGGCCCATAAACCCTGCTACCTATACTGAAGGCCCTTATACCTTGCTACCTATACTGAAAGCTACCAATATTGAAGGCACCCATACCTAGCTAGCTATACTGAAGGCACCTTTACCTCGCTACCTATGCCTGGGTACCTATACTGCGGGCAACTATACCACGGATCGCACAATTTTTATGTGCAGGATTCGTTAGATTCGGGATTCGAAAGGTTCGAGATATTCGAGAACCTTTTTAGATTCGGATCCGGATTCGGATTCGAAGAAATTGTGGATTCGTCCCATCCCTACTTTAAATAAAGGGAACACTTCCACGCATCAACCAGTCTACTGAGGGCAAAAACTTTTCCCGCTATCGTCAGTTATAAATAATGGGCTTAAATGGCATCGGGGCCAGGAGAACTACAGGTTGAAGTGAGGTCACAATAGCTTTAGGAGTCTGTGAGTATAGAACACACAGCTCACCCCAGCAGATCTGTCAGAGCGTCCATGATGATGCTGACCTCTGTCCACTGCTGAAAGTACGTAGAACGAGCATGTGTGGGTCAGAACTGGACAATGGAGCAGAAGAAGAAGCTGGCATGGTGTGATGAATCACGGTTTCTCTGGGCTGTAGATTCTAAATACGGTGGAGCATCTGTTGGACCAGTCTGAACCATGGAGGCCCCACCTCACCACTTCAGAGGTCTTGTGGAGTCCACACCTTAATGCAGAGCTGCTGGTTTTGGCTGCAGGAATGATGGGAAGCCGGAAGAGAGGCTGAGAAGCATGTGACCAGGGGGACTGGTCACAAATGAACGCTCCAGCCAATGGCACTTTAGGCGAAAGCCTGGAAAGTCTTTGCCTAAGGGCTGGTGCACACCAAGAGCACTTCTTAGCGCTTTTTAAAATACTAGCGCTTCAAGAAGCGCTTGACTAACGTATTTGAATGGGGTGGATCACACCAGAGCGATGAGCTTTTTTCCCAAACGCAAACCCGGGTCCTGCGGCATTTTTGCTGATTACTGAGGCGATTCAGCCTCAATGTTAAGTACAGAAAAGAGTAAAATCGCTCTGAAAAGCGCTAGGCCGGAGCAATTTTCCTAGCATTTTTGTTACAGAAGCTGTTCAGTTACAGCTTTACTGTAACAAAAAATAAAAACCGCTACACCAAAACGCTCCAAAAATTGCTGGGCATGCTTTGAAAATCACTAGGCACATGCTTAGAATCGCCTAGAAAAATCAAACGCGTTGAGCGTTTGCTTTTATACAATCGCTTTTTGATGTGCACTGGCCCTAAAACTGCACTGGTCAGAGCTGTTTTGGCAGCACAAGGAGGACCTATACAATATTATACAGTGTTTTTTTTAATGCTATAGCTGATCATCAGTGTATATAAGTGAAGAAGCGGAATATAACCCTGCATTTCAACTTTGCTCTAAAACATTATTTACAGCATATTATATGCAAAAAGCATTTTTTTTTACTAGACCAGCATTGGAAGGGTTAAACACAGAGGTTTAATTCCGTGGAGAGATATGCAGAAGTTCAGATTGTTACATTCTATTTAGTTATATGTATCTATTGAGAAATGTTACACACTCTTTGGCTGTCCTCCAACTCCTTCTCAGTGAGAGAGATGAGTCACATTCAACACTTAGATACATTTATGTAAACAAAATGTATCTATGTCAGCTTCGGATGCGTCTGCAGAAATCTCCAGGAACTTTAAAGCCCTGTGTAACCCTTCCAATGCTGGTCTAGTAAAAAAAAAAATATGCTGGTTGCGTATAATATACTGTAAATAATGTTTTAGAGCAAATTTGAAATGCAGGGTTATATTCCGCTTTAAGTTCCACTCTTCATTTTCTGCCCAGCAGAGTAAGGGATTTGCGCCTCTAAGCTTTTATATACCTTACGCTCATTTGCTTTAACATAAACACTGGGTTTCTTTTCTTTTTTTTCCTAACTTTTCTCTTTATGACTTCTTGGACGCGGCATTATCTGATAGTTCCCTGTTTTGTAGGGCAATAAAAAAGTAGCGCATTTCATTCTCGCCCAGCAGAGCGCCGAGCCACAGCTGTTTGCCGTAGCGTCCAAAATGGCTGCCCTCCAGGCACAGGAGAGAGGCAGGAACGCAGAGTGTGCGTTCTGAGCGGCGATTTAATTACCGGTGAAGAGCGGCTCCATATGCCTGACTGAATCTCAAGGGGTTATTAATTACATTCTCCCGGTGATAAGCAGCAAATTGTAGAACCGCAGATGAGTTATCCGCCTTCGTGTTCCGCAGAATCGCACGGGGGGAGGTGGGGGGTGTCAAGACATTATCCTCCAAGCCAGCCCTGAGCTCCGTGGATAAACTGCAAAGCAAACTGGAGCAAAAGCGAACCTAACAAAAGACTGCCTAAATCCCGAAACTCTGCTAAATGTCATTGGACATAAGATAAGACTGGCATGTGTAATTTACAACGGGCATTTTTTCTTCTCTCAGAAGTTAAAGTAGAGTGACCAGACGACCCGGATTGCCCGGGACACGTCCCGGATTCGGGGTCCGCTGTCCCAGGTTGCATGAGGTCCCGGGAAACGTCCCACTTTCAGCAGCGGGACGTCCCGGCCTCGGGACTCTGGCCACTCTATCCTCATGAACTGGCAGCGGCGTCTATAGACGCCGTGCCAGTTCATTGCCCGCAGCCCCGCTCCAGCCTCGTCTTCCGGTGTCTGTTCCGACACCGGCAGGCGAGCAGGGCTAGGGCAAGATGGCTGCCAAAGCCCTGTACTGGAGACTATTTGTGTCTTCAGTACAGGGCTTCGGGCGCCATCTTGCCGTAGCCCTGTCAGCGCAGGAGACAAGAGAAGGAGGAATGTGGTCCCGGGAGCAGCGCGCCAGAGGCCGGAGACTTCTGCCAGGTGAGTAAATGCTTTCTTTTCCAGGGGAAATGTGCTCCCATTACGTTTCTTTTCTGGTGAAATGTTTGCCCGCATTGCGTTTCTTTTCTGGTGAAATGTTTGCCCGCATTGCGTTTCTTTTCTGGTGAAATGTTTGCCCGCATTGCGTTTCTTTTCTGGTGAAATGTTTGCCCGCATTGCGTTTCTTTCCAGGTGAAATGTTTGCCCGCATTGCGTTTATTTTCTGGTGAAATGTTTGCCCCCATTGCGTTTCTTTCCAGGTGAAATGTTTGCCCGCATTACGTTTATTTTCTGGTGAAATGTTTGCCCGCATTGCGTATCTTTTCCAGGTGAAATGTTTGCCCGCATTGCGTTAATTTTCTGGTGAAATGTTTGCCCGCATTGCGTTAATTTTCTGGTGAAATGTTTGCCCGCATTGCGTTTATTTTCTGGTGAAATGTTTGCCCGCATTGCGTTTATTTTCTTGTGAAATGTTTGCCCGCATTGCGTTTATTTTGTACCGACATGTTGCCCGCATTGCTTTTATTGTGTACTGACATGTTGCCCGCATTGCGTTTATTTTGTACTGACATGTTTGCCCGCATTGCATTTATTTTATACTGACATGTTGCCCGCATTGCATTTATTTTATACTGACATGTTGCCCGCATTGCGTTTATTTTGTGCTGACATGTTGCCCGCATTGCGTTTATTTTCTGGTGTCCAGGGTAACTGTTACTACATTTATTATTTAATGGTCATAGATGGCTATGTTTGCTGCTTTGTGGTTACGGTATACTATTAGCATCACACAGTTTCTGCACACCCATGATGCAAAATCTCGTTTGACCACATCATGGCGTAAACACTGCCTTCTTATGCCTCGCTGTTACATCATTACGTTAGCTCCGCCCACACAATGACATCCCCACGCCCATTTTTTTGCCACGGCGTTCTGCAGCCCCCCCCCCCCCGTTCTTCGTCGTTGCGCGCTCCTCAGTCCTCCCCACTTTTCGCCACCCCCCCCCCCCCCCCCCCGCGCCCCCCTCCCTGTCCCAGGTTGGACCCACAAAAATCTGGTCACTCTAGTTAAAGTGACTCTGTAACAAAAATTACAACGTTTTTTCTACTATCCTACAAGTTCCTAAACCTATTCTAATCTGTTCTGGCTCACTGCAGCACTTTGTACTATCACTGTCTCTGTAATAAATCAATGTATCTTTCCCCTGTCAGACTTGTCGGCCTGTGTCTGGAAGGCTGCCAACTCTTCTGTGCTGGTCTGTTCCTCTCTGCACACTCCAGTGTGTGTTTTATTTACATAAGCCAGCAGCTTCTCTGCTATCTTATCAGTGATAGAAGAGAGCTGGATAAAAATCCTCCTCTGTTAGGCTGTGAAAGTAGCTGGCTGACACATACTGAGGAATTACAGACACAGGCACAGGCAGAGCTGTCTGCAGGAAGCCTGTAATGTTCAGTGCATGAGAGAAGGGGACAGAAGGTAAACACACAAATGATCTCTTGAGATTCAAAAGGAAAGCTGTATACAGCCTGCTTGTGTATGGATGTATTTTCTATGTGTGGACATACTGTACATCAACCTACTTCCTGTTTTGGTGGCCATTTTGTTTGTTTATAAACAAACTTTTTAAAAACTGTTTTTACCCACTTTTAATGCGGCGGGGAGCGGCGAAATTGTGACAGAGGGTAATAGGAGATGTCCCCTAACGCACTGGTATGTTTACTTTTGTGCGATTTTAACAATACAGATTCTCTTTAACAGAAGAAGATCTTCCAAATAGTCCTCAGACTTAAAGCTAACCTGAACTGCAAATTAAACGTCAAAACAAACATACACAAGTCATACTTGCCTCAAGTGTAGTCTACTCATCAATCTCTTTCTCCTCTCCTGCATCCTGTTTGTCCACTATGATCAATCGAATTTTCTGTCTACCATTTTGAAAATGGCCATTACCCCATAACAGCTTCCAGGTCAGCACACTGTCAAACTAATACTGTAAATTTCAGAATGTAAATCATGGTGAGCACGTAATGGGCTTGATTCACAAAAGAGTGGTAACTGTTAGCACGGGCGTTTTCGCGCGAAGTTTCGCATTGCGCGCGCTCTTGAATTTTCGCGCGAAACGATAACGTTTTCGCGCGCAATCGCGAATTTTACAGCGAAATCGATAACGTTTTCGTGCGAAAATTCGCATTTGCGCACGAAACCGTTATCGTTTCATGCAAAAATTCGCGAGCGCGCGCAATGCGAAAATTCGCGCGAAAACGGCCGTGCTAACAGTTAGCACTCTTTTGTGGATCAAGCCCATAGAGTTGATCATTAGCTTAGCAAGGGCGTAGCAATAGGGGTTGCAGAGGTTGCGACCGCATCGGGGCCCATGGAACAAAGGGGCCCCCAAAGGACCCTCCCTCAACTACAGTATTAGCTCTCTATTGGTTCTGTGCTCATAATAATCACTTCTATAGATACCTTGAATAGTGGTAATCATTAACAAACTGTTCCCCATCCCCTTCTTGCACCGCTGTCACTGTAGTTGCATTGGCAGGTTTTGGTGCGCCGTATTAATCGTTATGTATAGAGTGCTTGGGGGGCCCCACTGTAAAACTTCGGGGCCCACAACTCCTTAGTTACGCCCCTGTAGCTTAGCACCAATAAAGAGCTAATAAAGTGGTTGAAGGAGGCCCCTACTGGGCTTCTTTGGTCCAAAAATCTGGTGCGGTCTCTACCTCTGCATCCTCTATAGTTATGCCACTGGGTGGGAACAGAAAGCGAGACCGAGAGCCCAATATAGTGTAGTACCTTAGTAGCAGACATAAAGTGTGTAATCAAGCAATGGTTATACTCACAAGTATAGGTTGCCACAAAAGGCAACCACTGGATAGGCAGGTGAGGAGAATTATAACCTGACCCCACTCAGGTATAAGAAGTCGCTCTCTGTAAATAGGAAAAAGGGGATACACCCCTCCACCAGGGGTGGACTAATTGATTTGTAAAACAGTATAACAAGAGTAAAAGCGATTAAAAACCATTTAAAAGGGGGAAGTTGGTGGACTCACCTCCCTCGTAGAAAAAAACGGACAATGGGACATTACTCACGTACAAAGCAACTTTTATTAAAAGCTCCAAGATTTGCAACGCGTTTCTCGGGTCACTATCCAGCTTCATCAGGCAATAGTTTGTAGGGTACACAGTCGGGACAATATCACAGAGGCACTTAGCCAGGATACTGACCCGACTGTGTACCCTCCAAACTATTGCCTGATGAAGCGGGATAGTGACTCGGGAAAGGCGTTGCAAATTTTGGAGCTTTTAATAAAAGTTGCTTTGTATGTGAGTAGCGTCCCATTGTTTTTTTTGGGGGGGTGCTATGCAGGTGCTGGACCAATTTCCGGGGTAGCTGATGGGCAAAAAAATGGGCGTGGCCATGACCGGATGAGGGCGAAGCTAACTGCAATTTAAAGTGAACCCGGGGTGAGAGTGATATGGAGGCTGCCATATTTATTTCCTTTTAAACAATACTAGTTGCCTGGCAGCCCTGCAGATCTATTTGGCTGCAGTAGTTAACTGAATTACACTAGAAACAAGCATGCAGATAATCTTGTCAGTTCTGACAATATTGTCAGAAACCCCTGACCTGCTGCATGCTTGTTCAAGGTCTATGGTTGAAAGAATTAGAGGCAGAGGACCAGCACGGCAGCCAGGCAACTGGTATTGCTTAAAAGGAGATAAATATGGCAGCCTCAATATCATTCTCACCTCGGGTTTCCTTTAAAAGTGCAACGCAAAGACAGTGGGCCCAAGTTTTGGTGACCCTTTCCCCAGAAAATTCACATAATTGTGCAGGTTTTCTCAAGAAAATACACGTAATGTGAGCAGATTTGCCCAGAAAATACATGCAATCATGTGGCAGATTTGCCCTGAAAATACATGTAATCATGTGGAAGACCAGAAAATACGCGCAATCATGTGGCAGATTTGACCAGAAAATACGTGCAATCATGTGGCAGATTTGACCAGAAAATACGTGCAATCATGTAGCAGAATTGACCAGAAAATATGTGGAATCATGTCATCAGATTTGCCCAGAAAATACGTTAAATCATGTCAGCAGATTTGACTAGAATATAAGTGCAATCATGTAGCAGATTTGACCAGAAAATACGTTAAATCATGTCAGCAGATTTGACTAGAATATAAGTGCAATCATGTAGCAGATTTGACCAGAAAATACATGCAATCATGTGGAAGATTTGACCAGAAAACACTTCAATCATGTAGCAGACCTGGCCAGAACATACACGATACACCTGGCTGCTAATATAAATAAAAAAAAAAAAATACTCACCTGAAGCAGAGCTCCTGTTCCCAGCCTCCGTCCGGCGCGCAGCTCCCACGATCCTCTTCAGCCAGCAACTGAAACCCGCGCTGAGAGCAGGTCTACGGGAAAATGGTGCCCGAAGCCCTGCACTGTAGACTCAAAGTCTCCAGAGCAGTAATGTACAGCACGAGGAGGCGCCCATACAGTGTATAAGCATCAAATATTTCTATATGTTCAATATATATTTGATAATAAGGTAAGAAGAACATACTCTTACCCGCTATGTAAATAGAAGACAATTGTATAAAAATATAGTAATTTATTTGGTTAGCACCTCGACTCCAGAGCAGGGCTTCGGACTCCATTTTATCATAGCCCTGCTCTGCCGCTGCCGGAGCTGCTGGCTGATGCTGCCGGTGAACTGACATGGCGTCTATTTGACGCCAAAAGTTAGTTCACGCTGGGGGGTGCTTGGAGAATTTTAGGGGGTGCTTCAGCACCCAAAGCACCCCCCTGACGCCGCCACTGGCGTTAGTTAATTATCAGTAACATTTACAGATTGCAATGACCACTTCCCAACAGTAGAATATTAATGATTTTACTGATATTCTACTAGCGTCTATTCCCAGCACCCACATTTCCCTGTCACCCCTTTTTTTGCATGTTTGCATGCAATAAGATCACCCATGATAGCTGGGAACAGAGTTTGGCTGTATACTAACTAGCTCCTTTGCCAATGCACTGTCAACAAAACCATATGGAAGAACAGCTCTGCGTAATATGTTGGAGCTTTATAAATACAATAAATAAATAAATGAAAATGAATAAACATCAAAACACAATTTTGGGGAACACAGGTGCTCTTTAAAGTGGACCTGAACTCTTACACAGGACAGAAGGGAAACAGAGAGAATGCACCCTGTATGTATTTACAGAGTTTAGCCTGTCTAATCCCCCCTCATCTGTGACTTATCACAAGGGTAATTTGATCTCTCAGCTGTGCCAGCTGGCTGCCTCGGTAGAGCAGCTAATTTGTAAACACAGGATGTTAACCCTATGTCTGCTTCCATGAAAGCAGGAAGTAGACACACTGCAAATTTATTGCAGGATTTGTATCAGCTGTAATAAATACATGTTCTGTAAGGCCGGGTGCACACATGGCAGAAACACTTGCAGAGCGGGTAACGCCGTGTTTTATGCAGCAATGTTAGTCTATGGGACGCAGAAGGACCAGCGTTGCACCTTTTATAGTTACAGTAAGCGTTCCGCAGACGCTGGTAGTGTTGCATAATATGCCGGCAGGCTGCCAAAATGCACAACATGAAAGTCTATGGTAATGCCCATGCGCTGCGTTTTTCATGCATTTTATGCTACGTTTTTAATTAAAAAGTAAAGATCTCTGATGTGTTTCTGCCTCCTGTTGTTTTCCTAGTGATTTGCAGAAGTTTAAAAAAAATGCATACAAAACGCATGTGCGTTTTTCATTAGCGACCCACAAATGCATTAAAACACACGAAAAATGCATAGAAACGCACCTGCGATTCGCATCAACAACACGCAAATGCAGACAAACGCACCAAAATCGCACTTGCGAATCGCAACTGCGAAACACAAAACGCATTAAAAATGCAATACTCTAATGCAAACGCACCTGTGGAAAATGCAGGATTTTCACGCTGTGTCATATGTGAACCCAGCCTGAAGGTTATTATGCTGTTGCGTATCTTTTAGAGCAGAGAAATCTATTCCTTTTCACAAACAGACCATCACGGGGCGCTGTATGACTGATATTGTGGTGAACCTCCCCCCCCCCCATAATAAACCCCTCCCACAAGAAAAGTTCGAACTTTGGCAGTTTCCTGTCTGTGAGCCTTGTTGCATTGTGGAAAATAGCTGTTTACAGCTGTTTCCAACTGCCAAAACAGCAAGCAGCAGCTACATCACCTGCCAACAGTAAAATGTTCACTGGAGTTCCTCTTTAAGGAGAGTAGTTGCCGCAGAGCCAGCCGCTCCTCACACGAGAGTGAATGCTTGTCTGGGGATCGGAGGAGAGGAAGACAAGGAGTAAAACACGATTTAGTGAGGACTCATTAGCTCCCAGCAGGGGCTGGCGTTCTGCCCACCCAACTCAAATGAACCCGAAAAACTTCAACCCAATGAGAAATGACTCGACGGAAGAATTCCTGAGCTGGAAGGACGCGAACGTTAACTGAATTATCCAGGGAGGGGAAGTACTCCGTGACAGGAACAGATTATACTCTGAAAGGCATTAGGAGGAATTAGAATTAGCACACTCGTACTTAAAGACAAAAAATACATAAATACAAACTGTACAACAAGAATTTCCTTTCGTTTCTTTTTTGAAATAATTCTCCAGTCCTAAGAGAGCGCGTGCGTGAAATAAAGGCGCTGTGAAAAAAGGACGCAGGATAAAGCCGAAATCATCATTTTTCGGGAAAGGAGTACTAAAATATCGGTTTACAAAGAAATATGGATTAAAATCACCAATGGTTTCTAAACCGATTTCTAATGATTGATGACTGTAAGTAGCATTCCAAATCATATATCTTAGGTGTAATCGTGTGTACGTATTACAACATTATGTCATCAAGATGTGTGTCTGCTCAAACCGCCATGATTGATTGTGACATAGCTTCCAACTGTCCCCTTTTTCTGAGGGACAGTCCCTTTTTGGGAGCCCTGTCCCTCTGTCCCTCTTTCCTCCTCATTTGTCAATCTTTCAGGACTTTGTCCCTCTTTCTACGTAAATATATATATTTCTATACTAAAAATGTGTTTCATTAACTCTAAACTTTATTCCCATTGATATATTACTAATTTTAAAATGTTAATATGAAGGAAAATGAACCAGGATAGAAAGGACCAGTGTGGTTTGAATTATAAAACAACATATTTTTCTTATGAAATCTTTATGGTATGCGTGACTAGAGGCATGGTGAGGGCATGGCCAGGGGTGTGACAGGGGCGTGGCTTAAGTGTCCCTTTTTCTCATCTCAAAAAGTTGGGAGGTATGATTGTGATGTCATGCACAGAGTTCTCACGGTTGTGGGCGCACACCGCCGGGAAGCTACTGCCCGACCTGGCCAACCTGGAAGAGGCAGAGTGGGGCATTTAGTTGAGAGGGGAGGGGGGCTGAGTAGAATGAGGGGAGCAATTGGAATGAGGACTGCTCCCCATATATGCCCCCCCCCCTTTTTTAAATTCATGTCAGCACTTATCGATTAAGCAACTCCTTCCTGCTGACTGATCTAGCCAGTTTCTAATAGGGAGGTGTGGCCTCAGACTGACAGGAAGGGGAAAGGGATTGTTCTGTCATTTATAGTCCCGCCTTCTACTGACTGATCTAGCCATTCTTCAGTAGGGAGGTGTGGCTACAGACTGCCAGAGAGCAGAAAGGGATTGGTTATCAGGTGAAGCCACACCTCCATGCTGAGATTGACAGAGAGAGGGAGAGAGATTGGTTATCAGCTGAAACCATGTCTTTAGACATGGAACAGACAGACATAGGTTACTGAACGACTATATGCTGTTCCAGTTATTTTCTTTTTTTTTTCTATGTATCAAATGCTGCAACTTTTCTTTTAAACAGAACTTTTTCATGCATTATATATTTAAAACAATTAAAGGGACTCCGAGCTCTACCTAAAAAGTAAAATAGTACTCACCGGGGGCTTTCTTTAGTCCAGCGCTGGTCGGGAGGTCCCACGACGGCGTCCTGGCTCCTCTCCTAGGCCCCGCTCCGGAATGGCTGGACGGCGGCAGCCCGGGCGACACTCGGCTGAGTGTCGGGCTCCTTCTTCCGCGTATGACGCGGCTGACGTCACACGCTTTAATTGCGCATGCGCCGTACTGCCACGCCGCCCGCCGTGATGACGCGGGGCGGCCGGCGTGTGACGTCAGCCGCGTCATACGTGGAAGAAGGAGCCCGACACTCAGCCGAGTGTCGCCCGGGCTGCCGTCGTCCAGCCATTCCGGAGCGGGGCCTAGGAGAGGAGCCAGGACGCTGTCGTGGGACCTCCCGACCAGTGCTGGACTAAAGAAAGCCCCCGGTGAGTACTATTTTACTTTTTAGGTAGAGCTCGGAGTCCCTTTAAATGCATACAAAATAACCTGTGTCTGAACTCAGTTGGTGAAAAGTTTGTCTAAAAGCATTTTTTCCCCCCAGAATTTGTCCTGGCTGAAGACAGGCTGCAGTTTTTCCTTTGACAAACACCTCGTGTTGCACGGCGTGGCCTGGTATCTGCAGCGCCGGTGTGCTGAGTGCGCACAATGCGCACTGCGCGATCCACTTTGCTTTTGTTTCGTGTTTTAGAAGTTATTGACCTTTTGCTGCTATGCAGGCAGAGAACTCGATAGCGGTAACTTACTGGTCTCCTCCGGCTGCCGGCAGATCTGGGGAGCACTGAAAGCTTACACCTCGGCCTCTTGCGTTCCAATCCATTAATCGTCTTGTTGCTCCCCTGCTGGGAGCATTGTTGACGGTTGTCGGGATAACAATGACTGTGGAAAGTTGCCGGCTCGGTTACAGGCCGAAGCCTCGCTGGCAGACGCTGTGTCTGGGCCTGACGTGAGGCCTCCTGTTTCCGAACCTCTTAAATCGAGTTCATTCCGCTGGATTACCTTTCAGCGATGGATCTGGACAAGATAGGCTTTTTCGATCTGGCACTAAGATTGCAGTGAGAGTGGCTGCTGTTACCTCCTCAGTGTTCACCTTGGATGGTGAGCGAGAGGCCAGCGGGTGACAAGAGGCAGCTGGTGTCAGAAGAGCATGCTTTGATTAAAGAGGAACTGTAACCAAAGATTGAACTTCATCCCAATCAGTAGCTGATACTCCCTTTCCCATGAGAAATCTTTACTTTTTCTCAAACAGATCATCAGGGGGGCCTGTATGGATTATATTGTGGTGAACTCCCTCCCACAGTGTGATGTCAGCACCTAGGTACTGACATCACACTGTGGGAGCCTTGTTGCATTGTGGGAAATAGCTGTTTCCAACTGCCAAAAAAGCAGCATCTCCTTCCACTGACATCACCTGCCTGCAGTAAAGATGTCACCATGTGATAAATGTCGGAATGTAAATCAGGAAAAGGAAAGATTTTACAGTGGGCAAACACTGAATAAATCATTTATAATTATTGTAAAAACTAAGCCCTTTTTTCATTACGTTATTTTCACTGCAGTTCCTCTTTAAATGAAAATAAAATACTTAAAAAACGATGCAGTACGAGATGTTATGTTACATAAATGTTCCCTAAAGTAAACCAGAGCTGTAAAAACAAGATTTGATATTTACCTACAGCTTCCTCCTGCAGCATAAACCACTCTGAGTTCCTCGCCGTCCTCCCGCGGTCTGCAGCAATCAGCCCCGGTAATAGGCTTAGTTGCGTCAGTCTGGGTCTACTGCGCATGCACGGGAAGACCCAGACTGGACCCAACTGAGCCCATTACCGGGGCTGATCGCGGCTAAACGGCAGAGGGCGAGAAGACGGCGAGGAACTCAGACGGGTTTATGCTGCAGGAGGAAGCTGTGGGTGAGTATCAAATCTTCTTATTTTTACAGCTCTGGTATACTTTAAATCCCTTTTGACATCCCATAATTTACATCACAGGAGCCAATAGGCACGGATGTCCTGGCACCCTAGACTCCGCCCTCCATGATCCTACAAACCCCCGCCGCACCGCAAGTGTCTTGGCTGTCCCAGCTGTCACTTGTCTCTTACTTTCCCTGCCCGGTGTAGGTAGCTAGAGGTGCCCCTCAGTATTAGGTAGCCAGAAGGTTCCCTCAATATTAAGAAGCTATGTGTGCCCCCAAGTATTAGGTAGCCAGAGGAATCTCAGTATTAAGTAGCTAGAGAGGATATCTTATCAGTTGAATGCAGAGACTTGGGTGAGTAATCTCTCATTTACACTCTCATCAGGACTCTGCATAGGGAAAGAGGGATGGTGGCACTCTGGAAATGGGAGTAGCCACCTTTCCATCATCAGGCGCCTGTAGGCAGAGGCGGGACAAGGTCCTCCGGCACCCAAGGCTGAGACACCAAAGTGTGCCCCTCCATCCCTCCCACCCCAGCCGTCACACACTGATTGCTACTAGACTAAGAGGTGCCACAGGGCCCACAACCTCCCCAACACCTTAATATCTAGTTATCTGGCTTGCAGTCACTGCTATGTATCCTCTTTTCTTACTTCTTTTTGCTTCAAACACAATTAGGAATGACAACTGAATGAATTGTGCGCCCCCTCCTACACTGCGCCCTGAGGCTGGAGCCTCTCCAGCCTATGCCTCGGCCCGGCCCTGCCTGTAGGCACGTGCCTACCCTGCCTTATGATAAAACCGGGCCTGCTGACTGTCCTGCTTCTGACCCTCTGCCTCTAATGCTAGGTACACCCAATACAATTGTCTGGCAGATTCACCTACCAGACTGATTATTTCCAACATATCCGATCTGATTTCTGATCAATTTTCTGATCACTTCTATGGAAAATTGATCTGGAAATTGATTGGAAATAAGATCGTACATGTTGAAAAGAGTCAATCTGCCATGTAAATCTGCCAGAACATTGTATCCACCATGTGTACCTAGCATAACGCTATTAACCACAGACCCTGAACAAGCATGCAGATCCGGTGCTCTGATTGAAGTGTGACTGAATTAGCCATATGCTTGTTTCAGGTGTGTGATCAACAGGACTGCAGTGCCAGGCAACTGGTTTTGTTTAAAAGGAAATAAATATGGCAGCCTCCATATACCTCTCACTTCAATTCCCCTTTAACGTAAAAAAACAACTGAAGTGAGAGGGATATGGAGGCTGCCATATTTATTACCTTTTAAACAATACCAGTTGTTGATCTAATTGACTGCAATAGTGTCCAAATAACACCAGGAACAAGCATGAGGCTAATCTTGTCAGATCAGACAATAATGTCAGAAACACCTGATCTGCTGTTGTCCTTTAAAGGAGAACTGTAGTAAGAGGTATATGAAGGCTGCAATAGCTATTTCCTTTTAAGCAATACCAGTTGTCTGGCAGCCCTGCTGATCTATTTGGCTGAAGACATGTCTGAATCACACCAGAAATAAGCATGCAGCTAATCCAGTCATATCTGTCAAAATTGTCAGAAAAACCTGATCTGCTGCATGCTTGTTCAGGGGCTGTGGCTGAAAGTATTAGAGGCAGAGGATCAGCAGGACAGCCAGGTAAGTGGTATTTCTTAAAGAGAGTCTGAAGCGAAAATAAATCTTGCTTCAGACCTCATAGTTAGCAGGGGCATGTGTGCCCCTGCTAAACCGCCGCTATCCCTGCCCCACGCGCGTCTTCCTTCACTGAGAGGGGCGGGGGAGAGGCGGCGATGCGCGTCTGATAGACGCGACTGGAGGCAAGGCTGCAGCCGTTAGCCCTGCCTCCAGGAAGTCAAAATTTACGACCAAGACTACGACCAAGTCTTGCGGGGGTGGGTTTGGGGGTGAAGGGACCCCCGTTTAGCACACATGCCCCTGCTAAGTATGAGCTCTGAAGCGAGATTTATTCTCGCTTCAGAGTCTCTTTAAATGGAAATAAATATGGCAGCCTCCATAAACCTCTCTCTACAGTTCTCCTTTAACACTAAGTTCTCTTCTTCACTTAGTGAAAGTCATGTGCTTACTAACAAGACAGGCGCTCTCCATGGTGCTGAACTTGCATTTCCAATGGAAGAACAAATCTGGAAAAGAAAACCATTTTTTTAAAAAGAGACACTGACTGTAAGAAGAAAAACAGCCCCTGGGGGGTACTAACCTGGGGAGGGGAAAGCTTTCAGATCCTAATGAGTCTTTCCCCATCCTCCTCCGCCCCTCTGTTCCAGCGCAGTCTGCCGCCGCTGGGCTCTAGGATCAGAACAATCTTGTGAGAGCAATGAGCAGGCGCAGTAGCGGCTTTCCTTCAGGCTCAGGTAGAAGTTGCCATGTACAGTCGCAGCTGCTCTCTTGCGCAGGCGCACAGTGTGGGGTATTCTCCGGCTGGCAGCGCTGGAACGGAGGAGGACGGTAGAAGGATTATTAGGATCCAGAGGCTTCCCCCTCCTGAGGTAAGTAACTCCCAGGAGCACTTTAGGAGGAGGATTTAGTTTAAATCCCCCTTCAGGAAATTTTTAGAGAAAGTTTTGCCTCCCACCCCTCATCACAAGCTTTGTTACAGAGTCTCTTTAACAAAGCTTGTGATGAGGGGTGGGAGGCAAAACTTTCTCTAAAAATTTCCTGGGGTACTAACCTCGGGAGGGGGAAGCCGCAGGGTCCCAATGAGGCTTCCCCCTCCCCTGTAGCTGCAGGAAATCCAGCGCTGGCTCCCCCGAAGTGTCCTGCAATCCTGGCTCCACAAGCCTGACAAGCGCTGATATATTTACCTTCCCTGGCTCCAGCGGGGGCGCTGTTGCGGCTCTCAGCACGGAGACAGGCGGAAATAGCCGATCTATGTCGGGACTGCTCTACTACGCAGGCGCGGGAGACTTGCACCTGCGCAGTAGAGTGGGCCAACAGCGTTTGGCTATTTCCACCTATCTCCGAGCGGAGAGCCGATACTGCGCTGGAGCTGGGAAGGTAAATATTTACATCCCCATCGTTCGGGGAGCTTTATCGACGCAGCTGTGGGACCGAGGAGGACGGGGGAAGCCTCGATAGGATCCGGAGGCTTCCCCCACCAGAGGTGAGTACCCCCAGGGGAGGTTTTTCTCATTACAGGTTTTCTTTAAAGGACTACTGTAGGGAGAAAAAGAGTTGAACATACCTGGGGCTTCTAATGGTCCCTCGCAGACGTCCTGTGCCCGCGCAGCCACTCACCGATGCTCCAGTCCCCACCTCTGGTTCACTTCCAAAATTTGCGACTTTAATGTTGCAAACCCACTGCACCTGCGCGGCCACGTCCTCGCTCCTGCTGACATCACTGGGAGCGTACTGTGCAGGTGAAGACCGTACTGCGCCTGCGTGGCCACGTCCTCACTCCTGCTGACGTCACTGGGAGCGTACTGTGCAGGTGAAGACCGTACTGCGCCTGCCCAGCCACGTCCTCACTCCTGCTGACGTCACTGGGAGCGTACTGTGCAGGTGAAGACCGTACTGCGCCTGCGTGGCCACGTCCTCACTCCTGCTGACGTCACTGGGAGCGTACTGTGCAGGTGAAGACCGTACTGCGCCTGCCCAGCCACGTCCTCACTCCTGCTGACGTCACTGGGAGCGTACTGTGCAGGTGAAGACCGTACTGCGCCTGCGTGGCCACGTCCTCGCTCCTGCTGAGGTCACTGGGAGTGTACTGTACAGGTGAAGACCATACTGCGCCTGCGCGGCCACGTCCTCGTTTCTGCTAACATCACTGGGAGCGTACTGCGCAGGTGAAGACCGTACTGCGCCTGCGTGGCCACTTCCTCGCTCCTGCTGACGTCACTGGGAGCGTACTGTGCAGGTGAAGACCGTACCGAGCCTGCGCGGCCATGTCTTCGCTCCTGCTGACGTCACCGGGAGCATACTGTGCAGGTTAAGACCGTACTGCGCCTGCGCGGCCATGTCCTCGCTCCTGCTGACGTCACCGGGAGCGTACTGCGCAGGTGAAGACTGTACTGCGCCTGCCCGGCCACGTCCTCGCT